>NC_092814.1:151769340-152101840 GCF_023375885.2 Dermacentor andersoni
ACTTTCCTGTCATGTATGCATAGCCATGGCACTCTTTGGCCTAACAAGAAATCTGCAAGTTAAAAAAAAAGGAGGGTGTCACATTACACTTTTTAAAGAACAATTAATTGGAGTTTTGCCTCTTTCCAGCCATGTATTCATAGCCACGGGGCTCTTTGGCCACACAAGAAATGTGCAAGCTAAGAAAAGGTGTCACATTAGACTTTTCAAAGAACACTCAACTGGAGTTGTGCCTTTAGCAAATCCCTGTACCACACAACACATGCATACATCTGTTGATTCTCTTCTAACTTTTGCACAGAACTCGGCAGGGTGCATCTGACACCAACTAACCTTCCTGCCTTTCTTGCAAGAATAAAAATAAAAAATATGTTAGAAAGTCTGTTTGCTCAAACCGTCAAATACTTCACACAAATCAACTATCTACACATTGTGAGGGGTTACATCTGCAACATCCAGTGCAAACAACATAAGGAGCCCAACTATTTCATAAGTACAGAATACTTCATTTTTAAGGCTTAAAATTAGTTGGGACACACTGCGTACCATTTAGATGTAAACAAACGGAACTTTTTAGCGAGTTCAGCCTTTTCCTCACAACACTGGCAGCAGTACAATGCTGTAGATACAGGAAAACAAATTTCTTGCTGCCCACCAGCCAACAAGAGCAACACATATGAAAACTTCAGCTGTAATATTTACACCTATTATATGCTAGAACAAAAGCTTCACTATTCTCACTGTGCTTTCATTCCAAAATATTTAACATACTATATCAGCACACTCACACATTTTCTTCAGAGGGAGCTTTAGCTTAAGATGAAGCCAATCTAAATACAGTTAAACCTCGATATAATGATGCAGCAAAATAGGCAATTTGCTTTGTTATACGGAAATTCAGTTGTACTGAAATTAGATCTATTATGTACACAAGTACAGTCGCTGATTTATTTTTCTTACACGGAACAAGCCACAAAATTTTCCAAATAATCAGGCAACTGAAAAAGCAAACTTGAATGGAAAAAGAATCAGCTGAATTTTAGAGTAAGTGATGAAAGATACGGTTTCATGCTTTGCCAACAATGGCACAGCATGACATTGGCAATACGAAGTTATTAACAGAAGTGACCTCATTTCTGTTGTAAAAGGCACGAAATTTGTTTTGGTGGCCTAATGTTGGAGCTGTATTTTCAAATGACCAGCAATTCGACTCAATGGGCGTTTAGAGCTTTCAGCATGGAAAGCAATGCAGCAGAACATCGCCAGTACAGGTGTCAAAATTGCACCCATGAACAGATCATTAGTCCCTCGTAGGCCAAAGAAAGCTTTGGGTGTTGAGTGCTGGTTGCATTGTTAGATGCCAGGTCTATCGGCCAGCACAGCCACACGAAGGCAGCTGAAGTAAACAATTATCTTGCAGCCGTAACTCACTACTTTTGACTGAACACATTGAACGATGAAACATCTTGCGAACACCGCCTCAGAGAAATTCAGACAAAATGTTGACAATGAAAAAACACGTCCGAGGGGGGTGTATAGTAAGCGAAATTTACGATCGCGCCTTTCTGCACGTTTCAAGAGCTGCACTGTAATGCAATTTATAGATGCGTGAATGCCCCCCTCTTATAGTGCGCATAGAAAAGGAGGCATTTCTTGCCAATGATAAAGAGAGTTGTCTTTTCTTTCCACAACACTCATACAACATTTATTAGGAATTTTATTTTTGTTAAAAAAAATCTAATAGTGCCTCATTTTACATAAAATGTTTTTCTTAATGTTTCTTTCCTCCTCACACAGTCATGCTTCAATTGCTGCTCCCATAACCAACCTTGTTGATGTCGGTGACAGTTGGTTCTGCACTGCTTTTCGCCTGAAGCTTCGCGACCCATTTGGATAGACCTTGGATGACTTCTAAAACAGGGCACGTGGGCTGCATGAGCGTTCAGCCATGCTGACAGCCACTTGCAGCCACAGCCGTGCTAGAAAGGAAGACGTGCGCCAACCTGCCCACCACTCCCTTCCCCTTGCCCTCGTGCATGCTTGATCACATTAGCATAAGCTGGCCCCCCTTTCCACTTGTCTGTATGGGAAGACTTAGTTCATCAAGCCACCATCCTTCTTGGCTCACCCTTAGATCCTTTCACTTGCACATAAAGAGCCTAAAGCATACAGCCCGCGGGGCGTGATAGGATGTTATCATAGTTGGACTTTACATGGAACATGGCGCTGCTCCACTTTGGCAGTTGCTCTCAGTTGCACAGCTCACGATTTGGTGTGTTCACAAGCAGTCGCACGTTATTCAACTAGTTGACCATCTGCATCCGTGGAAGTTTCTATTTATTATCTCTGTGTTCCTTTGCGGCGGCAGATAAATTTTGTTGTACTGAAATCCTGTATAAAAACACTTTGTTATATCGAGGTTCAAAATACATGGTGTTCTATGGACAAGAAGTTATAAGAAGTTCAATACTTCGTTATATCGAGAATTTCGTTATATTGAAGTTCATCATATCGAGGTTTAACAGTACGTGGGAATGGAGAAATTGTTTTTCTTGGCAACCATGGCACCGAATTTGATTAAGTTTGTTGCATTTAAAAGAGCAAGTTAGTCTAGTGACTGTAAGAAGCAGATATTCAGAGCGCAGCTCTTAGGCAGCCATTCCTTGGTTGAGTGTCAGTGTCTCTCAGCGTAACCACGCTAGTGCCACTGCTCGCACGTTCACCATCGTCGTCTTCTTCTGCAGCTGGCTCAGATGCAATTTATCATGCCAGCATTCCCATACTGCCTCTCATGCTCATGCCACTGCTCATGCTTCATTGTCTTCTTCCACAGCTGGCTCCGATGCCGCTAATCATGCCAGTGTTCCCATACTGCCCTACCCCGTGTGAAGGCGCCGACGGCACAAGCCCCCTGCCAGTTGGGGCAGTGACTTCAGTCTCAAGTTCTTTGCCTCAATATATTGCGAAATGAAAACATGTATACAGCTGCACTCAAGTTTTGCATTAGGGAGTGTCGAAATCGTCAGATATTCTTTATTTAGGCTGTAAACTTTTTCACAAAAGTTGTTGAAAATTGAAATATTGTTACGTGGAATCACAGTAGATAAACTATTTACATGGTGTATTTACAAGGGGTAGCAAGCACTGGCCAACATGGAAGCCAACAAGGCACGTCGTCATCATCAGATCAGCCAGAGGCTGCTTATGGGTACGTCCCACTAAATCCAACAGTCCACATCATCATCTTAGAATAACACATAGCATGACCTCCAGCAGCCAGCCCGACACCACTAAGGATCTATAGCAGAAGAAGGGTGGTACTGCTTAAGTCCCGAAACCTGGACGACATCGGTGGACAATGGAACAGAAGATGTTGTAGGACTGGCGGACACAATGTCGTACGTGACACCAGTCACTTGTCGAAGGACACGGTATGGGCCCTTGTAGTGAGGAAGGAGCTTTTCAGAAAGGCCCACATGACGGGAGGGGGCCTAAAGTAGCATGAAGGCACTTGGAGCAAAACATTCGTTGCGGTGTCACTGGTTGTGAAGGCGCTTCTGATCTTCTTGGGAAGTGGCAAGTCTACTACGGGCTATCTGCCGTGCATAATCAGCCTATGCAATGGCATCGCATGCACATTCACTAGTCGAAGCTGCAGGGGAAGGGAGAAATGTGTCCAATTTGCAAGGCAAGGGAGAAATGCGTCCATCGGTAAAGCCTATCCGAACAAAAGGTAAAAGGGGGAGTATCCAACAGCATTGTGGCAGGAGAAAGGGAGTCAGCTTTTATTGATGCCAGCAATCACAAGGACGGACACAGCCTCCCTCCACCCCTAGCAGACGGCCGAGATCCCTTGGGTCTTGGCGGCTGCTTCAGTTGGCAGGATGGCCTAGACCTGATCTCGCTGATCTGAGGAATTATATGCGAACGTCACGTATGGCAGTGCAAGGTTCAAATCACGGTGGTCAGATGACACGTACCTGGAAAGCATGTTGGTTAATATCCAATTCAAGTGCTCGGTGAGCCCGTTTGTCTGGAGATGGTATGAGGTGGTGATCTTGTGCTGCGTGGAGCAGCAGCGCAGGATATCATCAATGACTTTAGACAGTAAGGAACGGCCTTGGTGAGTCAGCAATTGACACGGGGCACCGCATACTAAAATTACATCACGGAGGAGAAAGTCCGCCACACCTGAAGCATAGCTGGTCACCAGCGCTCGTGTCATTCCGTAACACATCACGTAATCAGGAGCTACAGCAACTCATTTGTTGCCTGAAGCAGACGCAGGAAATGGTCCAAGAAGGTCCAAACCGACACGAAAAAAGGATTCAGGTGGGACATCAATGGGCTGAAGATACTGAACAGGAAGCATAGATTGTTTCTTCTGCCATTGACAGAGCTCATAGGCGCTGACATAACACCGCACTGAGTGGACTAGGCCAGGCTAGTACAAGCGACGGCGCATGCGGCCATGTGTCCGAGTAACACCAAGGTGGCCAGTGGTTGGGGTGTCGTGAAGCTCACAAAGAGCTGTGGAGCACAGGTTGTGAGTGGCCTGGATCAAAGAAACAGCCGGCGTTGATGTCTCAGATACAGTGGGTTTATAAGCTGGACATGCGGCCTCGAGTTATCAACAGACGATGCGCGTCACGTCATCTGATGAGGATAGCTGACAAGGAGTTGCCTCGCAGGACGACGTTGCAGCGGTATTCGGTAGACATTCAAACTGACGTGAGATGCGCCAGAATTTCGCTTGCTCTAGACGACGGCAATCTGATTACACTGTCAACGGTGGTCACGTTGGTGAAGATGAGCAGATTGAACGTGTCGTCTGCGATACCCTTCAAAATGTGGGCGATCTTGTCAGCCTCGGACATCTTCTGGTCAGCTAGTAGACACAAGGCCAGCACGTCCTGTATGTATGAAAAGTAAGGCTCAGTTGATATCTGGGTATGTACCGCCAGTTGTTTCTTGGCGGCAAGCTGTCAACCAAACACGTTGCCGAAAAGCTTGCGGAATTGCTGCTTGAATGTGTCCAAGCTGGTGATATCGTCCTCATGGGTCTGAAACCAGACGCGAGGGCTTCTGCCAAGGTAAAATATGACGTTCGCCAGCATGACAGTCGGATCCCAGCCATTCTGTTTGCTGACACGCTCGTACCATGCTGAGCCACTCATCCACGTCAACGGTTTTGGTCCCGGAAAATGTGCCAGGATTGTAGGGCTGTGAGAGGATGATAAATTTGGTGGTGGTCGCAGGTGTAGCTGGTGGCAACATGTCAAGACCTGGAAGCATGGTGGCAGATTCAAAATGGTGTCTGCTGCAAAGCTCCATCGTCTGAAGAAGAACCCAGCACTTCCACCAAATAAATGTTATGTGGAAGTATGTAAGATAAACTATTTACATGGTGTGTTTACAAGGTATAGCACGCACTGGTCAACATGGAAGTCAGCTTAAGCACGGTGCCATCAGATCAGCCAGGGGCCGCTTACGGCTCCATCCCACTAAATCCAACAGTTCACATCATCATCTTAGAATAGCACGTGGCAATATCAAAGAACTCAAGTACCAAGTTTTCAGCTCTGTAACTCACATCCAGCTATTAAGACAACTGAAGTGGAGAAAGTTGATGTACTTCAGCAAATCCGATAGTGCCACAAAAAGCTCTTAAAGATGTTATATGCCTGTTTTGATAGTGCCCTGAAAGAACTGGACTCACTAAGTTTGCATTTTAGAGAACTGAGGGGCATGCTAATCGATGATGTGCAGGCAAATTTTGAAGTTTGTGCATCAATTCAGAGCTAAGTGAAAATTGCTAAATGCTCCTCGGTGAACTGAACAAGGCACCTCGTTTATATTTGTTGAAAATAAGGGTAGGCTATGGGCAATGTGTAGGCAAAACACAAAGAGTGTGGGTTAATTGCGGCCTTTGCAATAAATTATGTACGCAAGTGCTCTGGAGTGTTATGTGTTCTACAAATGAAAATACAGCCTGCTGCCCTGGCAGAACTATACACTCCACAGAGATTAAATTTAGCAAAAATGGGGGGAACATTATGGCTGATGTGGTCATGTGTGTGGATGAATTACTGCCCTTATGAAAAATACCTTAGGCAAGTGTTTGAAAGTGTTAAATGTGGGCAAGGTTTCAAATGGGTGAGTCATATATGGGCAGCATTACAAGTATGTCATTTAATTACAGACAACTACATTCTACTTGCAACTGCTCAAAAGAAACTGCCTTGCTGAAAATCAGGTCGTGATACTGCAACGTCGCACAAGTTCGCTGTCTTTTATTGCAAAAGCAATTATATGAACACTCCAGGCAAATTCCTTCAGTCACCGTGATCTTCCATATAAAGTCTTAAGTGCATTAAGATCGTGGCCGCCTGCCGTATGTTGTAGGTGCAAGGGAAGTGTGCGAGGGTGAACTGAAAAGCATGGCGGCTTGTTCTTACGCGTAGGAGGGGGAGTGGGGAAATGTGCGTGTGTTGGGGAGGGAGGAGAGCGGGGAGGGGCAGGTTAATGCACTTCTCTTCTAGTTTGGCTATGGCTGCACGTGGTGTTGCTGAGTGAAGTCGCGCACACCCTATTTTGGAGGTAATTTGAGGGAAGTGCAAACTGTAGGCAACCCGAGATAACTGATTGTTTAGTGAGCACTATGTTGTTATAAATACCTCGTAAGGATTGTAATGATTTCATGTAACCTGTAAATTTATACTGATAATTTGTTCACTTTAGATTCTGTAACAAATGCAGCTTGCAGATTCTCAATACCTTTTTTTTTTTTTTGTGATTCAATATACAGTCGAGCCCACTTCCAACAATACCGGTTTTAACAATGAAAAGCTGCTGCACCGTCAACTTTTGTATGTTTTCTATGGTAAACAACCTGCTTACAATGCCCTGATGCCGCATTATCGGTTGTAATAATGAGGTGTGGCTGCTGGGTGCCCGTGCCGAAAGGTAGAGTAATGTGAAATCCTTGAAAATAAAAAAAAAAAAAGAGAAATTTGAGCCACGGCATGATGGCCTGCTGACCCAACAGCCGCCGCACGCTCATTTTCCAGCCTTCTCCGCACGCCTCTCTTCCGTCACCCTTCCGCCCCTCCGAACATGAATGGGCTGCGCCCATAGCTCTGCGCTGCACCACCCTCCAAAACACGAATGGACCGTGCCAACTGCACTGCCCTCATTCAGTGCAGTTCTGCAAACAGCTTAATTGCTTGCGTTTATCTTTGTTGTTTGCGTCGAAATTGTTCCTGGCCACGAGGTTTTTCAGCCATGTTTGACTCTCAGCCGAAACGGAAGATGGCTGACGCTCCCGCTGACCATCAGCAATGCACTACGTTGCCAGTGAAAGGAAAGTGCATGGCTATAGATTTGGAAACTAAGTGCTTCTAACCGATGAGGCGATCAGCACGAACGTGCTTGCATCGGATAGCGACAGCAATGACGGCAGCGATGAGACAGTAGGGCAGGCTGCCTCAGCATTATCCTCACAGGAGGCCCGCCAGATGATTCAGTGGCTCCGGGGCATCGTTCTCGCGAGGAACCTTCCCCTGCATTTATGTGGGGCACATGGATGCCTTGGAGAAGGATGTCGGCAAGCTTTGCGTAAAGCATGCAAAGTTGATGGACACGGGGTTTTCCGCGTGCAAGCCAGTGAGAAGTACGTGGCGAGATGCTTGTGGTGATCTCACCTCAGCGTTTCTTCTGGATTTCTCAAGCTGACAGGCTGCCGCGGCAACCTCCGCACATATATTAAAAGGCCCCTTTTGGGGCCACTAAAGCGATGACTCGGCGGAGCTTGCATATCGATTTGAGCCTGTGACCCCTCTTTGCAGTTGTTATAGCAGTGCCATTCTTTTAACGCTGATACCTGCGACTTGATACATGCAAACGGAGCACCCAGGAAGCAGTTAAACGAGTGAACACAATCGGCAGCCGGATGGAAGAAGGTGGTGGGGAGGGGCTCTGGCCTCCCCACCATTATAGTTTTCTCACATCAGCTCTGCCATCCCCCTATTTTGATTTTTTCATGCAACCTAGTTATAACAATTATCGGTTATAAAACTGGAATTCTTGGGGCACTTGAATATTGTTATAAGAGGGTTCGACTATATTATTACTTACTGATTTTTCAGCAATATTTGTAAAGAAATATCAGGTCCTAAATAAATATTCCGCTTGCTACAGTTGCTAGAACATAACTTACTCCCTCAAATGCAACAATTTAAATCTTACAAATAGGGGAATAGAAGTTGGCCCCAAGCCAAAGCTCCCTCTTAAAACTTCATCAGCATAAAACACATATGGCCATAATATATACCAATAGTGAACAACTCTGCACGCAGTCCTATGGCAACATTCCTACCATTGTACTGCACTTGCTAAAGTAACTATCAGTGCTTGAAGCAGCTGCCAACCGGCCAGCCGGCTGGCTAGTGTTTGTTCCTCTCAACACTGCAGCTAGGCAATGGTGCAAGAACACATGGCACTAGTCTTTCTTGATGACCACTTGGAGCCGAAGAGGTGCTCTGCTCTCACTGCCCAAGGCTTTCCCATTGACAATAAGGGCCAATGGGGAGTCAACACGTATGCTTGGGAAGGTGAGCTCCTGTAAGAACAAATGGAGGCATTTGATCATGTCCACCGTCATCACCAGCTTGTACAGCTTGTCGATTTGGGCATGACAGAAACACAGCATCAGCAGCAGGAAGTTTATTGCTCGTCTAAAACCAAGCATTCAATGGCTTGCAAAAGAAGTGACCTATTAACTATTTTTTCACCACTAGAAAGGTTCTCATTTTTAGCGTTTTATGTTTTAACCTTTTATTTCAAGATGTAGTAGTTGCAATGTATACTGTGATAGCTGAAATTGTAGCCTGTACTTTGAATGGATGTAGTAAAGTTATAATTGCTCAGAGAATTTTTGAGAATTCTTATGTGAAACTTCAAAGAAGTACCTTAAGGAAGGCGAAGGAAAGTAACAATTTGCTATTTTTAGTATAAGTACTGAGAGTAAAAAAACCTGAAATATACAAAATATGTACCTGGTTCCTATTTCCCAACTTTTGTTAGTCAGATCACGCAAAAAAAGTTATGAAGATTTGTTGGCATCGATACCAGCCATAGTGGTGCCCATCGATACCAGATACCATCGATACCAGCCATAGTGGTGCCCATGCTATGCAGGAAAGCAGTAACTTCTCAAATGTTACAAGGGGTAAGTTCCTGTTATGCAGGGAGCATTTGTTTTTACTCATTGCAACAGGCACCTGGTTTGTTTTTTACTGCATTCCTTACGCTTTTGAAGCCATAGTTGTGACGCTAGTGAGGAACTATCCCCTCCTTGGCCTGCGATGTATGACACTCTATAAATGTTTGTACCCCAGTGGTTGTGTGTCTCGACGTGATCAAGCTCATCGTGCTCTCCTTACTTTTCTCAAAGTAGCTAACTGAGGTTCACATTTGTAGCATCTTTCTGTTTTCAAATGACAAGACCTCAGACACTATTTCTTCTATTTTAACATTCTTTAGTAGTGTGACCTGCAGTGATTGGCCCCACTGCGCGTGACTTGCACTGCGTCTTCTGCTTTATTCTTTGAGATTTGTCATCTTATTCTTTCTTTCCTCTTTCCTCCCCTTTTTCCTATCTTCCATTTCTATGTTTCTGTCTCCTCCTTTCTGAAGAGTAGACAGGCATTGTGCCCCTCCCAGTGGCAGTTGCCAGCCTGCTCCTTGCTTTCAATAATAATAATAATAATAATAATAATAATAATAATAATAATAATAATAATAATAATAATAATAATACGAGAGCAAATCAGGGTCTTTTCCCCTATTTATTATTAGTCAAGATAAGGTACACACAGCTAATTACAAATATTCGTACTATTCTATGCACCTTACACTCTTTTCCCACACAGTCCCCACGCTGGTTCAGAAATTTGTCCTATCGCAGCACTAAATTAAAAAAAAATTATGGGGTTTTACGTACCAAAACCACTTTCTGATTATGAGGCACGCCATAGTGGAGGACTCCGGAAATTTCGACCACCTGGGGTTCTTTAACATGCACCTAAATCTAAGTACACAGGTGTTTTCGCATTTCGCCCCCATATCGCAGCACTAAATTTGAGATGCCCCTGTGGTCAGCCAGCGAAGCACGTGGCATCCTCGAACGCTCATTGCCATGCAAGTCTTCACGGCCTTTTGTAAACTCGCAACACCTCCAACTCACACTTCTCAAAGCGAGACACCTTTCCCCATATGTAGGCAGCGTTTCCCTGTCGATTTCGATTGGCGTTTGTCCCTTGCTCCACAAAAAACAAAACACACTTTGTTGCTCATACGCTGTGGATGTGTGAAGTGCAACTGCCATCTTCAACAATTGACAGCAGCGCCGTGCCGCGGAGCTGCTGGCAGATAAGGCCGGGCCGGTCCAAAAAAGGCCCACCGCAGAGAATGGATGTGTTGACTTCACATTTACAGCCGTAATTTGGCTAAACAAAAGAGGGGGCAAGCACTTTCCGATTCACCCTTGTAGTAGTAGTAGTAGTAGTAGTAGTAGTAGTAGTAGTAGTAGTAGTAGTAGTAGTAGTAGTAGTAGTAGTAGTAATAATAATAATAATGGTTGCCAGGCAAGGGATCATGCAGAAGCTGCCTCATACTTAATTATTGCATTTGATCAGTCTGATCAGGCGGGCAGGCACCCCCAGGCTGTGCCTGCCCGCCTGCCTGTGCGGCTACACACGATGGTGCAAAAGATTAGTGCATTCACTTCTCCCTCCTGGCAGCTCGCCGCGTGGGCTGGAAGCTGGGTGTAGCCTCTGAGATCGCATTGGCACTGGCGCAATCTCGAAGGCCACGAGCCAGTCGAGCCAAGACAAGCAGCAAAGTACACTTTTCTCCTTAATCACACAACAGAGCACTCTGTTGTGAGCCATGTGCTGCTCCACTGTGATGAGCCAAGTCGAAAGTGGAAGCAAGACCATCACATTGGTACAGAGGACGCCTGTCTAAAAGGCTGTCACAAGTGCTAACAAGTTGTGTCTTGAATGTGCCAGATTCTTTTGTTGTTTTACTCAAATTTCATTACATGCATGGCCTCGTAGCTGTTCCACGGGTCGAAAAGCAGTCTTCTTATTACCATGTTTACAACTGTGCCCCCCATTGGGCATATATTGTAGTAAATGGCAATAATGGATGTAACGAAGTTTAGCAGATATAACTAGGAGTGTGCGAATATCAAAATTTTTGAATACAAATCAAACACGAATACTTAGCTTCGAATATTGCACAATAATATGCACATGCATTTATTAACATGTTGGGTTAATTTGTTATTTTGGAACATTGCAATTACATTGCTAGGTTGCTTGACTTGTAAGCCGTTATACTAAAACATTGTGTATTTGGCTCATGTTAACTTGGAAATTTTAGTAATCGCCACAAGCTGTCCTCGCGAGCCTGTGCTTTATTATACCGCATCAAATGCCCGTAAAATCGGAGGCATTTGATCCCATGCCAGACGTCGCTCTTCGAACTTGCTGTCAAGCAATAAGCTACGAATTGGGGGTGGCGCTAAAAAAAAATAGAGAAATAAAAGTGCACCCTTGCTGTCCACAAACCCGTGCCCCTTGCTACTGAGATGCTGACTTTCCTGCAAAGTTTAGACATTTAATGGTTAAGTGTGCTTTACAAGCAAAATTTTGCTAGCAGAACGAAATCATCGCAATATTTAGCACAATATCACCCCAACATTCTTAGATTAGATAGAAATAAATGCTAAGAACTTTTGCTCCAGCACAGCAAGAAATATATTAAATTTGATTCGAATATTCGTATCCAACCAAATATTTGCACACACCTAGATATAACAAATTATTTGGGCTCTCCTCAACTACGTTATAATGAGGTTCAATTGTAATGAATATGGCTTCTTCCTACAGCACCTGTGCGACCAAACGTTGGCTGGCTGTGAACTTCTGCTGCCACGTCACCCTCAATTTGGCATCCTAGTTTCCAATATTTAGACCTACTATGCAGATGTATATAAGGGGGCCTCACTAATAACCCAGTCACACAGAGCACTTTCAATTGCAATCGAACTTGAATAGGATAAAATTTTACAACCGTGATTGGTTATCTTTGCAGCCTGTGCAAAGAAGCCAATGGCGATAAAGAAATTCGATCCCGATCGTGCTCGATTGCGATCGCAAGTGCACCGTGTGAATGGGGTAGTAGAAAAAGAGTAAAAACAGCCAGATGATGCTACCGATTCACCAAAGACTGCTTTGTGGAAGCATTAGCCAACATCAACAAGTACTATTTGACCCGAGTATACAGCCATTATCAAAGCCAAATTCAGTCAATTATTGAGGCTGAACATGGTTTTATTGAGCAGTGTTAGGAAACAACGATAAAAGAATCAATGTGGAAAAGTGGGAATAAATATATCTAATCTTGCCTGAAATATCTGAAGTCATGATTATGTTCTTGAATACCTAGCACACCCAGTATTACATTGAGAGACCTAAGAAATAGGGACCAAGGTTTCAGTCAAAGCAAGACAGGCAAACATAGACAGAAACTTGAAAGGGTCTGGAGGCGAGCTCGTTGGCCGGATAGTGCCTAACGACCGGTTGCGAGAACACGCGTACCGCATCAAAAACAAGAATGGGAGCAATCTCGCCATCCACTGTGCCAATTGCGGGTGCAAGCCGGTACTTCAAGACACAAAGGTTCTGTGCTGATACCGAAACAATCAAGCACATGAAATTTTTGAAACCTTCACAATGATGCCCAAAGGCCTGATTTGCATCAGCTCCCCTTCAATCCTCCTCACTGACAAGGAGTACAGATATCTACTTGACTAATCATTATGTTTGTTAGTTTTTACCTATCAGGCCCATGCGTGACTGGAATTTGAAACCACCCCACCCCACTGCTTCCCCCTTCCCAAGCTACACATTTGTGTATGCACAATAAAGCAATTGGCAGTCGGCACCCATCCTGTGTTTTTTCCATCTGTCAGTGTTTCACCACTATTTTTCTACCATGGATAGACAGAAACCACAGAGGTCTCTTTGGTTACATCATGACCTTGCTGCTTTGGACGGGAATGATTATAATAGCAATGTGAAAGAACATGTGTGCTATGCCACAACGCTGCAGCAGTATGCATTTGGCACAAAGCACATTTCCTACATCACTTCAAGTCAAACATGCAATTGCTGTAGAAATAAAGGGCACACTGAGAAAAGTATGAGCCACTGCTATGCAGCAGATATTCACTGACCTACATAAAAAAAAAAAAAAATCTGCTTACTTATATTTTTACACCGAAGTAATGCACATTTATTTTAGCTACTCTCATGCAGCCTCTTTCAGACACCTGTGCTTCCAAGATAAAATGTTTTCACAAATTTTATATGCCAGGTGACTTGTTTTATTGAAAACACCTTTATTGAAGCTCTCCCGTGGCAGATAGCACAATTCTGAAAGCTGGATTACTTCAAGAGACAGGCATTACTTGCACAATAAACTGCAGCTATTCTCAGTGCTTTTCTAATCATTAAATATCATGACTACTGAAAGCATACCTCAAAACAAACATATTTTTTACACTGAGTGTAGGTTTTGTTTTTACAAGCATGGCTGTCCTCAATGGTGGAGCTAGTGCAAAGAATTCCGACCTAACATGTTGCAGATGAGTCGGCAACTGCTGCTGTCATGGAAAAGTCTCATCAGCATCGCCAATCATACACATATAGGATCATGCACATATCATAGGATGAAGGAGATGTATGTATGAAAGACCTTAAATATAAAAGGCACATAATGCCTTATGTCCAACTCATACACAAGATTTTGCAAACAAGCAAAAAATACTCACAAGGCCTTTGTGATTAACTCGAATATGATGAAAATTTGGCTCAGGAATTGCGACAGAGTCTCCAACAACAAATCCCCGTCCATCAGCCATATTGTAGACATTCACAGCAAGACAGGAAGCATCTTCATCCAAAGCACACATAGTGCTGAAAGAAAGCAAAATAAACTTTTAGGACCTAATAAGTGTTTGTGCAATTGTTTTTCACTTTTTGCTATTTTTGAAGAAAGAGTCTACATGCATACCCACCTCGAACCACAACTTCACTTTTTAAGCAATATGGAAAGATAATATTCACTAGTTTCTACAGTTCAAGATTGCTAAATTTCAGTTAAGCCACGTTCATGATGTAACAAGATTCATCACTTGTTTCATCATGTATCTGTTACCGTCAACTGATGCCCAAATTACATCAATGTAATTTTAGGTTACAGTTAGAATATCAGCTTCTGTAGCATACAATTTCCAAGCAGAAACAGGTGAGATATAGCAGGTTCTTCGGTAGAGCATCACTTTATGCTCCACATGTTAGCCATTCAGATGGCCAAGGCGAAAATGTTGTAGTTAAAGAATATACACGATCAATTTTCGGGGTCATGGAGAGGGCTCGAAAAACTAATTCAAGCAGTCAGAAAAACCATATTTCAATGACAAAATCAATTTCGTTATTCTTTAAAACATTACCAGCATGAAAAATTCATTGACAAATTTTTTTCTCCGTGTTGTAATTCAGTGAAGTAATCCTTGAAACTCCATCAACACGGTCACGGTAGGCATTTCACGTTTGCCCACTGCGCGACCCTACATCAGATATCATTGTGGTGCCCTGAAAGTCGCGAGTGCATATGTCACACGTGACCATGACTGTACAACAGGGGCATATTAGGCTACATTGTGTCCAGTAAGCACACAGGCAAACTTGGAAGGTACTCACAATAGCTGCCAGCCGATCATCAACAAAGCCATCAGCTGCTTGTAGGGCTGTCAGTCAAGCCTCTGCCCATGACCCCAAGCTCGATCACTGATGTTGACTACATTTTACTATCATATTCAAGACAAGCATCCTGCAACAACTTCCCACTCACCACCATGCTGGCAAGCATAAAATTTTTGTCAAGGCCACATTCACATAGTGGTGATCAGTGGTCACATTGTGTAGGCCATTAGGCCTGACCAATGCTGCTTCGGGGGCGTTGAAAGGCCTGAGTTATAGTTTAGTGCCAAGTTGCGGAAGGCGTCTTTACAGCAATCAAATGGCATTCATAAAGCTGAAAAATTGCCTCCCCAAAGAAAGTGAGGGTGTGTGCAACCATCAGCAAGACTCTGTGGCGGGGACTATGTTTAGAGTTATCATGTTTGTGAGATCCAAAAAATTGACCAGGGCAAGATAAGGCATCTCAAGTTTCGGTCACTGTTATACATTGGTTTTATGATGGGCTCAGTGGCTGTGCTCTGATGCAGACCACTAGTCCACTTTTGTTTACAATGTAGGCTCACTCAGTCCCGGAACCTACTAACAACAGCTTCCTGACCAATCACTGAAGCCCACCCAACCTGGTTATACCTGGATGGAAAGACAACATTCAACGCTGCACTCTCCAGCGATGCAAGACCAGCCGATCTGCACATGAAGCACCCAGTCTTTGATTAATTTTGGAAGACCCTATCAACAACGACAGCAGCATGTGAGCCAGCTATAAACAACGCAGCTCGACCAGTGCTGTTCTGTGGGCTCGGTAGCTGTGCTCTGACGCAAGTCACCAATCCGCTTTGGTTTGCAATGCAGGTTCACTCTGTCAAACATGTTTTCTTCACCGCACTAGCAGCAGCTCCCTGAACCACCGCTGAAGCAGGCTTGGCCTGGTTCTACCTGGATGGATCGGCAACATTCAATGCTACTCATCAGCAATCTAAGACCAGCCATTCCGTAGGCTCAGTGACTGCGCTCTGACGCTGGTTACTAATCCACTTATCTACTCAATTCTTGAGAAAAGTAGACACCAAATCATTGAGAAGAGTAGCGTGTCTTTCAGCCAAGGGGCAGTACTGTGTTCCACTCGGTCAAGTGGACGAAAAGCTTTGAGCGAAGAATCATTTAAGAATACAGGGGTGAGACTTGTCCACAGCACAAGAAAGGTTACCTTACAACAAAACTTTAGCAGTACTGTACTACATTTTACGTTCTTGCTGATAACAAACATCAGAATGCAGCTGCTGCAGCAAGGTCTAATCCTGTGACCTTCTGCTCCAGCCGAGGAACATCATAACTCCTAGCCTGCTGCAGCATGTACAGTGATAAGGAAAAGAAAGATAGGCACAAATGACCAGTGACCAAAGTGGCAATGTTCAACGTACAGCACTGCCAGGCACAAAAGCACTCATAGCCCGAGTTTTGGAAAGCTGCCACTCTCCAGTCATAAGGGTGATTTGATAGATTGTTACTGCTTGCAAGCAACTTATGGTGTGAGGAGTGGGTGGATTCTGAGAGGGAGGTGAAGTAATAAGTGTCTGCTGAACTGCTCTCTGACTGTAGACTGGGAATGGCCCACCACTCTCGATAGTGGAATGTTTATGAAATGCAGTGTCATGTCTAGCGATATTGCTGCTCTTACTACTATTCACCTGTGCAACTTTTTCCCCAATGACTGTACAGTCATTAGAAGCCAAACAAACAAAAAACATGTAAGATCATAGTAAAGAAGTACACAACTTGTCACCACGAGCAGTCTGTGCAAAACCTTACAATGGAAAGCGCTCCTGGGAGAGGACACTGCAGGCCACTTTTACAGTGAGCAGGCGGCCAGCGTTCTTCCCAGGACACAGATCTTGTAACTTGGCTGGTTCAAGACCTGCTAACGGCTGCACCTTTAGGTCCCTTAGCAAAGCCTTGATCTTGCGTGGCTTAAGGTGACCCTGCAAGAGAAAGTTACCAGATTCAGATATCGCTGAAATACACATACACTATCAAGCGTAGCCCCCTTCACAAGACCTCCAAGTCAGTTTTTTGGCACAATAAAACTCCACATGCACAGAAGTGCAGTAAGCTCTTTGGACAAAAAGCAGGGCAACAGTATTTCCTGGATTGTTGTCATCACACCATACACACAGATGTCTCATACTGGAGAATGCCTGTGGTCTTGCCAATGTCCTTGAAACAAATTGACCACTAGCAAGCTACTACATAATCAGTGACTGGGATAACAATTATGCATATACCTTGCACACAAAGAAGCCAGTGCTATGGCTTCTTTGAGTGTTTCTTTTCTAAAGTCCTGTACTAAAGCGTACCTGCTTGCTGTCAGAGCACTTAGTTACACATAGCTGGCAATGACTACAGTGATAAGCTGAGTGAAAGAAATGCTCTTTTAGGACAAATCTCAAAATGGCAAACAATGGGAAGTGTAGAATTAGCACCATGTCTGTGGAGTTCTCACCCATGTTCTTGTGTCAAAGGAACGACGACACAGTAGTGCAAACAATCACAAGGGCATTTATTGCACCTTTCATAGACAAATGCCTGCTAGCCGAGCTGCTATCCACAAAACATGCCGATGGGCGCGCGACAAGTCGAGGAAGTCCAGCTCGCCACGACCAGATAGCGCGTGAATATGTTCGCCCCATGCTGGACACGTAACGCCTGGTCGTTCGTGTTTAGGGTCACGCGAACGGTGGCACATTCGTTCGTCCATTCCGGTGTAGGTCTAGCAGAAACATGGATCGGCATATGCGCGGAACATCCGTGCCGCTTGCCGACTCGGAGCCAAAGAGGAAGAGCCTACTCTCTGTCGCGTGTGACCAACACCACCGTTAGGTGGTGCTAGCAGTGCCACACTCGCGCCATCTCTCGTAATGCGCTGCAACCAGACCGACCACTGCCGGCACTAAGCTATGCGGAGAAGCCAGATTACAGGAGACGCGAGACATGCGGGGAAAACAACATATCAGGGGATGCGTGAGAGGTGAAGGTCAGCCCACAATTGTTACCAATAATGTGACAGATATTGTAGCAGACTACACCTTATGTGAAATGGCATTGGCCAGTCGTTCCAAGTGTGCCATCAGGTTCTGGGCTTTATCCCGAGGCTCAGTCCAATGGGGCTCCAAGGAGCAGGCACGCTCCAGTTGCTCCAAAGCTCCCTGGTAGTCCTCCTCATGTTGCAAGGCCTGCAGTCATACCAAAGGCACCTTAACCTAGTGGTTCCAAACCATGAATGTGTCCAAGAACCCTAATGTGATGCTATGAAGAATGTAAGGTCCAGGGGCAGTGAAAGGGATGCCAAACATATCACAGCAGTTGCAACTAATTGCGACTACAAATTCATATTGTGCTACTCATATAGCAGAGTAAAAACGATATGCTATAAAGCATGTACAACTGCATTTTTTAAGTACATGGATGTATTAAGCTGTTCACCATACCAGTGAGTTTTTTTATTGTTCCCAACCAACTTTCAAGTGCCGCTCAGTATACCACAAAATTTTTCGGACTGATCGGCGAGCACAATGTTGCAAACATGGCAGTTGGCAACAATTCAGGCTGTTGTCCATGCTCTCACTTTTGTTGTCAAGCTGATTCCTCGCCTTGCCTAACGTGGATTCCACCATGTTGCCGAGTGACATATGGTCACTGCGAGGAGTGGAGAGTTTCATTGACTCTGCTGCAAACCACAACTTTTGCCGCTGACTCCTGACGAAGTGGTGCAGGCTAGGTCTAGCCGGTAGCAAGCCATCAGTGCTATCATGCCTGTAGTACCCATAGTAGAGTACAATAGAAACAAGAGATCACGTGCACATGGACTGACAGCCACGTGCAGGAAGTGGAGTTCGGCGGTGTAAGTGACCAGGCGGCACCTGCAGTGAACGACTACCAAGTTTGAAGGTATGCTTAGTGCGCAAAACAGCATAAGCTCATGTGTGGGCATAAGGTTCGAAACTAAATGTGCAAGCCACAGCCTACACCCACAATGTTGCTGTGTCAAGGTGGCATGCATGATTTCTGAACTTCGCATTTCATGGTGCTGGCTGCTGGTTCAAACCCCACACTGGCATGCTATTGCATGTTTTCTAGTTCTCCCTAAATTGGCTTTGTTGGACATTCATACACAACAGACAACAGAATTGTCGAAAAACAAATGCATTCTTGATTCCTTATACTTTCCTTGATAAAGCATCACGTATATTGCAGTCCTCTGGACTTCCACATATTGCTGTGTTATTCATAGGCTAACGATATGCCTTATGGATAAATTATTTGCAACTTGAAAATTTTAGGAGTGTACCGAATTTTACATAAAGCCTTTCAATAAATTTTAATCATGCGATGTTTATACTCGGCATATCACTACCTTATTTTGTTTTTGTTTTGTGCATGTATTTCTGTATACAGTATGTTTTATACAGTAAAACCTCATTAATACGTAGTTGGCGGGGAACGTGGATCAGGTACGCACTAAGTGATGTACTAATTAACAGACAATGGCAGATTAGTGCCTATAGACTTACTGGTCAAGAATATTATGTTTATTATTCGCACTTGAACACACACGCAGACAAGTTTTATTTGCCAGCAGGCAGCAAAAAATCTGATTTTCACTTGCTGCCGTGGCAGCCTTGCAGTGACGACGGCATCCTCAAACTCAGCAAGGCTGCAAGCCAGTTTCTCCATCAGGCCCCACTTCTCTGTCATGATGATCAACACCCTAGCCACGTCGGATACAGAAGGGCCATCACCCACACTATCATGGATGACGACGACGTGGAAGCACTAGAAGCTATGGGAGCAGAAAACAAGTCACGGCTACCATGTTTTGACGTCAATGTCGGTGGCCGCTGCAGTTCGGCAAAAGTCTGTGTGCCGCAATTGCACCCCTATCTAAGGTCTACACGCATGACATTTTGCAGATTATACGCTTGTACGCATAGAAAAATGAAGGACGTACTATGCACTAACCGCTTGGCATGCATTATGTGACTACAGCTTAAGCAGTTAGCCAATACATTAGGTACAATGGCGACAGAGCTGGGGATTCATTGAGACTATATTTAAACTGAAATTACTTATTAAGCGGGTACATATTAACAAGGTTTTACTGTAGCTGTATTACTTAATCAAATTTAGTTTCACTTTAAGCAAGTGCACTTCAGCTCCCTAAGTGTCACTTTGGCAGTGCACTGCTACACAATAAAGAAAAGTGTCCTTTGGAATTGATGGCAGTGGCAATGGCTGAATCAGTAGGTATAACATATATTTGTTACATTAAGCATTGTTTGCAAAATAACAGTGTGTTGTAGTTTAAAACAGCATTCAAAATAAGCTTTAGTGCATATTAAGTACAATCGACCCTCGTTGCAACAGACCTCGATAATCTGACAAAAAACGTCCATTTGATCCGAAGTCCATAATATCTGAAACGCCTCACTTAAGAAACTTTCGTTGCGATGTCTAACAGCTTAATTGCAAAGATTGAGTGACGAACGTCCAAAGTTAAAAACAAACAAAAATGTCCCAGTTTCGCCCGAAAGGCGAAGCATCAATTGCGATGGAAAATTAAGCAAGATAAGCACGGCAGCAGCAGCGAGCAAATTGACCTTCGTGCTGTTTCACTCCACCGCGAACTAAACATCGAAAGCCCAGCGCATATAAAGCTACCGGCACTGGGCGCACTTTGTTTACATCGCAGATCGCTTTCAAGATACGGCACCCGTGCAGGAGAGCTCTTTGTCCATATTGCAGATTGCTTTCAAAACACGGCGGCCGCACGGTAAGCAGCAGCCACTGGAACCCTTCTCTCACCTTCCCCATGCCTCGCGCACCTATCTTGCACGCGCAATATTGAGCCGTGATCGTCGGCTGACCCTCGCAATTCAGTTGCCAGCCCATGTCAACATGGCAAAAGTATGTTTTATATGCCTGATTTTGAAAAAAAATTGCCGCTAATTTCATCCGCTGTAGCCGATAGTCTGTTGTAGCACAGTCCATTAAAAGCAAACTTCATTGCATTAATAAAATCGGTAGAACAAACCTAAGGCTGTAATATGGTCTGTTATAGCCGAAAGTCTGTTGTACACGGGTCCATTGTAACGAGCATAGACTTAATTCATTGCAACTGCAATAAAATTATGGATAATCATGAGCCAAGACAAGAGAGTGTTGCATCCAAGGCGATCAGAGGAATATGGCCGATTCAATTGCAGGTGGCACAAGAACGGATCAGGAGCATTCGGAGCGTGTTACAGCTGCACTTATTCAAGAGAACAGACTGGTGGGCTATTTGGTACTGTACAACTTGAGGCAACGCGAAAGAAAAAAAATTAAAAAAAATGAGGACAACAGAAGGAAACGAAGACACAGCGCTACTAACTGATTTTTTTTTTAAAATTCAATTGTTAGTAGCGCTTTGTTTTCATTCCCTTCTGTTGTCCTCGTTTTTTTTTTTTTTTCGCTGCACTTATTGTTGCTTACGGACTACTTCAAATCTTCTATCACTTTTTATGAGCTGAGACAATACAGATATTTGGGTCAATTTTGCATATTCAAGAGCATGTCTGCCAAAGACACGAGTGATGTGCAGTGAGTATGGCTGTAACACACCTTCACGCTCAGATTTATTCGGCAGCTAAGCAAGGCAGCGCTCCACCTCTATGCACACTTGCCGAAAGAATGCACCATTTGAGCATGGCATGAATGTAAATTCCAATTGCTAATTACCCGCAACGGTGCAGCTATACAGCATTTGTACGACAACGAATGCATCACCGTCCTAAGTGGCAAGAAGCAGTACTATCGAGGCACTCTAGGTATGAGTGCCTTGGTCTCCTCGTCCGATTGTGTCATCATTGGTGGCATGCACAAGTAGGGCAGCTAGCACAGGCATACACAGGTATAAACAACTTCACAGCCATTATACCTAAACAGCCTGAGAGCGAGAATAGTGATTAAGTATTTTTTTCTTTTTTAGTATAGCCCTTTTATTAGCTTACAACATTTCCAATCATGAGAAAAGTGGCTTAAGTTACTACTGATTGTGTTTTCAATACTAACTCATCTATATTTTAAGCATTGCTACTGAGGTTACACACTCTGACGCAGTGAAATGAATTCACCGAACACACTCACTGACGCGTGAATTCTTCAGTGGGTGTCACTAAGCGTTCCTGTATGACAGCCTGGGAATGATACTAGTGGCGAAGTGTATTCGCTCAACATGACACTAAATTTCGTGTGGCAGGGTTATTAGAACCCACCCTACCCCTTTGTATGTACTGTTCATTTTTTTTTTCTTGGCAAAGTGGCAACTCTAAACGGCCCAATAGAGATTGATGAGCTGTCTCTGGGCACCTCTTGTTCAACCACTGATGGCCTTGTTGAAGACCATCCTCAGCGGCTATGGGATGCAAGTGCTGCCACCGGGTACCTACCGGTAACATAGGTACCAGCAAGCTCCTGGCCTGGTGCTCGGCCATTATGGGACCTCAACTCTTGGAAAAGGGTGTTTGTCCTCAATCCGAAGGTGTCTCCACCACAATAGGTACCTTTGGGGTGCCACACGGGCAATGGCTGCCATGGCAGCGGCCCAAACAGCCTTTTTTTTTTTTGTGTGCTCACGAGGGTTTTGACAGGAATTGTGCACGTAGGCTCCTTTCCCAAGCGTATCACCCCTGAAGGAAGCCAAACGTCAGGCTGGAGTACACTTGTGCCTATTTGAACCAGTGGGTGCATGAAGGCATGTCAGGAGGCATGCAGTGCTTGCCTCCTTTTGTCATATCTCGTGGGTATGTCATATAAGATGTCTGAATAAACTGACAATGTATGAGTGACCAATGAGGACCAGATGGTGGCTGGTAGAAATGGTGATTGCTTGCTACACTGCAGTCTACTATGCAGCTACAATGACAGTCATTTCACAGAAGGTGGCAGCCACCCCAACCCTTTAATTACATCACTTATTTCACTATGTTGCTGCACTGTTTTGTTTAAGACAGCACAATAAAGTAAAGAAGAAAAAAATTTAGTAAGTCAATAATATCTGCATAATCGCATGTGCTTGTACATGCAGGACTGACAGATGTAATGGAAAGTTGCAGCAGGCCCTCCATGCAGCCCGTAAGGAGGCCTATTTTGCTCAAAAGCATGTTAGCATAAATCTTTCAGAAGCACGAGCGTTAAAAACAGTTTCTCAAAACAGCTGGTCGGATACCCTCCCTTGTGAGAACACAGCAGCCAATGTGCAAAAGACAAAAGTTAGAAATGAGCACTTGGAGGCTCCTGCAATTGTTGTGTAACATTTAGAAATGGTATTTGCTTGCAGAGCTCTTAACTAATGTTTCAGTGCAAATTCCTCCTCAGTTATAATTGTCTTACTTCTTGTTTACTGAGGAATGCCAAATCATTATACTTTACCCACTCTTAGGCACTTCCATTTAGCTGAACTTCTGACAGGCCAAACAGATTTCTAGAGTGTTTTGATGTTTATCTCAAAGAGAATCTGCTTCTGCTGTACTGCAACCATACCAGACACAAGTGACAAGCTTTTAAATTCTACTCACCGCAGCGCGATTATGAAATAGCTCAGAGCAGCAGTGCATTCGTGGATCCTCAAGCTGAAAACATAAGTGGGAAGGGCAATTATTAACCCTATAATAGACACAAGCAGAGAATGGATCGCTTTGTGTCTAAATCATTACAGGTGTGTTCTTGATCAGGGATTGGTCACAATAAGTCAAATCTGAAAGCTGACAAGCATTCATTACAGGAGAAAAAAGTGGGACCTATATATACAAGATGATCATTTCTAAGTTTTACAGAATTTTAAAAAAATGCCTGTGGCAGATAGCATAATTCTTATCCTTGAGCTCTATTGTTCAAAGAAGTGGACATTACTAGCACGAGAAATTGAAACACATATTAAACTAACTAATGGTAATGCACAAATTAACTTCCTAATTACTTTACGGTGCATATTGCAATTTACATAGTGTAGCCGGCGAGTTTGCAAGATGTCCACTTAAAATGAATTTCTACAATAACACCAGTTTTCAGATATTATTTCCCAAAGGGTGGGACGAAATACATGGGTGTTCAAGTTACTTTTGTGTTTCAAACTATAAAGCAGCATTTAATAAGTGGAACAACAGTGCATTTTTATGGCGAGTTTCATGGTGCATATGTACAAACTGGTCTCATTCTGGAAATTCATTTCATTCTAAGTGGATACGTTTTGCAAACTCACTGGCTACAGTTTGTAAATTGTCATATGTGCCGTGAAGTAATTAAGACAATGGGCAAAATGAGAACAAGGTAAAAGCGGGAGCCAACGTTTCGACAAGTGGACTTGTCTTTTTGAAGTCCACTTGTCAAGACTACTAGTCGAAATGTTCGCTCCCGCTTTTACCTTGTTCTCGTTTTGCTCATCGTCTTGAATTTCCATCTCCCGCCTTCCCCGTGTTTTCCCTGTAAAGTAATTAAGCATTTTAGCAAACTTTTGTTAATTATTTGGATATGTGTTTCGATTTCTCGTGCAAGTAATGTCCACCTCTTTGAATAATCCAGCTCAAGGACTAGAATTATGTTATCTGCAACAGGCAATTTTTAAGACTCGTAAAACTTAAAAATGATGACCCCACATATCCCACTGTCCACATAAGTCATTTTTACAGAAAGCATTATATGGCCTCATGGCTGGCTTCTACCTTCATGGCTGCTTATCAAATGATCGAAAGCAGCATGTGTATGTTTTGCCTGTTTTCATTGTAGTATTTAGTGAGTGTTCTTTGTACCAGTATCCTCATTCAAGGCTTCCCAGTATTGTAAGGGTTTTCAGAAAGTAGATGCCTCTTAAAAAGCCTTGAAGGCTATAAATTTCTCATATGTAGCGCTGTTTTCTGTGGGTGAGGTTAATCTATTTTTGTAGGCCCTGCAAAGTTGTTTTTCTACCAAAAGCTCTCATCCACAGACTACATTTCCCCCTCTAGATGTGGTCCTCCCCATGCCTCCCGCAACCGCAGAGAGGGTGAGAGGCTTTTTAAAAATTTTCTGTCATCATAGTTCTCTCAAACCCCTCACCTGGTCACCCAGACGGGACTTATTGTTGGCATTTAATAGCCTTTACCACTGCTGAAGACTCCCAGAGTAGCTAGAAGGATGTGCAGGGTTAACGTAAAGCTGTTGAATGGGGAAAGATACGTCGTCCTGCTAGTCTGAGGTCGAGAATATTTTGGTTTAAAAATACCTTTTTCACGCATGTGCAGCAACATTTTTTGCAAATAGTTAATTGAGAAACAACCGCAGTTCACAAGATAAAAGTACTTACAGCCCTAGAGTATGCTGCCAAAGCCTGCTGCAGTGACTTGACATTTTGTGCACCAGAAAAAAAGACTGTCATGTATGCATTACCAAGAATACCTGCATGGAAGGTAGTCATAAATATTTTAAAGTTTAGACCAAGAACTCCTGACAACAGTTTAAGACCACCAAAACATTAAATTGTTATTTGCTTCAACATGCTTAGACTTACTCCAAGTCTTTCCATCAGTGATATCAAGCTGCAACGCTTCTTTAGCTTTTGCAACACTCTCACAGACATTGTTAAGCCTTTCTTCTTCTGTTTCACCAACTTGCCGAAGGACCATAGACAGGTTTCGGAGCGACACTTTGTCCTTTGTCTGAAAGGCCAAGCACATCAGCCTATATCACACACAACTTCATAAATTGTGCACTAAGGCAAGTTGATAAGACGTAATAAACCAGCGCAGTGCACAGCAAATGGGATAGACAGTTAAGGCACACAACCACATACAACAAACGCGGGCTTCCATCAATGTTTATAAAAATAGTTACATACATGCGCATCCCTGGAGAATGCAGGCTTGGAATGTATGCGATACATCCGATGTTGTGGCACCACACAGTAAACCACTATGTTGGATGAGTTCGTAGACAATTTCCTGCTAACATAGTTGTACTAATGTCTAAGATGAATCAGTTGTAACTAATGACATTAGGTAGTAAAAAAGATGGTAACAATGCAATTTTGCAACAAAAATTGGCTTCCAGCTTACTGCTACTGCAGTAGATGTAGAGAGGCATTGTCATGTGACCCTACAAGCCACGCTGATGGCAGTGCCAGCCAGTGAAAGAGCTCAAGGCAAGCATGTTTTACAAAACTGAGCAGCCTTAAAGAATTACTAGATTTAAGTTGCATTAGATGCATACAGTTATCGAATTGTTGATTAGTATAATTCTGTTACAGAGTTATTTGAAAGTTGTATTTTGCAGTTAAATAAATGTCCTCATCTTCGCATGAACAAGTTCAAAATGCTGAATTAAAAAGAGAGAGGCTTCATGCACAAATTCTAATAGAATGAGAAGCTGGGATAAAAATTAATATTTTTCTAGTGAATTATCATTACTACAGATCAGATTTCTGAACAGTTCTAAGACAAAGCACAAGGCACTACGAATAGCCTTAGGTCTTTAGGAAATTGAGCTGTGCTACACCAACTCACCCAAGTTCCCACCTTGGTGAGGTAAGATTATCTTGGAGAGATGTACAATAATTTTGCTATTTTTGTTATATGTTTTTATTTTATCTTTCTACTATATAAAAATAATAAAATAATTGCATTTTGATTTAACCATTGTAAACCCTAATAAAATGATTTAAATCCATTGAAATCAATTGGTTCTTTAAGTTCTGGAGTTCAACCCAAACTGAACCAAAAAGAGTTTCAATTTGGCCCTGTGGTTCATACTATTTTGGATATTTATGCAATTTTGTAAATAAGTATCAGTTGAAAATCAGCACTTGTAGTGTGTGGTTACATGTCTTAACTTTCAGTCTTGTTTGCTACGCATTGTATAGGTTTATCATACAGGTCCATCATAAATAACACATAATATAGGAAATCAGTCTTTCTTTTTTTCTTTAAATTGTACACAACCTAGAGTTGAGCACAACTGCAGATCCTATAAAGGGTTGCATCAAGTGAGTATTGGTACAGCTTGACAAATTTTAAAAGAATCATTAAGTTCAACCATCACACCCCTGCAACAGGGCCATAGGTAATTACTGTGCGAATGCAAAAAGAAAGGGACATCGCACAAGAATAGAAACAGTGTAAGACAATGTAAGCATAGCTTACTCTTTTTTGATGTGTCTTCCTGCATGGTGTCCCTTTCCTTGCATTTACACAGTGACTCCCTAAGATAATCATAAACCAACTGGTTCCTCAAGATATTCTTTGAAAAATATTGCATGTCAAAAATAAGGTTAAATTCATGGAAGTAACCTGTACAGGCAACAGCCATTTTGTAGCCTTGGTTTTGCAACCAATCTTTCAGCACTAATAACATAGTACTAATTGCAATAAGAAAACAAGAGTAGCAAGAGTAACGTACCACTTTCAGAACACCTTCAAAGCAGTTGCGTGCCTTCGTAATCTGTCCTTTTTTCCAGTAGCATTCTCCAAGCTCATTCCATGCTTCGACCAGTTTGGGATTGAGCTTCACAGCTTTGGAAAGTGCTTCATGTGCCTCTGGGTTATAGTCTTCTTGAATGTTAAGTGCTTTCCCTTTCAGCATATGGAATTTTGCTCTGTCCACCTTTTCTAGTGCTCCTGTTCAAAAACAAATCGAAGTTTCATTCTGAAGTGTACACAATGGTGGAAGGGGGACAAAGTGGAGGAACTGAAAGTACAACCTAAACATGGGAAGGAGCAGGGGAGGGTGTGCTGCAAGAAGTTTGAGCATCACTACAGTGGAGTCCAACACCCACAAATGCATTGTGCCTTGTGTATTACAAGCACAGAAATAGGGCAGGCCAATGAAAAAGGCACATGTGACAAAGGTCACATTAGGATAAAGCTCAAAAAGCCCACCATTTGAAAAGCCAATGATCATGAGCAGATGCCAGGATAAACCAATGCACAAAATTTTAGAAGCTGATGATCGCAAGACACCTGAGTCAGCACCCCTTCTCTTATGCTTTTAGATATAAATGTTGTAATAAACAATGAGAGTCCTACAGATGCCATATTTTTCTTTGTGATGCTGCTTCTTTACATGCCTTCCACAATGGCATTCTGAGCCGATGTACAGTTAAGTGTCTCTACAACTTAATGATGCATATAACAAGGAATAATTGTCTCCTGGTTCTATTGTCAGCAATGCGACAAGTGGCCTTTAGAATGAAGTGACCTGTATAACGTACGATTTTGGCGGCCCCATGCACTTTGTTATAAAGATGTTTGACTGTACATTGTTTTTTCTTGGCCAAAAAAACTTGGTTGTTAGATCAGCAAATGTGGCGTCAGTTTTACATTCTTGTGTCCTTTGTTCTTCCTGCCTCAGTATGTCGAACCAACTCGTGCTGCCACTAGTGCTTCTTGCTGTGTGCCATCTATTTTCATGCCAATAGTAAAATATGAAGCACAATATATGTCACCATCTTGCTCAGACATTTTGTTTAGTTGCATACACATGGTAGGTTTGCTGCACATTATACAGCTTTCCTTTTTTACCGTGTTCAAATAGCTGCACTTAATAATGGTGGTCTAAAAAAAGAACTTCTGCAAATGCAAGCATACTGTTGCCAACAGTACCAATAGTTTGCTTTGCTGTGGCGCTAGGTTATGTCTCGACCCCGGCTCCATATAGTAGTGTGGCAGAGGATTCGGGTTGAAGTAATCAGAAGCTTGAAAGTTTGGAAAGCAAAAACCAACAGGTTTACTGACACTTGAACAAAACTTATTTACATCGCTGAATAGGAAAAACAGAAAAAGGTCAAGTGTTTAGCAACAAGCATCTGGATGGGCCTCGTTTCCATGGCCCGGAGCAGCTTGTTTTCTCTTCGCACCATCATTATAACACCTCTGTTCTAAACCTCCCTCCTGCCCCTCCTGGCGGTAGCCAATCACACACAAGTCACAACTCACCAGGACAACAGCCAATCAAGAAGCATAAACAACACTGTCGCAGACGGAACATCGGACCGGCGACCCCACTGAGTTCCAGCGGGCACAAAGGCGGAGAGAGGGTCTGGCCGTGGGAATGGGAGAGGAGATCTTTTACTCCAAACTGGTCTTCTCCGCTGCTTCTCAGTATAGGGCAGGCACCAGTGAGTGGCGGCTTTCTTCCGGGAAACGTCCATGAGCCCTTCGCGTCGTCTATGCCTCCCCCGGAGTGGTAACTCTTTCTTCTCTTTGTGGCGCTTCTCTGACATGGGGAGCTCGCTATGGGAAAATTAGCAGTGCCGAGCATTGCATGGGAACTGTCCTCTAGCTATCTTCCCAACGTAGTTCTCGCATTCTACTCTTGTGTGTTACAAACAGCATGTTGTCTACTGCAGTCACAACAGCTTCCGCTTATTTGTACTGAAAAACACACCTTAAAGCCAAGCATGAAGAGTCACAAATAATAAGAGGCACCTTAAATGTTTCGTCTTTATATTTAATCACAATCGGCATAAAGCCCGAGTAAGTGACTCATTATTTTTAGCTTAAGATGGCAAAGACATTTACAGGCTGGTTTATTACACGTCGATGTAGTAAAATTGGAATTCATTTTTGTCAACTTCTTTCTATATAAGAAAAGTAAGTCTTACCTGCCAAGAATAAGTAAAATCTGCTGTGCATATAAGGAGATGTTCACAACGTGCATGGAGCCATCATGAAAGTGATGTCCTGCTCAAGGATAATTCAAGCATGCTCAACTAAATTATCCAGCTGTTATGTTTAATAAATAGTATGCTTTGACTAATGGTACGTCGGACGTCATTATTATACTTTTCTCGCGCCTTAAGGCACTCAACCTTCAAAATAACATCACTGATTTTCCCCAGGGAGCAGTAGAACCCCGTAGTAGAGACCGGGCCTGCTCTCCTGAAGCAGTATCTTCGCTCGTGCCAGGGTTTTCGTATGCTGCTCCCCGTGACTTTTCAAAATCATTTTTTTTTTTTTTTGTGCTCCCCTGAGTTAAATAAAGGTCTTTCTGAAAAACATGAGCAAAAAACGGTTGGCGAAAGCCACGGAGCTAGCGAAACGGAAGCAAAGCAGGTACGTCCGACTTAAGCATCTGGGATTCGGCTACGTCCGACGTACCTTTAAAAAAAAAAAACACTTTGTAAATAATAAGCGGTATAGCCAGCAGAATCGAAATGACATCAGATTACCACAGCTTGTTCAGACCACGGATGTTTGCCAGACAAGATAGAAGACAGTTACATTACTCTGACATCTACTTAAAGTTTTCTGGGGCAAATAAGCTGCAGCGAACTGCCAAACAAGATCATGTGTGGCCACCACACGACAGAAGGCACGCACGAACTACGCAAACGCTCACCTCCTTGTGCGTCTAATGCGTCTATAATCTTCCTAAGCCTTTTCTCAACATCTTCAGTTCTCTGCCTCTCAGAAGCGCTGGGGTTTTTCACGTAATAGTTGTCTCGAAACGTGTACAACTCGTCCACGGCCTCCTGCAAGAACATGCGCGATTACAAAACAAGGCAGCTGTCAGTGAAGCAGGCTACCTATAGAAAACGCGCAAATGTCATAACGCAATATATTTGAAAAGTGACTATATCATGCCTTAAAGTTACAGGGAAACTACCTTTATAGAGTCCAGAGAAAACGAAACGGCGTTAGCCTGTTCACGCTGCTCCGACGACTCAGTTCGGTCGTCTGCCATTTTTGCGCTGAATAGCAAGCCAGTCTCAAGCCGCGAACTGCGCGAACCACTGGCCGCAATGTCGATTTTTAACGTTAGACATTTCTACAAAAGAAAATATTAAACGCCGAAAAAAAAACAAATATTAAAATTATGTTTGCTTTAGACGCAATAAGTGTCTGCATTGCGGGCTATAGCGGGACATAGCGCTGCGCGACTCGCGCTTTTTTCTCACGTGGTTTTTCTGATTTTTCTTCTCTCAAAGCTGTGGCGCTGTGGCTTAGCCACTCCATGGCCACTCAGGATAACAACAATATCTATGGCTGTGGTTTTTGCATGTGCTCTGTGTGTATTAGAGTGTGTATGCTTCTCTGGAGTGATGCTGTGGTGACATTTGAGGAGCACGTTCGCTGAAAATTTAGAGATTTATGCGCATGTTTATGGTCCCCGCGATACAGTGAGCTCGACGAATATGGCCCGCGGCGACAGTTTGGATAATATTGCTCCGTCAACCTACGAAAAGGCAAAGGACAGGGTGACAACAGCTGACGAACTCAACGATGAAATTGAAGATGAAATTGACTCGCGGGAGATTTTCGATATCCTTTCACATGATTTGTACGCGTTTTCTGATATATGGCAATGTGCTTTAAACGCGAAACGCTGTAAAGGGTATGCAAACGCTTTTCTATTGTAGCCGTAATACATGTCATAAGCGAGAAAAAAATAATGTCGGTTTCGGAGCGTGAAAATACCGCGTAGAAATCAGTAACCATGGTTTTAGTCGTGGCATAAGTCGCCACAGATAGCTTAATGTGTAAGTGTCCGTCCCCTTAACCTTGAATGTGCATCATCACTTCGTGATATAGTACTTCAGTTTCGCTACATTTTAACAGTTACAACAAGAACAACACAAATGAAAATTGATTTCACTTTTCCGATACCTTCTGATTATGACCTGTCTCACCGCTCATTTCCTTTGGCTTCAACCTTTGTCAGAAAGTTATGACACGCTGAAGCACAGGTGCTTGCCTACACTCACTTTTACTTATAAACAGTGAGGATTGGCCAGCGAGGCCATGTACAGGCGCATGCAAGTACTCTTACAATGCAAGCCTCTGTATGGGTTCAGGCTGGGCACATGCTAACTCTGTGTCCTATTTGATGAGCTGGCTACAGGAAGGCCTTGCTTCAAAAAGACAGATATGCAGATCGTTCAGAACCTTGCCATCATTAATGCGCAGATGTTTACTGCAATGAACATTGCACAAAGCAACAGACTCATATTGTGTGCATTGGTGTGTTTGCTATCACTGCAACTGCTTTACAGTTTGGACAAAAACATGGAATATTAAGGCAAAACCTTTTCCGGCAATTTGTGGTTGCTGACAGCTGTCTTGCCTGGTGGGAAACAAAGGGTCAGGGCTCTGCTGGCTACTGGCTGCTGTCTTGCATGGTGGGTCACGAAGAGTCAGGGTTCAAATTATCATTGTTAGCCACATTGTCGTGGTAGTTGACTGGTAAGCTTGCTTAGTGACAGTACCACTTTTAATGCAAAGCTTTCTTAGCCTCTTTTTATCACTTTGTAGCTGCTGGCTGTCCTGGAGATAGTGCAAACCGAGGCAACTTGGGGCACCGAAGGACATTATAAACCGAGCACAGAGATGAGCTCCAAGACATACAAAATAGGGTTGAAGCATGCATTGAGTACAGAGCAGATGGAGCCTTGGGAAGAAGCATTGAGCAGAGCAGGAAGACCTTTGATATGCAGCAAAGTGTGGTTTAGAAGGCGTGCACATGCTAGCTTGTAAATGAGAAGTGGAGACGCTATGAGTGACAACAATGAGCTCAGAGAAGTGCAGTCAACGTTTTTTACCAGATATGCAAAGCGGAGTGGCTTTTATATGTAGTAAAAAAAAGCTTGAAATGCCAGTGTACACTTGCTGGTAACGATGAAGCTAAGCACCAATACGCAGGGATGATCCAGCAGCAGAACCTGACCGTGTAAATGGGTACAAAAAGTAATTTGAGAAACGCCCTGTGCAGGATAAGGTCACTTCAGTGCTTAGTGTGTACAATAGACTAGTTTCTGCCATCCGTGGTGATGGAGCACCATAAGTTTACATTGAGCAAGGAATTTCTCAGTGCGAATGTGTCTAACTTCATTGTACTTGCAAATGGTTGCTAAATGAGAACAGCATTCCTTGCAGATTTAAAAGAAAGCTTCATATAAAGCAATTCCTACAGTGTGTAGGATCTGCAAATTTTTTTTTTCACTTTATTCTTTATTTTGTGAAAAGTTCATTGTAGAGTACCACTCACCCTGTTCTTGTTTCATGCCTGTCCTATGTTGCACAGCTTATGTATGTGGTGATCAAAATCAACAATAAGCATTGTGATCGAGGGCACTCCATGCAGGTTAGGCATTGTTTGGACCTAATAATGACATTCTAGACTCTCTTTTTTAAACTGTTAAGCACTGCTTTTGTAACCTGTGTGGAGAAAGCAAGACAGCAGAAACAACTGCACACTCTTTCTATAAATAAACACTGTAGAATAGAACCGTAAATGTGACTGACATTCAGATACGCATTGCCATGTTGCAGGCTTTTTGGTGAAAGCAGATTGCTCCTCTCAGGTTTTGCTGATAACTGCAGTATAATGCATATGTCACAGTTTTTTTGTATGTCATCCTTGACTTCCTGCACATCATATACGGTCGATCAATGATCCTGAACATCCTCTCACTTTGGAAGAATTGAATGTGGTTGATGAAAAGAACATTACGGTAAGTAGACAAACCTTATTTTGTGCCTGTTAGCATGTGTAGAGGCATATATAGTTCCCTTGCCACACACATAATATGTGGGCAAAGTGGATTATTTGTGCTAGTAGGATCACTAACAAACTATCTGATTTTTCATTCCAGGCTGCATTTATTATAACTGATGTTTGGCCAGTAATGCTAGGAAAAAACATGAATAGTGCATATTGATGTCATTCATGCTCCTAGGTATTGTTGTGTTCTTCAGGTTTGCGACAGGCAATGCAATTGCTTTCAATCAGCTTATTTGAAGGCACAGCTTTATGATGCGAGTGGGAGTGCAGTCACGTGATCTTTTTCATATTTCGTGAGGTTTGTTTGTCAGTTGGAAAAAATTGCATGCAATTAGTATGTCGCTGAAAACGTCGTAGTTAGATGTCATTTGGGCGTGCCTACAAATGCCTCAGTAATACTTTGATAATTAGGACTGTACTTCTCGAATTAGATAATTGCAATTGTCGAATTAAATTTCCAGAACGAAAGAATTACTGGCGGCTACTCCACTGTAGTGGAAACAATATGCACTAGGTTTTCTTGAGTAACGCAACTGCTCTTTTTTTAAGTCTTGGTGCATGATAGTTGGGACACCCTTTATAATTCACTCAGTAACCAAAATGAGGCAAAGCCGGATTCACTCGAAATTGGAATGAATAGCGTCATGCGCAGGAGCGCTTATACTCAGACTCACAAAAAGAGAGAGAGGCTGCAGTTTTGCCGGAAAGGCGAAGCAGTATTAGTGATAGGGAAGTATACTAAAATTACACGAAGGAAGATTACACCACCGAGAGACGCCAGATTCTTGGTGGTGGTAGAAAGCTCGGGCTGTGAAATTGAACTGTCTCCTACTATGAGGTCTTGTAAATTCTCATATAAGGCCATCACTTCAGTGAACAATTTTTCGTGAGTCACACAAAGTTTCTCAAGTGCAAGATATATATATATATATATATATATATATATATATATATATATATATATATATATATGTGGGGTTCAGAAAGCTGCTGCCCCCCCCCTCCACCCCAGGAAATTGAAAGCTTTCTGCCTATGGTTGTGCCTATGTGTGGCTTCACAGGTGGACCTGGACAAGTCTGCAGTTGATGTGGCCTTTCGCCCAACAATACCGCACTGCAGCATGGCAACACTAATTGGGCTTGCCATCAGAGTAAAGCTGCTTCGTAGCTTGCCACCTGTATTCAAATTGGATGTTCGTATTCTTCCTGGCACTCATGTGTCAGAATCGGCAAGTAAGTACTCTGTTACTAAATGTGAACACAAGATATACTGACTGATGTAATAATATGGCGTAAGCCTTTTTTTTTTTTTCTGAACACTTATAATCTCGAGAAATCTCGTGGACATGAAACCTAAATAGAGTTTAACTACAGCAAAGGATTGAAGAATCTAGATGCAGAGCTTGGAGTTCATGAATTATGCAAAGTTTAGTTGCTGTTACATGTTATTTTTTTAAATTGTAGCATCTGGTCTTTCTAAAAACCGTTCTGAGCCATTAAATGTTGTTTCTGCACGTTAAAGCTTGTCATTTGTGCATTGTAGAAATCTGTCGCAAAGGACTGAACGAAAGGCTGTAGAAACAAAGCATAGTGTACAATAGCCACTTGAACTGGGAAAAATACAGTTGACGCTCATTACTACGGACCGCAATAATCAAACTCGAAAGGTGCGTTATATGTGAAGTACGTTCTGTCCAACATTAGAGCCATGATATGTTGTGAGTGTTTGAATATCGGAAACTGGAGGCAATTCCAAGAATGATACAAATATTAAATCAGTAAATACTAATTATATTTTCACAGTAATCATATGAACACCCAGCAGCACAGTGTTTTGCTGCCTGTTGTTATCCTATCGCTGGCTCTTGGCAAATTGCAGTTGTTTCACCATGTAACAGCAAGATTTTCCTATTGGCAAAAAAGAGAGAGAAAACAGAAGAAAAAAACAATTGGTGGCTGGCCAGCCTCAGTGTCTTCCTGCCATTGGTGACTCAAACAACAGCTACAATCCCTTTTTTATGCAAAGGAATGGTCGATAAAATGAACTAATGTCAGTTTGTTTTGTGTGACAAGTTACTGCCACTGACAAACCTGTAGCATGAATGAGAGCTGCTGTGTGAGCCAAGTTCAACTTGCAGCCCACGCCCAGCCGCCTTGCTCAACAGCATTAGGCACTTCGCAGCCTGGATGCTGTGAATAGCAACGTGTCTGCTTTTTTGTGCAAAGTGATGTGATGAAAAAGAAAGTGCTATAAAAGCAATGCATATTGCAATGGTTGGTAGTTTTTGAAGCGCCATACACTACAGCTTTGGAGCAAAGTGGGTTAATCCTGGTGGCACTTGCTTGGCAACTGAGCTACAACGGTGGACGGAGTGAGCTACTGGTGTGATCGTCCTGAAAACGCTCTGTTAAGTCAGCAGGCCTTCATGCAGTACGCCGTTGCGGGAAGCTTGCCACTAATGTATTCGTTCCTTAGGAAAAAGTGTATTTTCACACTTTTCTTGATTAAGCGGCTGGAAAAAAATTTTATGCAGTGCACTGCCACCTGCATGCATCGTTACTGCAAGGTACGTTGTACTTGTATGTGCATTACCTGGGCAAAATTTTCCCCAATTTTCTCCCTAGTAGCCAATAGCCACGTATAGCTGGGTTCGTTAAAAACGAAATTTTTGCTGCAATATTATAGGCAGACCAAGCTGTTAATGGTCGCGAACTGTAGGTAGGCATTGTGAAGGCTGTTGGTCAATGCTCCTTCCTTTGTGTCAAGTGAGCCTGAAGAGCAGTGGTCATGTTCAAATTTTATTTCATACACAAGAAGGGTACTGCTACATATGCAAGAGTAAAAACGTGGCTTCCCTATTCATGAACTTGGTGCATATGGCTTGTGCTTTTCATTAAGGTGATGAGTCAAATAAATGGGTTAAGGTACTTTCTCTAGTTTACACAGTCCAGAAACTATTGCATGCCATGCTCTTGCTGCACACTTGTTGAAAAGTGAACTACACCCGGCGACAACTTTCTGTGGCAGCACAGCGAAAGCTATGCAGCCAAAGCACGCATTTTTTTTACTGTGCATCTGCATGTAGTCAGCAAATGTAAGCAACTGTGAGCTACATACCTTAAAACAGACCATACCATTTGTGTGTGTTTTTTGTTCAAAATTTATTTCATAGCAAATAAAAATATTTCTTAGGAAAATAATTTTTGTTCCTTGCTGTTCCTAGTTTTCTAGCTTTCCATGTCTGGTTTTCCTGGTCCTGTAAACTGCCAGCAAAACTTCAGTGCTACTTGGCATAGTAACACAAGAGCAGAAGTTCTGCATGTGCGAGCACATGCATGTAGTTTTGGCTGTGCTGCCACAGAAAGTTGTTGTTGGGTATAGCAGGTGTAAGAAAGCGTGTAGGTGGCATTCGAACAAGTAGTGTTTTCTTTTACTGATCGCCTGAAACAAAGTTATGCCTTCCATATGGCTGTGTTATAGTTTGTCTGCATAGCGAGAGGCCATAAAAATGTTTGTGCATTGAGAGAGTTTTCTGAACCATGAATGTGGGAATTGGGAGCCCTATTAAACTTATTTGCAGCGAATGGAAGGGCTCATATTAACCTTGCACGTGCTAAGACAAGAATCTCTAATTCTGAGCAGCTTCAACCTGTTTTTCTTCAGATTAGCATTGGAGATGTCTCTAAAGTGGAAGAGGTTTATTTGGAGTGAAAGAACAGTGTTCAGAGGCATAGGTGACTGTTGCCTTTGTATGTCAAATTATTATGGCTAAACTGACTGCTTTTGAGAAGAGATGTTCATGGGTATATTGTCATTAAAGGTAGATGAAGATTGCCTGTAAAAAAAAAAAAAAGATATTTTCAATCTCTTGTAAATATTTTTTAACTTACTGACACAAAAGCAGGAACTACAGACAGTAGTGTATATATGATGTATAGTGCTGCTTATTTCATCAGAGCTCACCGTCTCTTTTAATGTAGATGCATTGCCATAGCGTATAAGTGGGCAATAAGGACTTTGCACCTGTAGGATCACTAATAAACTAGAGTCAAACACCTCAACAACGAACGCCTCTAGTACTACACACTGACCTGTATAATGAAGGATTCATTATGTCCAAGCCGAATCCCTATCTTTCGTATGTATTGTGAATGCCTCTACAACGAATTTGCTTGTACAAAGGAGGAACTTCATCATCATCATCATCAGCCTGGTTCTGCCCACTGCAGGGCAAAGGCCTCTCCCATACTTCTCCAACTACCCCGGTCATGTACTAATTGTGGCCATGTTGTCCCTGCAAACTTCTTAATCTCATCCGCCCACCTAACTTTCTGCCGCCCTCTGCTACGCTTTCCTTCCCTTGGAATCCATTCCGTAACTCTTAATGACCATCGGTTATCTTCCCTCCTCATTACGTGTCCTGCCCATGCCCATTTCTTTTTCTTGATTTCAACTAAGATATCATTAACTCACGTTTGTTCCCTCACCCAATCTGCTCTTTTCTTATCCCTTAACGTTATACCAATCATTCTTCTTTCCATAGCTCGTTGCGTCGTCCTCAATTTGAGTAGAACCCTTTTCGTAAGCCTCCAGGTTTCTGCCCCGTACGTGAGTACTGGTAAGACACAGCTGTTATAAACTTTTCTCTTGAGGGATAATGGCAACCTGCTGTTCATGATCTGAGAATGCCTGCCAAATGCACCCCAGCCCATCCTTATTCTTCTGATTATTTCAGTCTCATGATCCGGATCCGCAGTCACTACCTGTCCTAAGTATATGTATTCCCTTACCACTTCCAGTGCCTCACTACCTATTGTAAACTGCTGTTCCCTTCCGAGACTGTTAAACATTACTTTAGTTTTCTGCAGATTAATTTTTAGACCCACCCTTCGGCTTTGCCTCTCCAGGTCAGTGAGCATGCATTGCAGTTGGTCCCCTGAGTTACTAAACAAGGCAATATCATCAGCGAATCGCAAGTTACTAAGGTATTCTCCATTAACTCTTATCCCCAATTCTTCCCAATCCAGGTCTCTGAATACCTCCTGTAAACATGCTGTGAATAGCATTGGAGAGATCGTATCTCCCTGTCTGAGGCTTTTCTTTATTGGGATTTTGTTGCTTTCTTTATGGAGGACTACGGTGGCTGTGGAGCCGCTATAGATATCTTCCAGTATTTTTACATATGGCTCATCTACACCCTGATTCCGTAATGCCTCCATGACTGCTGAGGTTTCGACTTAATCAAACGCTTTCTCGTAATCAATGAAGGCTATATAGAAGGGTTGGTTATATTCTGCACATTTCTCTATCACCTGATTGATAGTGTGAATATGGTCTATTGTTGAGTAGCCTTTACGGAATCCTGCCTGGTCCTTTGGTTGACGGAAGACTAAGGTGTTCCTGATTCTATTTGCAATTACCTTAGTAAATACTTTGTAGGCAACGGACAGTAAACTGATCGGTCTATAATTTTTCAAGTCTTTGGCGTCCCCTTTCTTATGGATTAGGATTATGTTAGCGTTTTTCCAAGATTCCGGTACGCTCGAAGTCATGAGGCATTGCGTATACAGGGTGGCCAGTTTCTCTAGAACAATCTGCCCACCATCCTTCAACAAATCTGCTGTTACCTGATCCTCCCCAGCTGCCTTCCCCCTTTGCATAGCTCCCAAGGCTTCTTTTACTTCTTCCGGTGTTACCTGTGGGATTTCGAATTCCTCTAGACTATTCTCTCTTCCATTATCGTCGTGGATGCCACTGGTACTGTATAAATCTCGAATTCCTCAACCACTTGAACTATCTCATCCATATTAGTAATGATATTGCCGGCTTTGTCTCTTAACGCATACATCTGATTCTTGCCAATTCCTAGTTTCTTCTTCACTGCTTTTAGGCTTCCTCCGTTCCTGAGAGCATGTTCAATTCTATCCATATTATACTTCCTTATGTCAGCTGTCTTACGCTTGTTGATTAACTTCGAAAGTTCTGCCAGTTCTATTCTAGCTGTAGGGTTAGAGGCTTTCATACATTGGCGTTTCTTGATCAGATCTTTCGTCTCCTGCGATAGCTTACTGGTATCCTGTCTAACGGAGTTACCACCGACTTCTATTGCACACTCCTTAATGATACCCACAAGATTGCCGTTCATTGCTTCAACACTAAGGTCCTCTTCCTGAGTTAAAGCCGAATACCTGTTCTGTATCTTGATCTGGAATTCCTCTATTTTCCCTCTTACCGCTAACTCATTGATCGACTTCTTATGTACCAGTTTCTTCCGTTCCCTCCTCAGGTTTAGGCTAATTCGAGTTCTTACCATCCTATGGTCACTGCAGCGTACCTTGCTGAGCATGTCCACATCTTGTATGATGCCAGGGTTAGCGCAGAGTATGAAGTCTATTTCATTTCTAGTCTCGCCGTTCGGGCTCCTCCACGTCCACTTTCGGTTATCTCGCTTGTGGAAGAAGGTATTCATTATCCGCATATTATTCTGTTCCGCAAACTCTACTAATAGCTCTCCCCTGCTATTCCTAGTGCCTATGCCATATTCCCCCACTGCCTTGTCTCCAGCCTGCTTCTTGCCTACCTTGGCATTGAAGTCGCTCATCAGTATACTGTATTTTGTTTTGACTTTAATGGAGGAACTTAGCCGTCCCCAATGGCTGATTTGTTGCTTTACAACGAACGCCATGTACCAGTGCGGCCACTTCCCTTTGCAGACGCCACTGAGCTGCGCTCTGGAATAGCGCTAACAGCAGCACTAGCAGCGTACTTGGCGAGTGTGCCGATGTCAGTGAGCATTACAGTCCTGCTGCACTGCTCCAGTAATCACTCAATTTGTACACTGCTTGTTGCAACACAGCGGTGGGTGCGACAGCTGACAAATACGTCACAGTTGATGAAATGATGATGTAATCGTAACTGACAACTGACGTCTTCAAAGCAATTTAGGGCAGAAACAACGTAAATGTCAATGAAGCCAACAGTGGTGAAGAGCCTGTAAATGAACCAACAATTTTCACTGCAAGGGAGGCGATAGCGGCATTCCACCATCTGCAGGTATCTCACGTCGCCCCCATGTTTTGCCACAGAGCATGCCCTGTACTTCGGTGCAATAAGTTTTGGCTGCAGTCACACTTTCCGTGAGATGAAGTGTCCACATAAAAATTTGCTACGTATTTTGCTAAATGTCTCTTGAATTCATGTTAAATAAAGGTTTTCTTTAGTTGGGCATGCTTAGCCTGCTCTGTTGGGACCAGTATGGTGTGTGATCTTTACAACAAAGTGACCCGTATATCATGGATTTTTGCAAGTCCCTAGCTCTTCGTTGTAAAGGCGTTTCACTGTATTCATTCCATGCTTCCATTCATTCCATGCTGAACCTAGTATTTATTGTTATCGTTGATGCTTGGTCAGTAATGCTAGGAAAAGATGTGGGAAGTGCATATTGATGTAATTTATGCTCTTAGCCATTGTAGGTGCCAGTATAGTCTATGTAGCGACCCTTTTCTTTTTCGAATTTTTGTAAATTGTATTTCTGCATTTTATGCATGAGAAATTCTTGGAGCAGGGACAGAAAGCTGGATTGTATTGCTGGACTGTAATGCTGCATGTGACTGACCTTGATCATTTGGTACATTTCTTACAGTCAACAAGCAGTTGGATGACAAAGAGCGAGTTGCTGCTGCATTAGAGAACTCGCACCTTCTACAGGTTGTTAACAGATGTCTTCTTATGCATTGAGGACACTGAGAATAAAACGTATTTTAAAAACATGGTGCCAGTATGTCATTTCTGTGCTGTTTGTTAACCACTTTGAAGTAACCAATATTCTTCACAGGAAAACTGGATGCTGTAGCTATCAAGGATGTACATACAACAGTAAGGCACTAAAAAGTGCCAATTCAGCATTAATATTTTTGCTTCTTACAACTTCATGATGAGGTTAAGTGTAGGGCATGTGCAATTGAACATTTTCAGCTTTACTACATTTGGTGGCTCCTCCCACTAATGTTTTAACTTTGTAAAGGCATGACATCTCTTAGTCTCAAGTGCTTGACATAAAAAGTTAATCTGCAATTAAAATGTTGACGTAGTCCGTATGCTTATTGCAAATTGCACTGACTACTTGCATGTCTATCAAAAAAGTTAAATCATGGGAAACACTATTGCAGCTTAGTGCCCAATAGCTGAATGTTCTAGGCTGCACAGGGATGCATAATTGAGGTAACTTGGTGGTGGATTGATAACGCTGAATTGTGAAACTACCAGCATTGCTCTCGTGTTGTGGCAGACAGCTGAAAATGTGACCATTTCATGGGAAGGGCAAAGGTCATCATGGGAGATGGGCTTGTTCTGCTTTAAGATCTTGTTGAAAACCCAATATTTCACGAAGCCAGCATATTTGTTTTTGTTTTTTTCATTGTTATGAATATGTAATGAGTGACAGCTGTCCAGGAACACTATACATCTGCAACGTAACTTGTTTACATGTGCTGTGGAGTATTGTCTTAAGTAAACATACTTTTTCTGATATGCATTAGAAGTTATCTATAAAGCTACCATTATAAAAAATGACTGTTTGTAAATGTAAAGTCTTTGCCAGAATTTCAACACAATGGAAAAGTCATCTTGTCAATCCATAGTCTTGTACAGATTTTATTGCACAGTGGTTACATATGATTTTATAGAACATGAATTATATACAATGGTGTGAAATAAACGAGGGCATAAACAGACAATGGAGACCACAAGTGCCACATGTGTATGGAAATCCAAAATCAAGAAAGGGGTTGACAGATGGAATAGCACACTATGGTATAAAGGTTATAAACGGATAAGGTGCCTCAGAAAGGCTGGCCAACGTTTCGATAGGAGGACCTATCTTTGTCAAAGGCGGTCTTGTCATCCTCGGCATGTTAGTTTTAAAGGGTTAGTGCAGTGACATCACGTGCGGTTGTCGGTAGCGGCTTGTTGTAAAGGGAGACACTCCCTTTAAAACTAACATGGCGAGGATGACGAGGCTGCCTTTGACGAAGTTAGGTCCTCCTATCGAAACGTTGGCCAGCCTTTCCGAGGCACCTTATCCCTGTTTATAACCTTCATATCACATATGTGTGTGGTATCTTTATGGCCTTGTTTATTGAATCTATATATTGTGTGCCAGCTAATTTAAGTTGCAGTATTATTCCATCGGCTGATTGCTCTGTGCCACACTAAGTCTCAAACACTCAGTCCAGAATGCCAAAAAGCTTTTCGTAACACCAATTTCATTCTGTGAACCATTGAGCCTTACATGGCTGTTGCCGAGGTTTCGGTGACATGGTCATAGTATGGGTTGTGACTACTGCGCTGGGCTAGTTGATGCATGTGCATCTGGAGTTTGCAACACCTCGGGACCATTACTGCCAATTTTCGTCATTTAGTGCGGAAGCCTGGTCAACAAACTTATCCCACAAAGTATTGCTTAACATAGCGTTCTTTGAACTGGTTGCAGCAAGATTAGGTAATTAATCATATGCTGTGCATCAATTAATTCAGGCCTTGTACCGTGACTGTGGAGTCAACGGCTGACTGATGGACCAGTAAAAGCAAGACAAAATATTTCTGTCAGTATTCCTTTGCAAAGCTAGTGTGTGCTTTGCCACATCGCATGTCAGTGATGCAAAGAAATATGCCCACAAAGATTGAGAAGCTGTGAATTACATTCCCATTGCATGGAATGAAGAAGTGGCACAATTCCTTTCAATTCCAAGTCTAATCCAATTGGCAGTTCAGGAATGGCTATTCCATTCCTTTATTCTGGCATGTAGCCTACAGGGTATGAAACAGTTCTCCTGAAGAGAAAGCTTTAGCTTGGGGCCTCCTATATAAATGCATGGGAAATGACAAATCATTTTTCTTCACAACCACTACACCAAGTTTGATGAGATTTGTTGCATTTAAAAGAAAATGTTAAAATCAAGAGATTGTTGCAAATGGATTTTTGGTTTAGGCCATAGATGTCCTAAGAAATGTTGAAAACTGTAAAATTTATAAAAAGAAAAACAAAACTCAAGTTTGCAACTCCAACTAGGCAATGAAAAATGATATCACAATTGTGTGAATTGCATCTAATAGTACATCTAAAGGAGACAAAAATGGTGTCTTGTATATGGCTCATGGGTACGCCACTAATGTGCAAGACTTTTGCAAACGTTGTAATAAATTCACATAAACTGTCAATTTATATATCAAATTTATCCACTTTGGATGTTCTAATGGATGCAGTTCACAGAACTGCAAAATCTTGGTGTAGAGTTGGATTTGGGCTATTTCTTCAAACTTGTAAATGTCTGGGAATTCTTCAAAAATATTCCAAGCCCTAAATCAACATTACACTTCCAACAGTCTCTAGAATTTAACTTTCTCTCTCAAATGCAATGAATTTCATTAAAGTCTGTCAAGGGTTACCTCGGGAAAGCGTTTCCGGGTTTTACATGTATTTGAATAGGCGGCATCAGAGTTGGGCCCGAGCTAAAGCTTTCTCTTAGTACTGGCAACTTATGTCGTGTGCATTAATAGGCAATTCAGGTTACACTCCTGCTAGTAACAGCGCAAAATGTAGACAAGGGACGAGACAAGAAGACACCACAAGCGCTGACTTTCAACAACGTTTATTCCAAAAGAAACACGGCTTCTTATAAACATTGCCCTCACGTGTCGCAGTCACGTGATCACACATCATGTGAAACAAGCACTTTTTTTCCTTTTATACACTCAAGATAGCGGTTGCACGTGCAAAAGCTCAAGTTCTTTTTTTGTCAGTAACAAGGACGGCGTGCTAACGCATTGGTCACGAAGTCTAGTAATCTCGGCCGCCTCAATTATCTCCCGGACCAGCTGGTCATTGTGTTTCTTCAGCACTTCACAGCGTCTAAATTCTGCGGCGCAATCTTTTGAGGGGCAATCCCTGATATGTATGCCAAGATTCCTGTTAGCCTGCTCGACGCTAAGTTTGTGTTCCTTCAGTCTCTCATTTGTGCATCTAGAAGTTTGCCCTACATACCTTTTTCCACATTTCAGAGGTATTGAATACACAACGGCTTCCGTGCACTCCACAAAACGATTCTGGTGATTAGTCGTGCACCCTTCCTGGTTTGTCGGCTCTTCAGCATTGACGCGTCGGCAGAGGCTTTTTAGTTTGTTCGGGGCAGTAAGCACTACATTAACACCAGCTTTGCGCCCAATCTTTTTCAGGCGGTGAGATACGTTGTGCACGTATGGCAGGGCCACGGTCCGTCGTTTTTCTTTCGGCTTCTCGCTACCTGGCTCGCCATGGGCACGCTTGAGTTTTAGGTTCTTGCTCATTTTTTCCGCAACGGACACAAGAAGGTGCGACGGGTAACCAGCCCTAGTAAGCCGATCAACCTGCCGACGAAAACTTTGTTCCATTGCGTGGATGCACGATTTTTTGAGCGCATTTGTTAGACAAAGGTTTGCAATTGCTCTCTTCACTAGTTTTGAATGCGCCGATTCGAATGGCAGTGGCGCCTTGTCGCCTCTGGGTTCATAGGCCCAGCAGACCTTCCCTTTGGAGAGCTCGAGTCGGAGATCAAGGAATCTCAAAGACCCTTGCGTGGGGACCTCGTGGGTAACGGCAAGCGGCTGAAGCGCATGACTAAAGCATGTTAGTGCCTCCGAAACTGCGTCATCTGAATTCGTGCCAGAGCCATCACATAGAACCAAGTAATCGTCAACATACCGAAAGACTCCCCGGACGTTTGTTCTGGTTAGAGCGTTCTGAAGTAATCTATCTTTCTGGGCAAGAAACAAATCGCTAAGTACTGGCGCAATACATGACCCTATACAGACGCCGCGTTTCTGGAGGTACACATTCCCTTCCCACGTAACATAAGTGGATTTCAAATATACAGAAAGGAGTTCCAGGAACCCACCAGTTGAAACCCCGGAGGCGTTCTGAAAGGCGACAGCACCGTGTGCATCTATACATTCTTCCACGCACTCCAAAATTTCATGTTGGGGGATCGAATAATATAAATCTTTAACATCTACAGAGCATGCTGCAAAGTCAGTGCTAGAATTGTCTTTTAAAAACCTTATTACAGCGTCTGAGGATTTCACCTGGAAAGGATCGTCAACAGTTAGTAGCTTTAGTTTTTCTTGCAAAAACAGGGCAATCGTTTTCTGCCAAGTGCCCTTCTCAGATACTATAACCCGCAGGGGCCACTCAGGTTTATGCGTTTTTACAGTGAAAAACATGTCAAGGGATGATTTTTTGCTAGTTTCGATGCTACGCACAAGGCGGTCGAGTTTGAGATTTCCGCATAGCTTCTTTGCAGCTGACTTTGCTTTCCGCAGAACAGACTTTTCATGATTGTTAAAAACAGAACTTATGGCCTCTAACGCCTTACATTGGTAGACGTCTTTCGGCATCACAGCGAAGCCCCCCTCCTTGTCAGAAGTAAGCAACGAGAGGGAATGTTCTTTCAAATACGTCACCACTTGTCGCACAGGTAGGCTCTTCGTGCCCATTTTGCAACGGGCGACCACGTCGACTCCGTCGGACAGGCACCTGGCACTTTCAGACTCTGGCCCTGCGCGCGCAACTCGTCGCACCATTGCCAGTAGTTCCGGTGTAGAAGTCCTCGGCTCGACGGCAAATTTCGGTCCATGACGTAGAACCTCCAGGATCGACTGAGGCAGACCATCGACTCCGCTGGTATGGACACTGCTTCCAGGCGTCCGTGTTTCTGCTGCTCTTCGTTTCAGGGTAGTGTCGGTGCGTAGCTTCGCCAGGGTGATGACGATTACTTGGTTCTATGTGATGGCTCTGGCACGAATTCAGATGACGCAGTTTCGGAGGCACTAACATGCTTTAGTCATGCGCTTCAGCCGCTTGCCGTTACCCACGAGGTCCCCACGCAAGGGTCTTTGAGATTCCTTGATCTCCGACTCGAGCTCTCCAAAGGGAAGGTCTGCTGGGCCTATGAACCCAGAGGCGACAAGGCGCCACTGCCATTCGAATCGGCGCATTCAAAACTAGTGAAGAGAGCAATTGCAAACCTTTGTCTAACAAATGCGCTCAAAAAATCGTGCATCCACGCAATGGAACAACGTTTTCGTCGGCAGGTTGATCGGCTTACTAGGGCTGGTTACCCGTCGCACCTTCTTGTGTCCGTTGCGGAAAAAATGAGCAAGAACCTAAAACTCAAGCGTGCCCATGGCGAGCCAGGTAGCGAGAAGCCGAAAGAAAAACGACGGACCGTGGCCCTGCCATACGTGCACAACGTATCTCACCGCCTGAAAAAGATTGGGCGCAAAGCTGGTGTTAATGTAGTGCTTACTGCCCCGAACAAACTAAAAAGCCTCTGCCGACGCGTCAATGCTGAAGAGCCGACAAACCAGGAAGGGTGCACGACTAATCACCAGAATCGTTTTGTGGAGTGCACGGAAGCCGTTGTGTATTCAATACCTCTGAAATGTGGAAAAAGGTATGTAGGGCAAACTTCTAGATGCACAAATGAGAGACTGAAGGAACACAAACTTAGCGTCGAGCAGGCTAACAGGAATCTTGGCATACATATCAGGGATTGCCCCTCAAAAGATTGCGCCGCAGAATTTAGACGCTGTGAAGTGCTGAAGAAACACAATGACCAGCTGGTCCGGGAGATAATTGAGGCGGCCGAGATTACTAGACTTCGTGACCAATGCGTTAGCACGCCGTCCTTGTTACTGACAAAAAAAGAACTTGAGCTTTTGCACGTGCAACCGCTATCTTGAGTGTATAAAAGGAAAAAAAGTGCTTGTTTCACATGATGTGTGATCACGTGACTGCGACACGTGAGGGCAATGTTTATAAGAAGCCGTGTTTCTTTTGGAATAAACGTTGTTGAAAGTCAGCGCTTGTGGTGTCTTCTTGTCTCGTCCCTTGTCTACATTTTGCGCTGTTACTAGCAGGATGGAAAACCAACAAGCCCAAGCTGCTATTCAGGTTACACTGTCATATGAAAAAGCAGTAACAAGAAATCTATTCTGGTGTTGTAAATCGAACTACAGTATAAACAAAGACACACTCCCGTACCTTGGTGATAAAGTGTTGTCATAAGCACACGGTACTAATTTGGTGGCAAGAGAAAAAGGCTCCGAGAACTTCACAAGTTTTCGCTACATCCAAGATGTTTGTCACTTTTCCGTGTTGTCCAATTGACAGACAGAATTTATCGCTAACTAAGGTATTGCAAAAGCATTTGTAATGCATCATTAGGTAAACATAGAAAAGCTGCAAGCTTACATACGAATGGGTGCATAATCCAAGCAGTCTGTATAGAAGCTATTTAGAAATAGTAATAGTACTAAAAAAATCGGCTAATAAGGAAAAGCAAATTTCAGAAGCACGCAGTTACATGATTACAATAAAAACTTGAAGGTTTACATGTATTCAACAAAAATATTCACCACTTGATGTTTCTTTATCACTGGAAGAAATACATTTCGCATCACTGGTGCTATACACAAGTCTGACATATTGCTGTGCTACTCAAGAAAGTTAAAATCTGAATGTTTTTGAGCCACAGTGTCAGTGCCTCCTGTGTTTCTTTACATTATTGAGTCATGACTGATTTAATTTACTTAAGATGACTTAACTAGTACGTTTTGCTTAATGTGAATATTCAAGTTGACAATTTAATGCTTTCTATTAATGAACTCAATCTTTTTAAATGAAGACTGATCATCCACTTCATTGAGCTGTTTCAATCAGTGAAACAGCAAATCATAGGTGCCGACTACAGTGGGGGCTCTGGGGCCTGAGCCCCCTCTGAAGCTTTCCGGGGTGCAGAGCCCTTCCTGTAAAGTGTCATTACCAGAGTTCTGTTACCCACATCACTTCAAGTTTCTTTTGAGTTGCCTCTACCTTTTGACTTAAAATTGTGGCTAAAAGCATACTGCATAGTTGTTGGCGCGGACGTGCACGGCTTTTAATCCATACTTTCGCTTTATTTCTGCAAATCCTAACAATGAGAGGACAAGCGCATTAGAAGCACCAGCGGCGGCTACCTCATCCGTATTTTAGAGCGCAGCTCTTGGGTGTCCGTTCCAGCGGCGAGCGGCGGTGTAACTGAGCGAACGAGCACAGCGAAGGATGAAAGAGCGAACGCGTAGCGCAGCGGCGGTTGAAAGACGCGAGGAAGAAAGCTGAGGAGGGGGGGGGGGGGGTATGGCGAAAGCGGGAGAAGAAAAGCGTAGCGCAACGACGATGGCTACGAGATGGCACCAGAGTAGCGCACGATCGTCTGGGAGGTCTGTCTGCGGCGGCTGCTGTGAATCGCGCCCACGCGTCACCCACGCGCTGCCTCTCGCGATCTCCCGATTAGCGAGGTAGTCGCGCAACACTTCGCTCCGCTTGCAACGTGCCACACGAGATAGATTTCCGCGCCAGCGAATATATCGTGAAACGAAAACACGTATAGAGCTGCGCTCGAATTTCGCATTAGGGAGTATCGTAATCGGTGAATTATTTTCACTTCAACATTTTAACACGATGCACAAACACAATTAAATATATATACAGGACAAAGTTTAATGTATCTTTTTGAAGAGAAGGAGGTAGCCTACTAAGAATGATTTCTAGTGGTATGGGTAGCCTGTGCCTAGAGAATGAATATGTTGTTGTGTGTTCACCTCGTTTCAAATTGCTTTGCGTGCTTTTTTGACCCTGAAAAAAGAAAACGTGCAGACTTCAGTGATCCCTTCGCCAGTCCTTTATCAATGGTGTGTGAAATGCATGCGAATGATATGTCTCTCAGTATTGTTTCTGTTTTCAGTAGGCAGTGCTAATGACTCATGAAAAAAACAAACTTGCAACATTTATGAAAAAAAGCAACATGAAAAAAAACATTAAAACATTAAAAAAACATGAAAAAAACTGCAACATTTATTAGGGATGGAAACATCGCCACTAGCATGCAGAGGTCATAACCATATATAGTTCACTCAGTAACCGAAATGAGGCCAAGCCGGATTCACTCAAAATCAAAATCAATAGCAGTCATGCGCAGCAGCGCTTACACTCGGACTCCCAGTAAAAAAGAAAAAAGAGACCAGTTTCGCCGGAAAGGCGATGCCGTGTTAGTGATAGCGAACCATAAGACAGACACGAAGGAAGGTTCTCACCGTATAAGTCCGTGCTATGGCCGGCACCCCCAACTTGACAGCTTATATTAAAAAAAAAAAAAAGAATCGAACCGAGAAGCAATCGCGTTCGGTGCGAAGATTTCTTGATTGTATCTTTGTGTATGAAAACTTACACAAGGCGTTACATGGCTTTTTTCATTTATGTGCGTTCGTGCGACTTAACAGGCACAAAACACATACATCTCCCTAACGCGATTAACCTCATGAATCCGCTTGTCGCATGGCTCATCCGAGATATGCCAGTCTCTTGGTGGTCACAGGCTCTGAAAATGCACTGTCTCCTACTATGAGGTCTTGTAAATGCTCATATAAGGCCGTCACTTGATCGAACAATTCTTGGAAGTCAGACGAAGTTTCTTTAAGTGCAAATGTCATTAGAGGTTATATATATATATATACATATATATATATATATATTGACACGTGTACTTGTATATCTTTTTCGGGTGACCGCTTTTCACCGTCTAACGAATGTTATCGCTCAGCGCGGGACACCCCCGCATTTATCGGAAGTTTCTCGAATGTTATCGATGGTTCTTGCTGCTGTCTGTTGTCACCAAAGCTTGTGTCATCTGACTGCAGGTGCAATGCGAATTGCGTAGAACTTTCTGGAAGACTTGCGGGCACCAGCGATTTTTATGGAACCTTCGATGGCTCATGTATAAAAGCCGACGCGCTAGACCCGCTGATGAGATTTTCGACGATCGCCGACTGTGTTCGCCGCTTTCGTTGAGCTTTGAGTGTAGCTTGTTTTTGTGGGCGCAGGTTCGCCCAATAACAGTTAGTTTCGTCACACACACACCACACACACACGCACACACACACACACACACACGCACGCACGCACACACACACACACACACAGAGAGAGAGAGAGAAAGCTGATTCCCCCCAACAATGCAATCTTTCCGCATATATGCAGTAAAGAATATGCACTCCACCTCCTCCATTGTAGTGTTCACAGCCAACACACCCTTCGCAATGTGCGGCAGAAGTGGAAAGCGATCGAGGCGAATTCGTTTTCCAAAAACTTCAAAGGCGTACGTTGGTTTCAGCATGCAACTTCATAGTGGCAGGCTCACTTCTTCAGGCTCATTTCCTTGCTGGTGACTGATATTGGCCTGATGCTCTTAAACATCATCCTGCTCTGAGTTCAGTGATAAGCGTTGAGCTCCTAGACTTCTCAGCTAGAAGGAAAGGCCTGCGTGTAATCGCAACAGCATACATTTTTCTACCTGTTTAAGTCAGCACCAGGAGCCGCCTTGACAACGTGGAGTTTTCCTGATCTAGACAGCATGGCAGAAATGTTTGAAGGCATCTGCGTGCATTTGGTGATCCAAGGGTAAAATATAGCTGTGAGGAAACAAACCCATTCCATTCCGATTTTTAAATTTTATTTTATTTTTTTATTTGCAGGTACTGTTGGCCGATTGGGCCGTTACAGGGGTGGGGTACAAATATAGCACAAAACGCACCATGGCTTACATAAAGCAGCACTGTATAGCTAATACATAATCACAGCGTGCCATTATACATAAATAAAATACAAAATCTGACTTAACAACCGTTATGTGAAACATAAAGCAGCAATGTGTAGCCGAAAAATGCATCACGTACTACATACTACAACTTACATGATACATATTACATCACATACATCGCAACATTATACATATAACAATACTACATTCTACAACTTACACGAGAAATGTTAGATCATGAGGATTCATTTAGAAAATATTTTGTAACTTCGGTTTCAAAATGTTCTACAGTTTGAGAATCACATATGGCGTTCGGTAAATCATTCCAGTCTCTTATGGTTCTAGGGAAAAAAGAGTATGCGTATGTGTTCACACGAGATTGACATACTAGAGAGTTGCTGTGATGGTCACTTCATAGGCTTCGGACTTGTCGCGGAATTAGGTACTGCGCTGCATCAAAGTTAAATAAATTTTGAGAAAGCAAAAACAATAACTTTAGTCTGGCTATGCGACGGCGTTCCAAGAGGGGGGGTAAATTTAGTTCTTGCAACATCTCTGTCACAGAATCAGTACGGGAGTACCTTGAAAGAATAAATCTAGCCGCCCTTCTTTGCACTCGCTCAATTTTATGAATTAATCCTTTTTGGTAGGGGTCCCATGTGATGCTTGCATATTCCAGTGTAGGCCTTACTATTGTTAAATACGCTGTTAACTTTACGGGGGCTGGAGCGAGTTTTAATTTGCGACGTATGAACCATACCTTTTTTTAGCGGTAGAGCAAATAAATGTTAGTGATATATGTTGAGTCCAGTTGAGGTCTTCAGATATTGTTACTCCTCAGTATTTACATTTGTTAACGGTAGTTAGCACAGTGGAACCAAGTTGATAATCAAAATTTAGGACGTGCTTAACCTTGTTTGTAACACGTAAAACAACAGTTTTTCTTTATTTACTTGCATTTTCCATGTTTCGCACCATTCTTCAACAGACGCCAGTGCCTCGCTGAGCATTTTTTGATCCTTGTGGTTATATATTTCTCGATAAATTAAACAGTCGTCGGCGAACAGTCGCACATTTACGTTTTCATTAATATCTGAACAAATATCGTTAATATAAGCGAGAAATAATACCGGTCCAAGGACAGACCCTTGAGGAACGCCTGAAGTTACAAATAAACGATCGGACTGGTAGCCGTTTACGTCCACGTACTGCGTCCTACCTGATAGATATGACCTGACCCATTCCACTATATTGTTATTTATTCCAAGCTGTTTCAATTTGATAATTAATTCATTATGAGGGACCCTATCAAAAGCTTTTGAGGAATCAAGGCATATTGCGTCGACCTGTTTTCCGTTATCTATTGCTTTTGAAAAGTCGTGGATGGTTTCAACCAGCTGTGTGACAGTTGACAGTTTTTGCCGGAAGCCATGTTGGTTCGAATGTAGTGCTTTCTTATCTTCTAGGTACTTATATATTGCTTTCGGTATTATATGTTCGAGGAGTTTGCAGCAGACGCACGTTACAGAAATTTGTCGATAATTTTCAATTTTCTGCTTGTCACCGGTTTTGTGTATCGGGATAACTTTTGCAGCAAGCCAGTCGTCTGGGACCAGTTTTTGTTGCAAGGATGCATTAAAGATAACTTCTAGGTATCTAGCAACCCATTCAGAGTATCTTCGCAAAAAGGCATTTGGAATTCCATCCGGACCTACAGATTTATGTTCTCGGATGTTTAGCAGCAGCGATAGTAGTCCTTCATAGCTAATTCGTACTTCTGGCATATCTGAAATGTGTGAAAATGATGTTACTGTAGTTGGAGCAGTAGAATTAGAAACATTTGAAAAGACAGACTGGAAGAACTGGTTATGGTAAGACGCAATTTTTGAACAGTCAGTTATGATTTCGTTGTTAAAAACAATGCCGTATTGGGTTTGAGTGGTTTGCGACAAGTGACGCCAAAACTTTTGCAGAGAAGATACCATGAAGTTAGGAAGTGTTTCCTCGTAGTATTTCTCTTTTGCTTGTCTAAGCTTTATTCGCAGCTGTGCTGATAGGTTAAATATCTTTCCACTATTTCTTGCTTTCCTTTGTCTTCCTATTTTTCGCTTCAGGCGAACAATCTCTCGCGTTATCCAGGGGTTTCTTTTATTTCTTCTCTTTTTTCTTATTGGTACGAATCAGTTTACGCAGTGCAAGATTATGGTTTTGAATCTTGCCCACAACACATTGACATCATCGTCAGAGCTCAGACTGCCTAGATGAAACGACAAATAATCGATGATGCTCGTGTCGTCAGCTTTATCAAAATTAGGAACGTGCGTAGTGCATTCTTTAGGAGTTGTTGCCGGAACCTTGGTTTTGATTTGTACAAATACAAGATGATGGTCTGATATGCCAGCTTCAACTGCTACCTGATAATTTTCAAGCCGTGCATCAAGAAATACTAAGTCCAATATGGACTGTACTGTTCCCGTTTTTCGAGGGCTTTCCTGTACTACCTGTGTTAAATCGTTAGCGAAAGCAATATCGAGCAACACTTATGCGATTAAGATAGGCTTGATTGCATTCAAGTTCCATTAGGCTTTAAGAAAACTGGAATATTCCAGAATCATTCCAATTCTGGGATAGCAGTTCCGCAACCCTATTGAGAAGGGATGACGAATATAAGATTTGCAACCAGTATAATTTAAAGAAATTTCGAGGTTGCTATCGGCCACATTGACGATTCTCAGCACATTTTGCCAAATTCTGTGGTCTCATCGAGACTGCATTTATTGCACTACGGCTAGCTACCCTACAAACTATGCTTTTGCCAATTTCAATATATACGGGTTTTTCATTACCTTACAAGATCTACACAACTACTTGCGGTTTTTTTAAGTGCTAATTTTGTGAAGTACTTGAATCGACTCTGTTGTTCGTTTCAAACCACTAGTGGCATAGTGGTGTGCACAGGTCCACCCGGTCCGTGATGCCGAGTAAATGCTGACAGCATCTTCAAGGCACTGCTTGCATTCATTTATGCTGAACAGTCAAGCCTATGAGGTGACATGCCCGTGCAGGTGCAGACAGGTGCACGAGCTTTCAGCTTCTCCGTAGTAGCGGACACCATGTCTACGAGTGCACCGGTGCGGTGCCTCCAGTGTTGTGGTGACCGACCAAACAAGACTTCGATAGCTTGGAGTCAACACCTTTATTGCTTATTACACATGCTTGAAAACACATTTCCACTTGTATTGAGATGAAAAAATAAAATGAGCAATACATTTAACAAGAAATCACTGCACATCAATAAACTACCGAAAGCCAGTGCATAAGTCAAAGGAGTTAGTATAGAAGTCACGGGAAATGAACATGAAGTCAAAAGTTAATGGTTATAAAAGGCCTGAACTAAGAGCAGTTACTTGCTGCCTAAGCTATATACAAGAACACCGTGTACTAAAGCACAGAACGATGGTAAGCAGGATGTCAGAAAGTGTGCGCAAGCATACCAGCGAGAAAAGAGGATTAAGGATAGGTAAATAGCCAGAGTTATGGCAAGACAGGTTGGCTTCAGAATGACAAGTTTTTACGAAGCACTGATGCCAGGGAAATTAGATGGCAAGGCTAGACGCGGTAGTAGGCACCACTGGGACAGGGCACGCCGTTAGTACTCGTTTTGAAGACTGCTGGGGAGGCGGTCGCCACATCCTCCCACGTGGCTAACACCGAATTCTGAAACCGGGCTGCAGCGGCTGCCGCAGCAGCAGCAGCGGCGGCGGCCGCAGCAACTGCCGCTTCAGCAGGGCTGGTGATGAAGCTGGCGGTTGGCTCAGGCACGTCAACGGACGCGTTGTCCTCGGTCATGAAAACGTAGAAAAGGTTGCTGTCGCTCGGCGTTTCAGCCTCGCGGGCGTGGCCGTTCAGCATGAAGGAATCTTCGAGCGGCGGTGTGCAAACACGCTCAGCATCACGGCCTGGGTGCAGTAGCACCACCTTGGGTGACTCGTTGGGGTCGAGCAGAGCCTTCATGTCACCGTTGAGTGTCATGGTGGCCTCGGCGTGGATGACAGACTGCGCGCGACGTGTCGGCCGCAGAGGTGGCAAGTACTCCCGCGTCCAGATGGTCGCCGCCGCTTGTGAGCCAGCTGGTGGCGGAGTCGACACAGGGGTCGGCGGTGGTGGTGGTGGTGGCGGCGGTGGCAGTGGCCGAGGCGGGGCATATTCGTGATACTGATTATCGTAACAATGCTGCTGTGCGTTGTTGGCTATGTAGTCGTCGTCGCTGGTGGCCGTGTCGCTGGTAGAGCCATTCGAGTGCAAGGAAGTGTCATCCAAGTAGATAGCACTGTACTGCCACTTAATCACCGAAGCCCCGTGAACGTGTGATGACCTCTCCAAGCGGGCCATCTCATCGCGTTGCTTTCGACGTGGCGCCTTGTGGCGAGATGGTGGCCGTCCCTGCGTAGAATACAGATGTTGCGACGTAATTGAGGGCAGAGGGCTTGACGATGATTATACACGCTGCACTGCTTGAGCTTTTCTAACTGTTACCTAGGGTCATTCACACACGTAAAGTACACAAATAAATGATCCGGTGGTTTTATACCAGTGTCCTCATTGGTCCAAAAAGTTTTTATCGAACGTATAATTTAATTTGTTGACTTGAGCCCTACTTGCAGCTATATACAGATAACTCACTTGAGTAACACAACGGTGTTCCAGAAAGGACTAATGGTACATTCGACTGGTTCATACCGTGCTCCAACTCGGTTTGCAGCGGCAATGCGGAGCCCTCTCGAGATAGGAACCATAGGCGCCGACTACGCGAGGGGGGGGGCTCCGGGGCCCGAGCCCCCGCCGCAGTTTTCTGGGGGGGGGGGGGGGGCTGAGCACCTCCTGGGCGATACCGAAGCCTCCCCCCCCGCACACACACACGTAAAGTGACATTACCAGAGCTTTCCCACTCAGATCATTTGAGGTTTCTTTTGACTTTCCTCGACCTTCTCATTGAAATTTTACTGGGGCTAATAGCTTACTGCATAATTGTTGGCGCGGACGTGCACGTCTTTTGATTCATACTTTCGCTTTATTTCTGCAAATTCTCACAATAGGAGGTCACGCGTATTAAAAGCACTAGCGGCGGCTGCCTCATTCGTATTTTCTCACTTCAACATAGTTTTAAATTTCCACTGTAAATAAAATGCGCACACACAATATATTTAAATATACACACGGGACCTAGTTTATCATATTTCTGAAAGAGATGGAGGTAGCCAATTAAAATTTGTTTGTAAAGGTATGGATAGCCTATGCCTAGAGAATGAATATGTTGCTGTATGTTCACCACGCTTGAAGTTGCTTCGCGTGATTTTTTTACCATGAAATACCTATAGACTTCATTAACCCCTCCAGCAGTTTTTTATCAATGGTATGTGAAATGCACATGAATGTTGTGTGTCTCAGGATTGCTTCTCTTTCCATTAAGCAGTGCTAACAACTCATGAAAAAGAAACATTTCTAATCATTTGCAATATTTATTAGGGATGGAAACATCGTAACTTGCATGCAGAGGTTATAAATATATACAGGGTGTCTCAATTAGCTATCATGCACCAAAATTAAAAAAAAGCAATGCGTTACTCGAAGACAACCTAGTGCATATTGTTTACAGGACAGTGGAGTAGCTGCCAGTAATTTTCTCGTTACTGAGATTTAATTGGATAATTGTATTTAATCATCTAACTCGAGACGTACTACCCTAATTATCAAAGTATCAATGAGGCATTTGAAGGCACACCCAAGGGACATCTAACTGCGATATTTTCAGCGACGTACTAATTGCGTACTAATTTTCCGACTGATAAATAAACCCCGCAAAATATGGAGAATATAAACGTGACTGTGCTTTCACCCGGGTCATAAAGCAGCGCCCTCGAACAGGCTCCCTCTAAGTTACCCAGAACGAAACAAAGGAAATGAAGAAAAACATCGTGATTGAGCTGGTGCCTTATTTGTCGCGCCTCGGCCGAAGTAACACGTCTTGTTTGGTGTTAGTTGGAAACAAGCTGTGATAGCTGCTGTCTTGGCGAAAATAAAGTGCAAGGATTTTTTTTTTTTTTTGCCACAATACCTATCACCACAAAAGCTAATTGACAACGTCAGTGCAAATGTTTAAAGGTGCGTTTTGTTTCGTCCCAGTCGCCATGTGTTTCTCTGTGAGCAGAAGGTAAACATGATCCTTGCCTTGAGATCTACAAACGGCAACAAGAGGAAGGCCGCAAACATATATGTATCAGTCATGTAAGTGTGGCGGTAGACCAAACGCACCGACTATCATCAGCAATTATGAAAACCTGAGACAAACCGGCAGCTTCAAGTAACAGCGGTGGAGGACTCCATTTTTTTAGTGCTAGCGTACGCACGGATGTTCTAGCATTTATCGCCTTAAATCCTCATGCTAGCGTGCGGGACGTGGCCGCCCAGGTACTGATTTCCAAGTCATCAGTTTGGAGCTAAGATTCAAATGATGGTCGTTCACCCGTACCACATTAACCAGCACCAACGCTTAGAATATAGGGACCTGTAGAATCGTCTAGATTTCTCGAATTGGGTGCTAACAAATGCCGATGAGTAACCGGACTTTTTGAGTAACATCATGTGCACAGATGAAGCCAATTGTCGCAGAAACGCCTAGGTAAATTTGCATAATGCAAGTTATTGGAGGGTCTCCAATCTACACTTGGTTAAGCGCAAGCGGCACCAGTACCAGCGGTCGCTCAATGTGTGTTTCGGAATTTACGCCAGTGCTATAATCGGTCCCATCTTCTTCGATCACACACTGACTGGACAGCGCTACGTGGACTAAATCCTTGAAGGAGTGGTGGACGAGTTTCTCAGCAAGTCCCGCTGTCACGCCTTCCACTTCTGAGGTATCAGCAAGATGGGGCACTCGCACACAGCAGCAGCCAAGCACGAAACTGGCTGGATGCGACTTTTCATGCGCAATAGATTGGAAGGTATATACGGGCCTGTAAATTGGGCGGCTAGGTCACCTCACCTCTACCCACTCGATTTCTTTCTTTGGGGTTATGTGAAAGATCGTGCTTACGTGATCGAGACGGTCGTCAGATTAATTCAAGGCAAGGATAACGGATGTCTGCCGTAGAATTCCGGCGTAGGTCGTGAAGAAAGCCACTGAAGATGTGATGATGATGACAATATGTATTTATTGAGGGATGGCTCTAAGGCCTATAATGTGGAATAGGAAGGGAAGGGCGAGGCGTATTCAGAGCAGTCCTAGGAGCTGCGCGTCCTTGGCGAAAGCCAAGAGCGAGTCCAGAATGACCCTGTCGGAGATAAAACAGACACAGTACTGCGTAGCTGCAAAAGGAGACCTATTCGAACACGTCCTCTAGGCTGGTGTTCAGCGGAGCTTACGAATTCATAGACAATAAGGGCACACTGAAATCTGATTTTTTGTGCAGACATCTTGATTGCCAATTCGGCTGATTTAGAAGTGGTATATTTACTTTCTTGAATCGGTTTTGCCTTTCCTCTACAGGCTGGTCGCTTCCCGGTCTGTTTATGTCGCTTTTATTTTTTGACACGCACCTGTTTTTGCAGCACGTATACACTTTCATGAAAAATAAAACGGTGACCAATTTGGCTTTGGTGCGAAGCAAGTTTCTGGCGCAAAGTATAGCTTCGCACGCACTCTTTCGATGCGGTGCGAGCAATGCCAGGATTTTGAAACATTCTATGCCCATTACATTGCTTTTCGCATGTAGTGCGTGGTTAGAGCGGCGCTTAGGCTGCGTTGTCAAGGGGCTTTTGTTATCAATGTGATCAGTCGGCCTTGAGAGACGGATAATAAGTGTGACGTAGAAATGAGAGGAAGGAATAGCTGCGAAGCCGCGAAACCTGCCGTTGGTGCTCCTTCCGTGCCGTTATCAAGGTGATGAACTGTCTCTTCGGGTTTGCGACAGGCAGTGTAGTTGCTTTCAATCAGCTTATTTGAGGGCGCTGCTTTATGATGCGCACACTCGCTTGTTCTTTTTCATACTTCGTGAGGCTTCTTTGCCAGTCGGGAAAAAATTGTACGCAATTAGTACGCCGCTGAAAACACCGCATTTAGATGCCATTTTGGGTTGCCTACAAATGCCTCATTGACACTTTAAAAATTAGGACAGTACTTCTCGAGTTAGATAATTAATTGCAATTACCGAATTATATCTCAGTGACGAAATAATTACTGGCGGCTACTCCACTGCACTGGAAATAATATGCACTAGGTTTTTTTCGAGTAACGCAACTGCTCTTTTTTAAAATCTTGGTGCATGATAGTTGGGACACCCTGCATAATTCACTATGTAACCGAAATGAGGCAAAGCTGGATTCACCCGAAATCAGAATCAACAGCAGTCATGCGCAGCAGCGCTTATACTCGGACTCACAGAAAAAGAAAAAAAAAAGAGAGAGAGCGGCTGCAGTTTCGCCGGAAAGGCGAAGCAGTATTAGTGATAGGCAAGTGAACGACCATTACACGAAGGAAGATTACACCACCGAGAGGACTCGGGCTGTGAAATTGAACTGTCTCCTACTATGAGGTCTTGTATATACTCATATAGCGTCGTCATTTCAGCGCTCAATTCTTCGCCGTCACACGAAGTTTCTTCAAGTGCAAGAAACATACATATATACATGCATATACAGCGTGTTTCAGCGAACTTTCAAAAATCTTTAAAGGTTGCCTGTGGCAGATATCACAATTCTAGTTCATGAGCTGATCTACTCGAAACGGCGGACAATACTTGCACAAAAAATTGAGATGCAAAATCGACTAATTAATAAAAATTCACAATTAAAATTTTAAGTAATTAAATTATGGCCCATGTTGCAATTTACAAATTCCAGCCGTGGAGTTCGCAAGGTGGATCCACTTGGAACGAATTTTCAAGATGACACCAGTTTCGAGATATAAATTCCCGAACTTTGCGGAGAAATGCATTGGCGTTCCAGTTAATTTGTTAACAAAACGTCATTTCATACACACACACACATTTCATGTGTGTGTGTGTGTGTGTGTGTGTGCGTGCGTGTGCGTGTGCGTGCGTGCGTGTGTGTGTGTGTGTGTGTGTGTGTGTGTGTGTGTGTGTGTGTGTGTGTGTGTGTGTGTGTGTGTGTGTGTGTGTGTGTGTGTGTGTGTGTGTGTGTGTGTGTGTGTGTGTGTGTGTGTGTGACTTTTGGCAGCATGCTTCGTCTGTTCTTTCGGAAGGCCGGGGTACCGAGTGCGTGCACGTATATTTCTTCACTGTATGTGCTAGCGTAACACGCAGCGACAAGACGCACCAACATGTGCGCGCAACGTGCTCAGTCTTTGACTCGAAAGGAAAACAAAGCACTTAACAATGATAACTATGGGGTTCAAACACGATGAAACAGATACGAATAAAGCAATGTTATAGTTTAAGACAATGAACTGGAAGTGATTCTCCTCGAAAATCATTCACTACACCAGGCAGACCCTGCCCGCCGGCGGGGAATTGGGCGCGTCGCGCTCCGAACTTCACTTAGTATCTCGTCATGTCCCCAGCGGCAGCGATGAAAGCGCTCATCCTGGAAGGTAGTGAAGTGTAGAGTAACTTGGTCAATGACGTGTTCATTCGCAGCATGTCTCACTCGCTGACGATGGTGTACCAAAGCCTATCCTCGGGCGACTGATAGAGAGGATAGTGAGCCAGTGATACTTTCAATCAGCCGCAGACATTTTTAATGATGTTGACGCCCGGGGATTGGGGCGGCCAGTCCTGGAGAGTGACGGCGCGCTCTTCGAGAATTTCTTGCGCAACACAAGCAGTGTGGATCGGCAACCTACCGTGTTGAAATGTATAGTCGCCTTCCGGGAACAGGCCGTCAAGAACGTATGGAATCAGTACATCGTCTATGACTGCCCTGCTCCTTTCAGTGATGAACTTACCTTCGAGGCGCATCAGTAGGTGTCGCACAACGCTTAGTAACGAATACCGACTCATTTCGCGCAGTAAGGATGAAGTCCGCGCAGTAGCACGCTTCCCGACAATGCGGCCAGCGCCCGCCGGCGCAGCAGACGACGCGGTTCAAGACCCCGCCTTGGAGCGCCTGCGCCTGTGCGAGCTGCTGCCGCCACCTGACTCAAGCGCTCGCCGCATCGCGATTCAAGGCGCTCCGTGTTTTCCTTTAAGTGTGAAACAGACTGTACGCTCTTTATCTCAGGCCGTTTCGGAACTAATAAAAAAGAATGATGACCTTGAAAATCGCTCCAGACGCAACAATATAATTTTGCATGGACTTGGTGAACATAATGCTGAAAACACGCGCACGCTTTTGTCTGATGTACACCAGTTTTTCACAGAGAAACTTCAAATTGAATGCCCACCCATCGAACGCTGTCATAGAATTACCAAACGCGAAGGTAGATCGCGCCCAGTTATAACGAGTACTAGACTTCAGGAACAAAGTAGAAATAATGAAAATTGTCTCAAAGCTTAAAGGAACAAAATTTTACATTACTGAAGATTTCTCGGCTAATGTACTTGTCATTCGCAAAAAGCTATGGGCAGCAACCTCTTCTTTTCGTGACCATGCCTCTATGGTGAGGTTGTGTTATGACCACGTTTTTATAAATGGTGTCCGCTACAGGTGGAATGCTGCAGCTAGCGCTCTAGTTGACGATTCAGGTCTCGCTGCAAACACCGTTGTGAATAATTCCAGTCGTTCTGAAGACTTGCCAAACACTCTCCCGGCTACGTCGTCTTCACATTGACATATCCGCGGCTTTTACATGCTTACTTTCTTGAATTTGAATGCAAAAAATCTAGTAAATAAGTTCCCGCTGTTCCTTTCCCTGGTAACCTCCTATTCCCCTCATTTCATTGGTGCTACTGAAACCTGACTTCACGATCACATATATGACTCTAAAATCACCTCACCCGGCTACGGAGCTGTCCGATCAAAGCGCAAAATTGGCAGGCGAGGCGGTGTCGCACTTTTTGTTTTTTAAATCTGATCTGTAGTTTTCCGTTATCTATCCTCCAGCAGATCTTGACTCTGTTTGATGTAAATTGTACCTAAGCAAAGAAAAAACAAACGGACAAACAAACAACCAAACAAACAAATTATAGTCTCTGTTTTCTACCATCCACCTGCCTCCTCACCCGATAACCTTTTTCCCTTCTCGCTGATTATATCAACACGCACAGTTTCCATGCATCTAGTTTCTAATGGGGGAATTCTAATGGGGGACTTGAACACACCAGATATTCACTGGCCCTCACTATCGCATCGCAGTTCTTTAGGTAGCGAACTAATTAACTTTTATTTATCTTTTGGACTTACGCAAGCAGTTGATGGCGCAACAAGACAAAACGCACTTCTTGACCCGGTGTTCATTAGTTCAGACTTTGTTGATAAGCTGCCTGAGTGTGAAATTTCAGATCAGAAGGCAGTGTTTATATCGCTAAACTGCACAGTCTGTTTTTTCGACTTTAATCACTCTGACGACACATCTATTCTTGAAGTTTTATCAGAACGCTTCAAATCGGTATGCACACTCAGTAAATATTGTGACGTGAATACAATAGTTCGCCAATTTGAAAACATTACAAAGCTGTGTATTGAACGTTTTGTTCCGTTCAAAAGTAAAAAAAAATCGTGCCATTCCTTGGATGACTAGAGAAATTTTGCAATTATCGCACCGCGTTAGAAGACTGAGACGCTCAAAACGCAGTAATGACCCAGATGCAATTGCTAGATTCACATCTGCCAAAGAGGAACTAAATTTGAAAATGAATAAGGCCAACGATTTTTTCTTTCATGTCGAGCTGCCAGGATTGCTAAGAAATCCTCGGAAGTTCTGGCGTTCTGTCATGCCTACTACTTATTCTTCATCTTCACTTACTATCACTGATGAAATTGTAAACGATCCTGCACGCATCTCCAATGCGTTCAATGAATATTTCCATTCTGTGTACACAAACGATCCTCATGTCTACCCTGCTTTTGATAATGATTCAGATTTTTCTATTTCCGACATTGCAGTTAATGTTAATGGCGTCCTTAATTTGATTTTAAATTTAGACACAAAAAAGTCTAGTGGCTCTGATAGTACTCCGAATTCGTTTTTACTTTGCTATTCAGAATGGACATCACGCTATCTTTAGATTATATTGTATAAGTCTCTAGAAACAGGGATCGCTCCTTCATCATGGAAACTTGAAATAGTTATACCTTTGTATAAAATAGGTAACAAGACAGACGTAACGAGTTACAGACCAATTTATTTAACTTCCCCAATCGTGCAAAATGCTGGAACATATTATTTACAAACACATAACAGATTTTCTTGAGTTGAACAACATTCTAACTAATGTTCAGCATGGCTTTAGACGTGGTTTCAGTACTATCACACAGTTAACCGACTTCACCCATGACATTGCTTATCAATTGGATCTCGGTAAACAGATTGACGTTATCTTCATTGATTTTTCTAAAGCTTTAGATTCATTACTTCATTCTCACCTCTTGTAAAGATTAAATGCGATACTAAAAAATTCCCGCCTGGTCGATTTAATTGCTAGTTTCCTTTCTAACCGATCCCAATACGTCGATTTTAGTTCTGCAAGGTAATCCATACTTGAAGTAGGCTCCGGGGTTCCTCAAGTATCCGTCCTGGGTCCTTTATTGTTTTTCATTTATGTCAATGACCTCTCAAAAAATGTTTCTTCCAGCATTCGTCTTTGTGCTGCCGATTGCGTCTTATACGATGTCATTGACTCTGCGACTAGTTATAAGCGACTGCACGATTCCTTTGTCTCATTCGGTGCTTGGTGTGAAAAAAAGAAAATGAACATTAATAAAAAAAAAAGGTTGTTTTGTCCTTCACGAAAAGAGCAGCACCTGTAATTGCGACATATTCCTTGAATGGATCACCTTTAACCAGAGTTCGACAATACAAATACCTTGGCGTAACATTTACTCACAATCTGTCATGGACTACACACATTGACCAAACATATTCAAAGGCCCTAAAACAACTTGGATACCTACGTCGTAGTATGCAAAAGGCTCCAAAGGCAACTAAACTCTCAATGTATAAAACTCCTGTTCGCCCCGTTATCGATTATGCCGCAATAGTCTGGTCACCCCACAACAATAACAACATAATCAAACTAGAAGCAGTTCAGAAAAAAGCCGTCCGTTTCATTTTTCACCTGTATGACCTCTATTTTTCACCCTCGTCTGCCCTCCCTACATTGAAACTAACATTACTTTCAGTACGTCGTGATGTGGAATCATGAACATTTTTGCACAACATAATGAACAAGTCCTATCATACTTCAAACACAGCTTCCATATGTATCACCAAGCCTTCTTGCACGCGTAACTTCCACGAGCTTAATCTTAACCCTTCCTATGCCCATACAAATACGTTCAAGCACAGCTTCTTTCCCCGCACTATAAAAGTATGGAATTCCTTACCTGGCTGCCTTCGTTCACTCCCGGTGAGCGAATTCGAAAGTGCTCTCTATGAAAACCAGCATGTGTAACTAGTCTCAATTACTTAAATTAGGTTTAGTTTATACTTTATGTGTATGCATTTCGCTGTTTCACTGCTTTTAAAAATCTATGAAAACGATTTTCCAGTTATTTGACTGTCGTACACATGTTGTGAGAGTCATTGTTGATTTCACTTCATTTTTTCTTCACCACTGTTTTTACCCACTCTTACAATAGGCCTGCTATGGGTCTATGGGCAGGGGGTGGCAGAATGTTAGGTGGGCGGATGAGATTAAGAAGTTTGCAGGGACGACATGGCCACAATTAGTACATGACCGGGGTTGTTGGAGAAGTATGGGAGAGGCCTTTGCCCTGCAGTGGGCATAACCAGGCTGATGATGATGATATATATATATATATATATATATATATATATATATATATATATATATATATATATATATATATATATATATATATATAGAAAAGGAGCGTATGACAACGTAAACCGCAACATTTTGTGGGATATTTTGGAAGGGGAAGGCCTAGGTGACGATTGTCTGCAGCTTTTGAGAGATTTACCTCGAAAATACCGTTTGCGTTGAATGGGAAGGGATGAGGAGCGAGGAGAAAGTTCATATCAACAAGGAACTAGAGACATGTGCTATACGAAACAATTATCACAGCGGCATCCTCTGAAAAGAGGAAGCGCTACGATCGTATGGGGCTAATAACATTAACACAACATCTTTCAGGAAACCTAGGACTGTGTTGGTGTCAAAGAGCGGTTCTGGGCCGAGGAACATTACAGGATGAAGCGGGATGTGCTGCCGGTATGCTAGAGGAAAAGGTTTCTTTCTCTCATATTCGGCTTCCCGACACTCCAGGAGGACGTGGAGGACGGTCAGCCTCTCCCCGCATCTACCACAGGTTGGATGTTCATTTCCAGTAAGTAAAAAGTTATGGGTGCCAAATGTGTGTCCTATCCTAAGACGACAAAATAGGACATCTGTTCGGCGTGATTTTGTTGCAGAAGGCCAGAAACCTAATTGCGGCTTTATTACGTGCAGCTTATTATTTGTTTCCACGTCCCACAAGCGTTGCCAGTAGTTTTGCAGTTTCCTACGCAAGAAGGGCCTTAGATCTGTGACAGGGACTGCAGCGGTAGGATTAACAGAATGCGATGCAATTGACGTGGCCATCTGGTCCGCCAGAACGTTACCATCGATGCCCCTGTGACCCGGCACCCAGCATATGATGACATGCTGTTTAGATATATACGCTTTACACAGGACGGAATAGAGTTCATTAATTACTGAATTTTTGTGCTTACAGAATGACATCAAGACCTTTACAACACTTAGTTAGTCCGTATATATAACTGATTTTTTTAGTTTTGTTTTCTTTGTATGCTTCACAGCCGACAATAGTGCGTAGGCCTCAGCCGTAAGGATACTTGTTCCGGATGCAGTACATCGGATTCCGAGAAGGATGGACCGACGGTTGCATAGGACACCGCGTCGTGTGACTTCGATGCGTCTGTGTAGAACTCCGTGCAGGAGTGCTTGTACTGGAGTTCCGGGAAATGCATTTGGATTTCAATCTCCGGGGCGTGCTTTGTAACTTTCAGGAAAGATATATCAAATTGTATCAGCTGCCACTCCCAAGGAGGTAGCAGCTTAGCTGGAGGCATTAGGCGATGTTTGAGGAGTGGGACATCCATTTCAACGCTAAGCTCCCTCACACGCAGTGAAAAGGGCCGTCTTACAGAGGGACTATTACGAAAGAGTGTAGCATATGTCAAATCGTTAACGGTATTAAAACACGGATGTTGATGATTAGAGTGAACTTTCAGAAAATATGTTTGGCTGATATATGTTCTCTGCAGATGGAGTGACCACTCATTTGATTCTACATATAAACTTTCAATGGAACTTGTTCTGAAAGCGCCAGTGGCCAGTACGATCCCTAGATGGTGGACCGGATCTAGCATTTTTAGCGTGCTCGGGGCAGCAGAATGGTGGATCACGGCACCTTAGTCCAATCGTGATCGAATCAGGCTCTTGTAAAGATTAATTAAACAATTCCTATCGCTGCCCCATGTTGTGTGGGATAAAATTTTCAGTAAGTTCATTGTTTTTAAGCATTTCACCTTAAGATACTTTATGTGTGGAATAAAAGTTAGTTTAGAGTCAAGTATGATGCCTAAGAACGTGTGCTCTTTGTTCACAGGGATTTGCTGACCATACATTTCGATATTGGGATCTGCCATGAGCCCTTTGTTCCTTGTGAAAAGCACACAAGAACTTTTGTTGGGGTTCACTTTAAATCCGTTTTCGTCTGCCCATTTGGACACTTTGTTCAAACCCTGTTGTACTTGCCTCTCATACACTGCAAGGTTGCAGGATTTGAAACCTATTTGTATGTCATCTACGTAAACAGAATAAAAGATGGCTGGCGCCAATGAAGCACGAAGCGTGCTCATCTTCACAATAAAGAGCGTGCAGCTAAGCACACCTCTTTGGGGTACACCAGTTTCTTGCATAAAAGGTCGATACAATACATTGCCGATTTTCACGCGGAAACTACGTTTGGACAAATAGCTTTCTAGTATGTTTAGCATATTTCCACGAATTCCAATTCTCGACTAATCTCGCAAGATCCCATATCGCCACGTTGTGTCATACGCCTTCTTCATATCGAGGAATATCGATAAGAAGAACTGTTTATGTACAAATGCATCTCGGATATTTCCTTCAATGCGCACAAGATGATCAGTCGTGGACCGGTCTTCTCTGAAGCCACACTGATAGGGATAAAGCATATTGTTCAGTTCAAGGAAATGTATTAGTCTACGATTAATGATTTTTTTCAAATAGCTTACAGAGACAACTTGTAACAGCTATCGGGCGATAACTTGCCGCCAAGGTAGGGTCTTACCCAGCTTCAAGACGGGAATAACAATAGCTTCCTTCCATGAGGACGGGAGGTATCCGACAGCCCAAATTGAGTTGAAAAGTGCCAGAAGTGTCATTTGTGTGTCTTTATGTAAGTTTTTAATCATGTCATACATGATTCTATCAGGTCCCAGTGCAGAGCTTCTACATGTGCTCAATGCAGCTTTAAGCTTGGCAATACCAAAAGGACGGTTGTATGGTTCATCCGGACGGCATTTATGATTCAGTACCTTAAGTTCAGCTAATTGTTTGTAATTGAGGAATGATTTTGTGTAGCGTGTGGAGCTTGATACATGTTCGAAGTGTTCGTCCAGAGCGTTGGCCTGGTCCTCCAAGGTAGTCCCTTGGTCGTCCACTAAGGGCAAAGGGTGGATTTGTTGCCCCTTTAGCTTTCTTACGCCATTCCATGCTTTGAACTCTTGGGTGTAGGAAGTGATGCCCGTGAGAAACCTCTCCCAGCTAGCCCTCCTTGCCTGTCTCTGCGTGCGCCTTCCTTGCGATTTTGGCAGTTTAAATTCTATGAGGTTTCCTGCAGTCGGGGAGCGACGCAGCAACCTCACGCTTTGTTTTGTTTCTTTCGTGCCAGTCTGCACTGTTCATTCCACCAGGGAACCCGTCTTTTACATGAGAGTCCTTGTGTTTGTGGAATGAATTTTTCTGCTACGTCGAGTATAAAACAAGTAAAATACGCTGCTGCTTCATCTATGCTATAAGCGGTGATAACATGTCGTGATAAGTAAGTTGATTCCTTAAAATGATTCAATTCCGCGGAGGCTAGTTTGCACCGGGGGGGTATGTGGAGCGCATTCATGTTGATGTATTAAATTTAACGTTACAGGAAAGTGGTCACTTCCATAGGAATTTTTGGTTACACGCCATTGCAAATTAGGGAAAATTGAAGCATAGCCAATCGACAGGTCTATTGACGAATATGAATTATGATGAATATTGAAATACGTTGGCTCTTTCTTGTTGAAGAGGCATGTACCGGAGTTTACAAGAAAATTTTCAATAAAACGACCTCTCGCGTCGCATCGCGTGTCTCCCCACATGGTGTTGTGGGCATTAAAATCAGAGTAGGTAGGGGTCCGGGATCTGATCAATTAGGTTATAAAAATCGCTTTTTCGGAGATGATAATTTGGGGGTATGTATATGCAACATACTGTGATTAATTTATTAAAAAGAATTGCCCGAACTGACACTGCCTCAAGGATCGTCTGAAGGGCGACATGATGACAAGCTACTGACTTGTCAACATCTATTGCTACACCGCCAGACGAGGCGTTCGCCTCGTTGCGGTCATTACGATAGATTGTGTAGTGACGAAGAAAATTTGTGTTCGTAGGTTTCAGATGTGTCTCTTGAACACACAGCAACCTTGGATTATGTTTGTGTAGGAGTTCTCTAATATCGTCAAAGTTATGGAGAAGACCCCTAACATTCCATTGTAGTATGTGTGTCTCCATTATGGTAAGTGTGTTGGGTGCTGTGTGTTTAAGAGATGAGGATTAGCTCACGGGGCCTATGGAGGCGCCGTGCCGCGAGTTTTGTCTTTTTTGGAGTGGTTGAAAGATGCTCGCCGCTCCTTAGGTGCTGGTGGCGCCGTCTTGCTGGTGGTTGTGTCCATCGCCTCTTGCGAGGCGCTGGACACGCGCTCTTCCGAGCGCTGTGTTTGACGTGAAGGTCTCGGCACGTTCGACGAGACTTTTGAGGCCACCTGTCCGGAGGTGGATGGCCCCTTCTCCTGGGGTGGCGGAGCAGCGCTAGCTGCAACCACCGCGGGGGCAGATGGCGTAACTGCTGGGTCACTGTTTGTGTGTCGGACAGCCGCGAGAAGCCGTTGTGTCGCTGCCTCCTGACGGGTCACATTGGCAAAGGTGTTCTTGGGCAGGTATGAAACCCGCCTACGGGTATCCTTGAAAGATATATTTTCTTTGATTTTGATTGTGACAACTTACTTTTCCTGTTTCCAGGATGGGCACGACCGCGAGTACGCGGCGTGCTCCCCATCACAGTTTACACAGTGGAGAGAGTTCTCACAAGCTTCAGAGGTGTGTTCATGGGCACTGCATTTCGCACAGGTTGGGCGGCCTCGGCAGCTCTGCGAACTGTGACCGAAACGTTGGCATTTGAAACATCTAAGGGGATTTCGCACGTATGGCCTAACACGGAGCTTCATTTACCCTGCCTCGATTGATTCGGGCAGGATACTTGAACCGAAAGTAATTATCAAGTGCTTGGTTTGGATTTCTTTGCCATCTCGCCTCATCTTAATTATTTTAACATTGATCACATTCTGTTCACTGAAGCCCTCCAAGAGTTCCGCTTCAGTTAACTCCAAAAGATCATCATCTGAAACTACGCCACGGGTGGTATTCATAGTACGGTGCGGGGTTACGATTACTTGGGTTTCCCCAAATGACACTAGTTTTGGCAATTATTCTTTCTGCTTCTGATCGCGGAGCTCCAAGAGGAGATCACCGCTTGCCATCCTCGACGCCTTATATCCTGGACCAAAAGCTTCAGTTAACGACTTTGAAACAAGAAATGGTGTGATGGTTCGCACTGGTTTGCCTGGTTTTTCTGAGTGTACTACATGAAAACGAGGGAAGTTGTGGACTTGGCGACCGAAAAACTGAAATACATCTTCGGTGCGCCCTCTTTTTTGAGGGCGATCAAGTAGTGGAGGGAAGGAAGCAGCCATGTGTAGACGTGCAGTTTTCGACAGCAACGCCAGCCACCCACTATGGAGTCCAACAAGGGGGCGCTGCAGGGCCTGCAAAAACAGGGCCTGCAAACGCCAGCTGTACGTTGCCACCATAACCAAATATGACATAACCTAGGTTGGCTACTCACAAGGTTAACTCTTGCTGCCAGGAAGCTCGGAAGTAATAAAGAAATGAGAAGGGGACAGGAAAGAAGGAAAGTGAGAGAAAGGCGAAGGTTGGAGGGAGAAAGAGAAAGGCAACTACCGATTACCCACGGGTGGGTCAGTCCGGGGGCGCAGTCTACGTGAAGCCGAGGCAAAAGAGGTGTGTTGCCTCCGCCGAGGGGCCGTAAAGGTCCAAACACCCGGCATCGGGTCAACCCCCAGGATCCCCCTTTCCCCGGACACGGCTAAGCCACGCACGGTTAGGCGCGGGAGGGTCCAACCCTCGTGTGCTCGGGTACGTGGTGTCGCAACACACCAAACGCCTGCTGACGCAGACGCCCCTGCAGGGTGGCCTCCTTGAAGCCCTTGGGTTCAGCGAGAGCAGTGGAAAAGTAAACATGTCCGCAACAGAGATTAGTAAAAGGCGATTGGAGATTTGGAGGAAGAAAAGTAGGGAAACGACAAAAGACGGAGACGTACAAAAGCAAAGTTCGCAATAGCGGGTCAGAAAATTTGGTTGTGGGAGTTCATAGTGCTTTCTTTTTCTATTGTTTAACCTAGGTAGGACATTAGGCAGTATAATAGCAAGAGCTTGGTGGCGCAACCCACCGCCCCGTTCCAAAGGGGACGCTCATAACTTCCATCCATCCGGCGACATTCTCAAAAAACGGTCTATAATTGCTCGCGTATGCTGTATGAGCGAGTGAAAGCGTGCGAGGGTGAGCTGGCTAACGCGGCTCAACCTCGCGTGTACGAACAAGGAAGGCGGGCCGGAAGCGCGCCCTCTCCTGTCGCGCACGAAGCACGGGGGTGAGGCGAGGGAGGGGCGTTCTTGTCCGGCGGCTGCTGCTTACGGCGCGGCCGTGCAGGCCGTGCGGGCGCCGTATCTTGAAAGCGATATGCAACGTTTACTGCGACGTGGCCAAAGTACGCGCCCGCGCAGGCCTCATCTTCAAAGCTATCTGCGATATTTGCAGAGTGCGCGTAGTGCTGGTAGCTTAGTATTCGCTGTACTTTCGATGTTTTATTCGAGTTGAACCGAGAGATGCACGAAGGTCAATTCGATCGCTGCTGCTGCCGCAATTCCTCACTCCATCATTTGAACGCGATAGCGTTAAAGAGGCCGTGTCGCAGAAAATTCGCCTTTCGAACCACCCACACCCAGACGATCCATGTGACGCAAGAAATTGACTGAGCTAATTGAATTTCTTAAGCTAAAATACATGGAAAATTTGTGAACTGCGGCTTACACACATCCTACAGACATGATAGCTTTCGGATTGTAATTTGACTATACGAGAAAACTTAATTCTGTTACGCAAAAGCTCAAAGAAACCCCTTCACAAATACAGACCGGCCGCGGCGTTCAGAGACCTGCCTCGGCGTCCGCCATCTGCGCGCGCCGGTGCGATGGGTGTCTTGGGGACCACGGAGCGGCGCGCCCGGTTCCTTGCAATACCTCCAGCTGGCGCTCGCCTCCGTCGCATCGCGGCCCACGCAAAAGGCCTCCTTCTTACGAGAAAGCCCGCCTTCGTGCATAGCGTTCGCGGCCAGCGTCTCCCGGTAAACATTGCGGTTACATGCGCTCCAGTTGCCGGGAAGCGTGAGAAGCAGCCAGGGATCTTTGGGGTGCGATTTTGTACGCGTTCCAAAATAGAACGGAGGCGGTCCGTTCTTTATGTCGCGAAATAGGCGGTCCGTTCCATTGTATTCGTCCGATAGCCGACGACACGGAATGATTGACAGCAGATATCACGGCACAATTGACGTCATGGCATTCGTCACGGTTCAAATAGACCACTCGTGTGTGGCTCGGTGGAACGGACCGCCTCCGTTCTATTTTGGAACGCGTACAAGATCGCACCCCAGATCTCTTAAAGGCGTAGCTTAAGCGTCCTCCAAATTTTTTTACAGCGATTTTCCGTCCTCATCCAGCGAGATGTTCTCATGTTTTCCTGCGCGCGTGACACCGTGCTTGTTAATTTAGTTAAAACACGTTGTCGGGCTAATTGGCTTGAACCTGTAATATAATCTGCAAGCGCGACTGAATGAGAACATATATATAAACATACATATCTCTGTGTGTCTGTTTCTTTGTACGTCCTCGTTCAGTCGCGCTTATATATCATTGTTAATTTAGTTAGTAAGCGAGTGTTTACAAGTTTATACGGCCGATAAAGCTACTATCCTTACTTCGTATACCTCTCTATTAATTTGGTATCGCAATCGGTGTTTCGCCTTTCGGGCGAAACTGCGTCTTTATTTTTTTTTTTTAGCTCCACCAATTTTTTATATATTGCCTGTGGCAAATAGCACAATTGTAACCATTGAACTAAATTACTCGATGAGGCGGTCATTACTTATACGAGAAATGTGCATAATTAATTGAATATTTAACATAATTACACTAATTACATTTTTATTAGTTGCTTTACTGCACACATTTTAATCTACGAATCGTAGCGAGTGAGTCTGCAAGGCATATCCACTTGGAACAAATTCCGAAGATGGCACTTGTTTCGAGATATGCGCCGTCAAACTTGCAGTAAAAATGCATTTTTGTCCCACTCCTAAAAAAAAAAAAAAAAAAAAAACGCTGCTTCATGCACTGAAACAGAAAAGTAACTCGAATGCCAATGCGTTTCCTCAGACAGTTTGAAAATTAATATCTTTAAACTGGTGCAGTCCTCAGTAATCATTCCAAGTGGATACGCCTTGCGAACTCACCGCGGCTACAATTCGTAAATTGCAATGTGTCGTAACATAATTAATTAAAAAATAAGTGAAATTATGTTAATTATTCAATTACGGATTTCTGATTTCTCGTAGAAGTAGTGGCCGCCTCATCGAGTAATATAACTCAAGGGTTAGAATTGTGCTATCTCCCACGCCAATTATTAAAAATTTGGTGCAGCTAAAACAAATAAAAAAGTACCCAGTAAACCAAAGCGTAGGCGGACACTTCAGCTGCTTTGGAAGCAAGAAAGCGACGACGCATTTTGCCTCTTGAGAATAGATCTAGACGACAAAAAAAATAAATAAATAAAGGAAGGAAGTAGTAGTTCTGGGTGAGCATGGATATAAAGGAGCAACAGTGGAGGAGTCCATGTAAATGTCGATGAATAATCATTAAATGAAAGGACGAGCAACAGTGCTGCTGCATCATTCCCTCAAAGTAGCATGAGGGCCTTCGTTTTAATTTCGTTATTTTCTTTCTGTCCTCCTCCTTTTTTTCTCCGCGAAACTTCGCATGTTCGAACGTCAAGGGAGGAACAGCAAAAGGCATCCCGTCCATGAACGAGCAGCGCACGACAGCATTCACGAGCTCCCAGGAGTGCGCCAGCAGGTGCAGAGACGCTTTGCAGTTATTGTGCTCAAGCTGACAATGAATACACGGCGCTGTTAAACGAAAACGCAAGCAACGACTGCAAAATATGCTTAAGCCACGTGAAGTCTATTAATTCGTCTTAAGCACGTGGAAGACCGCGCGTGACACCATATGAATGAAGATTGAATTGAATGAGATGAAGAATGATTGAGAATGAAGGTTGGCAGAGGTTGCTCCTCATAGTAGCGACGGGACGCCAGCGGACACCTCGCTCGAGGTGGACGCATGGACGCCTTAGCATTCCACGGCAGAAAGGATCGAAGCCACATCAGCGGTCGGTTTTCCCAGGTAATGCCCTACGAAATATTGGCCGAGCAAAATGCTGCTTGGCTTCGCTGATATGATTAGAACCGGCGTATTCACTATGACATTGTCGATGGCGAAGCTGGACAATGTCACACGCTGGACAGGAGACGCGGATAAGCACTTTCGAGGTGGCTATGGTGTTGGGCTGCTGAGCACGAGGTCGCGGGATCGAATCCCGGCCACGGCGGCCGCATTTCGATGGTGGCGAAATGCGAAAACACCCGTGTACTTAGATTTAGGTGCACGTTAAAGAACCCCAGGTGGTAGAAATTTCCGGAGTTCTCCACTACGGCGTGCCTCATAATCAGAAAGTGGTTTTGGCACGTAAAACCCCATAATTAATTAAGCACTTTCGAGGTTGAACAGATCGACACGTATCTCTACCGCCGTCAGTGTAACTTATCGAACGAGTAAGGTACTTTAAACAGATTGCCTTTCTGCTTTTAGGGTGGATGCCGGAGCTGCTTTGTGCAAGCAAAAGGTCTCTGACCACCTAGATGATATGTATCCACCAGGTCACCAGGTGCGGCAAGCGCGAGCCAGCATTCAGGCAACGAAGCGAGATGTTCTTGGATCGGCCATCTTGGCTAGTGCTCGTCTCTGCTGGTGCAGTACTTCTTGTCATCCAGACGTTCTGTAGCACGTGACAAACTGGTGGAGGTGCTGGGTAGTCCCAGCCAATGTTCTACACGCCTCCCGGTAGTTCTGTACCTGCAGTGTTGTACCTGTTCACCGCGCCAGCCGAAGAATCCGAGGAATTCCCCCTGAGCTTGGACCTCTTCTCGAGACGACATCAGCGACACACCAAAGCGGTATGGAAGGCACCACTACTGCTGCTCACTATACGCTACAGAAAGTGCCACAAGTCTTCCATGGTTCCCTCCTCGAGGACAGCGAAGACTGGTTGGCTCAGTTCGAATGCGTCGCTGATTTCAATGGGTGGACCGATGCGACCAAGCTGAAAAATGTGTACTTTAGCCTGGAGGATGGCGTTCGTAACTGGGACGAAAACCGTGAACCCTTCTTGTCGTGGAGCGAGTTTTGCCGTCACCTGTGGGCAAGTTATGCCAATGCTGATCGCTGTGAACGAGCCGAGTGGGCCATTCAGTCGCGCATCCAAGTGCCGAATGAAAGCGTAATGATGTACGTTGAAGACACGATTCGCCTCTTTCGTCGAGCTGACCCGGACATGGCAGAAGATAGGAAGCTCCGCCACTTAATGCGAGGGGTTAACGAGCAGCTTTTGGATGGCCTCGTTCAGAGTCCCCCGAAGACCGTGGTTGAGTTTTTAATGGAAGCCTCGACAATGGAAAAAGTGATTCAGCAGCGGTCAGCTGTGTACGACCGACAAATCAGTGTCGCGTCAATAGTGGGTCCGATCGGAGCTGCGGGAAGTAGCATCAACATCGACTCTCTCTGCGACCACATCCGATCAGTGGTGCGCGACGAGCTACACAGGATTCACTGCCCGCCTCAACCTACTGCGGGATCCATGTCCGGCCTCATCAGGAAATAGGTACAGCATGCTCTGCAAGTCCCACTTCCCAGTGACGTCACACCACCTGTGCCGACGGAGCTCCGGCGCGCATCATACGCGGAAGCTGCTAGTTATATTCCTGTTCCACCGCGCTTCGTGCGCCCCACGCCTCACGATACCCTTCCATCAATGCAACCGATGCAGCACTTGGAGAATCGGCAGCCGCTTCAAGGGAATTGGGACGTCTGGCGCGCACTGGTCAGGCGACCGCTGTGCTATCACTGTGGCTAAGTCGGACATTTATACCGTGAATGCGCGTATCGCTGCCTTGGACTTTTGGGTTTTGCCGTCGACTCTCGAAGCCAACATTTGGCGAAAGACCAAGAGCGATCGAAGAATACCTGTCTCAGCAGCGCACGCCACTGCCCTTGCAGCGGAAGTCACGGTCACCGTCTTCTAGACGATCTTACTCAAATTCCCGGAGCTTCCCAGTTGCGGCGCATGGGCGTTCGCCAAGCCCTAGACGGGAAAACTAAAGACAGCGACCTTCGTGAGCGAGGCCGCTGACAATCGACGCGAGCAAGGCCTCCCATCGATGCGCGCGCGTACCGGCAGCAATTCGACGACGACAGCAACTAAACTCGGACGCCGCCCCTCTTTAGATGTAGCTGTGGTGCTTGACGGTCACCATGAAGTCAGTGCGTTATTCGACACAGGGGCTGATTACTCGATCATGAACCGAAAACCAGTGACGCATCTGAAGAAAGTAGTTACGCCTTGGTACGGAACGCAAATTCGTACTGCTGGCGGATATGTAGGTGCCCCACTTGGTATGTGCACACTCAGAGTTGACATTCGCGGACGTACGTTTCTCTGCAGTTGCCTTGTATTTCGCGAATGTTCCAGAGACCTTATCCTGGGAATCGACTTACTACGGGAATATGGTGCTATTATCGACCTTCGGGAGCACACCATGAGCTTCTCGACAGAGAGAGCAGCAGACAAAACCGACGACAGCCTTCTCAGCACGTTTCGCATTTATGCCGATAGCATCGCGTTACCCCCACGTTCGAGCGTCCTCGTTGATGTCGTGTGCGACAAGTTACGTGACAGTGAGGCAATCGATTAAGGCAACGTGTCACTCTTGCTCACACTAGGCATCTGCGCGGCTCGCAGCCTCGTCGCGCTTCGTGACGGACATTCTGCACTGCTTGTGACGAATTTTAGCTATGAGTACCGCCTCCTTTTTCGTCGCACTGCTATCGCTTTCGCCTACCCCACAAGGGGCATTGCTGAATGTTTTACGTCTGCATCACTGGACAATGATCTCCAATCGACCCCGAGGGCCGCGACTGCATCACTCGACAAGGTATACATTAATTCGACACTCCCGGAGCAACAACGAGTATAGTGCTGCTTGAATTGCTGCTTCAATTAAAGAACGTTCGCCTCGTCCTCTAAGGTGCATCAGGTGCCTATCACGAAACACCGAATCATTACTCATACCGACGTCTCGCCCATAAAACAACAGCCTTACCGAGTTTCGGCCAGAGAGCCTGACGCGATACATACGCACGTCGAAGAGATGTTTCCCGAAGATGTTATAGAGCTTTCCAAAAGTCCCTGGTCATCGCCAGTCGTCCTCGTAAAGAAGACGGATGGGACGCTACATTTCCGCATTGACTACAGGAGGCTAAACAGCGTGACTGAAAAAGGCGTCTATCCCGTGCCCCGCATCGATGATTCACTCGACAGACTGCGACAGGCCAAGTATTTTTTATCAATATATTTGAAAAGCGGGTACCGGCAGATTGATGATGAACGGAATCGTGAAAAAAACTGCCTTTGTTGCACTGGATGGCCTGTATGAATTCAAAGTGCTCCCCTTCGGCCTGTGCTCTGCGCCTGCAACATTCCAGACAATGATGGACGCTGTTCTCACCGGTCTGAAGTGGCATACTTGCCTGGTTTATCTTGATGACGCCGTCGTATTTTCGGTGACCTTTTAATAAATGTGCGGTGTTTATTGGCGCAAGGGCCAGGTATGGACAAAGAGCGCCATGTACATGGTGATGAGTTCACAGTGTAGTTATGAGTGCTATGAAGTTGATGTGACGTGGCTGTAAAGGGGCCTTAAAAATAGTCGCTCTAAAGTGCGTAAAATCTACGTGTAATAAGATTATGTCGATGACAAATGACGTGTACTATGAGCGTTAAAATCCATTGCAAAAGAATGATACAATATACAAATTATGTCAGATGCTTAAACTGGTTAGAGCACTACTGCCTCGTTAGAGCCCTTGAAACACGACGGCCTGGAGGCATGTGCTATATAAAATAATTATCACAGTGGCATCCTCTGGGAAGAGGATGCGCTACGAATGTAATGGACTTACAACATATAGGATAACATCATTCAAAAGACCGAGCACGGCTTTAGTGGTTAAGAGCGGTTCTTGGCCAAGAAACATAGCCGTATGAAGAGGGACACAATAGCGGTATGCAAGAGGAAAATGTTTCTTTCTCTCAGATTCGGCCTCCCGACACTCCAGGAGGACGTGAAGGACGGTCAGCCTCTCACCACATCTATCACAGGTTGGAGGTTCATTTCCAGTAAGTAGAAAATTATGAGTGCCAAATGTGTGTCCTATTCTGAGACGACAGAATAGGGCATCTGTTTGTCGCGATTTTGTTGCGGAGGGCCAAAAACCTAACTGGCTTTATCACGCGCAGTTTATTGTTTGTTTCTGCGTCCCACGGGCGTTGCAGTGGTTTCGAAGTTTCTTTCGTAAGAAAGGCTTCAGATCTGTGACAGGGACAGCAGCGGTAGGATTAACAGCATGCGATGCAATTGACGTGGCCATCTCGTCCGCCAGAACGTTGCCCTCGATGCCCCTATGGCCAGGCACCCAGCATATAATGATATGCTGATTAGACAGATAAGCTTTACACAGGTAGGAATAGATCGAGTTCAGCTTACAGAGTGACATCAAGGCCTTCACGACGCTTAGGGAGTCTGTATATATGACTGCTTTTTGGAGCTTTGATTTCCTTGTACACATCACAGCCGACAATATTGCGTAGGCTTCGGCCGTAAAGATACTTGTTTCCGGATGCAGTACATCGGATTCCGAGAAGGTGGACCAACGGCCGCGTAGGACACCCCGGCATGTGATTTGGAAGTGTCTGTGTAGAACTCTGTGCAGGAGTGCGTATACTGAAGTTCTAGGAAATGCATTCGGATTTCGACCTCTGAAGCATGCTTTGTAACTTCTAGAAAGGATACGTCACATTCTACCAACTGCCACTTCCAAGGAGGTAACAGGTTGATTGGATACATTAAGCGATGCTCGAGGAGTGGGACGTGTATTTAATCACTAAGCTCCCTCACACGCAGCGAGAAAGGCTATCTTCAGAAGAGGGTCGATTGCGGAAAAGTGTAGCATACGTCATATCGGTAACGATATTAAAACATGGATGTTCATGATTAGAGTGTATTCTGAGAAAATATATGAGGCTGATGTATGTTCTCTGCCAGTAGAGTGACCACTCATTTGATTCTGCGTACAAGCTTTCAATCGGGCTTGTCCTGAAAGCGCCAGGATCTAGCATCTTTAGCGCGCTCGGGGTGGAAGAGTTATATACTACGGCACCATAGTCCAATCGCGACTGAATTAGGCTCTTGTAAAGATTCATTAAACACTTCCTTTCACCACCCCATGTAGTGTGGGATCGAAGTTTCAATAATTTCATTATTTTTAGAAATTTTTCTTTAACATATTTAATGTGTGGAATGAAAGGGAGCCTATAGTCAAGTATAATACCTAGAAATATGTGCTCTTTGTTGAAAGGTATTTGTTGTCCACACAGTTCGACGCAAGGATCTGGAACCAGTCCCCTCTTTCTTGTAAAAAGACACAAGAACTTTTGTGAGGATTAATTTTAAATTCATTTTTGTCTGCCCACTTTGACACTTTGTTCAAGCCATGCTGTACCTGTTTCGCACACTGCGAGGTTACAGGATTTGAAACCTATTTGAATGTCGTCCACGTAGACGGAATAAAAAATGGCCGGTGGTAATGAAGCACGAAGTGTGATCATCTTAACGATAAGGAGTGTGCAGCTGAGCACGCCTTCCTGGGGTCCAACAGTTTCCTGTATAAATGGACGTGACAGTACATTGCCTAATCGTACCTTCCGGGTAAAAGTCGGCAAATAGCTTTCTATTAGGTTTAGCATATTGCCATGGATGCCCATTTTGCACAAGTCTCTCAAGATTCCGTAGCGCCACGTTGTGTCGTACGCCTTCTCCATACCGAGGAATATGGATAAGAAAAACTGTGTGTACAAATTCGCCACGGATATTTCCTTCAATACCTACAAGATGATCGGTTGTTGACCGCCCTTCTCTGAAGCCACACTGATAGGGATCAAGCGTTTTGCTCAGTTCAAGGAAATTGATGAGTCGCCGATTAATCATTTTTTTCAAATACGTTACAAAGGCAACTTGTCAGGGCTATCGGGCGGTAACTTTTCACAGAGGAAGGGTCTTTTCCCTGTCTGTTTCAAAATAGGGACCACAATGGCTTCTTTCCATGCTGTTGGAAGGTATCCGACAGCCCAAATAGTGTTGAAAAGTGCGAGTAGTGTAACTTGCGTCTCATTGTGTAAGTTTTTGATAATTTCATACATGACTCTGTCAGATCCCGGTGCAGAGCTCTTGCATGCGATCAAGGCAGCTCTCAAATCAGCAACACAAAAAAAAACGGTTCTACGGTTCATTCTGTCGGCATTTTCTTATGAATGGCTTACATTCTTCCGCTTGTTTATATTTGAGAAATAATTGTGAATAATGGGTTGAACTTGACACGCTCTCAAAGTGCTCCTCAAGTGAGTCTGGTCTTGCTAGTTATCGCCCTGTATTTTTACCAAAGGGAGTGAATATGTTTGTCGCCCTCTTACCCTATTAGTCCTGTTCCAGACTTTGGCTTCATCTGTATACGAGTTGATACTCGATAAAAACTTCTGCCAACTCTCTCTTCTGGCCTGTCGGCGCGTTCTCCTGCCTTGGGACTTTACTTCCTTAAAGTTAATAAGATTCTCCGCAGTGGGAGAAGTGCGTAGCAACCCCCACGCTTTGTTCTGCTTCCTACGAGCGTTCCTACATTCGTCGTTTCACCACGGGACACGCTGTTTGCATGCCACACCACTTAGTTCAGATATGCATTTAGATGCGGGCATCAATTATGAAGGCTGTAAAATACTCCACAGCAGCATCAACTGCTAACGAAGACATGTCAGCCGATGAGACACTAGTAAGAGTTCGGAATTTCTCCTAATCGGCTGTATCAACCTTCCACCTAGGAGCATGTGGTGGATATTCGTTTTCTTTGGATGTTCTCAGCAGTATGGGGAAGTAGTCGCTCCCGTAAGGATGGTTGGTAACTTTCCATTCAAGTTCAGGTAGTATAGACGGGGAAACTACGCTAAGAGCAATTGAAGAAAAGGTTCTGTTTGCGAGATAGTAATATGTGGGTTCCTTCTTATTCATCAGACACGCACCAGCGGAAAAAAGAAACTATTCAACAAGACGACCTCGCGCATCTATACGAGAGTCGCCCCACAGTCTGCTGTGTGCATTGAAATCGCCAAGAACGACAGAATGTTCTGGCAATTCATCTATGAAGGACTAAAATTCGTGATTGTTTAATTGGTAATGTGAGGGTATGTAAAGCGAGCAAATCGTGATGAGTTTGTTTACGAGAACAACTCGAACTGCCACTGCTTCAAGGGGCGTTTGTAGCTGTAAGCGTTGACACGCTATGCTTTTATGAATTACAATGGCAACACCGCGTCATGATGCGAGAGCATCATCACGCGGTGTTGCCATTGTAATTGATGATGCTCTCGCGATGATGCGAGAGCATCATCGCGATCTTTACGAAACGTAACATACCGTGGGAGTAAGTTTATATGTCTCGATTTCAAAGTGCACTTCCTGTACACACCGCAATTTTGGATTGTGTTCGTGGATAAGTTCTTGCACATCGTCGAGGTTTCTAAGAAGACTTATGACGTTCCATTGTATAATTTGTGTATCCATACTGTATGTAAATTGGTGCTGTGTGTACAAAAACGGAAGTCTTGCCAAAGATTAAAGAGCACTTTCGAGGCCCTGTAACGCGGGTTTTGTCCTTTCTGGAGCGGACAAAGGAGCCTCGCCGCACCTTAGGCGCTTGCTGCGCCGTCAGGATAGGTGTAGTGTCCATTGCACAGGCGCCGGACACGCGCTCTTGCGAGCGAAAAGTTCCGCGAGAGTGTCTCGCCTCGGAGGACGAGACCCCTGAGCCCACAAACCCGGAGGTCAATGGGGCTGCCTTTGCGTCTGAGCTGCGCTGGCTGTTGCCAGCGCCAGCAGGAGCCGGGGAGGGTGAGACAGCCTTGACTGCGCCCACCTTGGGGGCTTTTGGCGCCGAGAACATTTGTGGTGCCGGCGACCCTAAGGTAGCCTGGCCTGTTTGCTGGTTGGGTGGAGCAGGCTTAACTACTTCCACCCCAGGGGCAGGAGTCAGAAGTGACAGCTCGCTGCGCGCGGGCTGGGCACTTGGCGGTGGCCGCTGCGACGCTGCCCCCCGACGCAGCCGCATTTGAGGTGTGCTGTGGAAAGGTGAGCACCTCTTACGGGCTTCCTTAAACGAAACATTTTTATTGACTTTTAAGGTTATTATTTCTTTTTCTTTTTTCCAGTTCAGACAGGAACGTGAGTAGGCTGGGTGGTCACCACTGCAGTTCACACAGTGGGGTGTGCCGCTACAGTTCTCAGAGGGGTGGCCCTGGACTCCACACTTTGCGCAGGTTATTTGACCACGTAGCTCAGCGCGCCATGGCCGAATCTTTGGCATTGGAAGTACCGTCTAGGGTTTGGGATATATGGTCGGACATTTAACCTAATGTATCCTGTTTCAATAGTTTCCGGCAGAACGCTAGATGGAAATGTTAGGATAAGACGTTCGGTGGGAATTTCTTTGGTGTCCCGTCTAATGATGATACGTTTTACATTGGTGACATTTTGGTCCTTCCACCATTCCAGGAGTTCAGCTTCTAACAATTCTAGGAGGTCTGCTTCTGATACGACTCCGCGTGAGCTATTCATTGATCGGTGTGGTGCGACAGAAATTGGCATGTTGCCAAACGTCAGAAGACTGCCAAGCTTCTCGTACTGACATTTCTGAGGGATCTCAAGAAGAAGGTCTCCGCTAGCCATTTTCATCACTTTATAACCTGGCCATAAGGCTTCGATCAAAGATTTTGCAACTATGAATGGGGAAAATAATCGGGCTTGTTTTTCAGAATTCTCACTGTGTACAACATCGAATTTTGGATAGGTCTCTTTTGGTCGGTTGAAAGACGTGTTTAGTTCAGCAGTGCATCCCCTCTTTTTAGGGTGACGATCAAGTATGCGGGGAAATGCTCGTGTTCCCATAGGCGCCGAACACAGGGGGGGGGGGTGATGAGCCTCCCCCCCCCCGTGGGCGATGCCGAAGCCCCTCCCCACCACCCACACGCACACACCTAAAGTGTCATTGCCAGATCTTTGCCACCCACATCATTTGAGGTTTCTTTTGAATTTCCTCGACATTTTCACTTGAAGTTTTACTGGAGTTAATAGCTTACTGCATCGTTGTTGGCGCGGACGTGCACGGCTTTTAATTCATACTTTCGCTTTATTTCTGCAAATCCTGACATTAGGAGGACACGCGCATTAGAAGCACTAGCGGCGCCTGCCTGATCCGTATTTTTTCACTTCAACATTATTTTAAATTTCCACATATACAATATATTTAAATATACACACAGGACAAAGCTTATTATATTTTTTGAAAGAGATGGAGGTAGGCAGCTAAAAATTATTTCTAAAGGTATGGATAGTGCATGCCTAGAGATTGAATATATTGTTGCATGTTCACCACGCTTCAAATTGCTTTTTTGAACATGAACTTCAGTCATCAGTCATCCCTTCGGCAGAGGCTTATCAATGGCGCGTGAAATGCACGTGAATGTTGTTTGTCTCAGTATTGCTTCTCTTTCCAGTAAGTAATGCTAACGACTCTTGAAATAAAAAAAACATTTCTAACAAATTACAACATTCACTTGGGATGGAAACCTCGTCACTTGCGTGCAAAGGTCATAAATATATACAGGGTGTCCTATCATGCACGAAGATTTAAAATAAGAGCAATGCGTTACTCGAAGAAAACCTAGTGCATGCTGTTTCCGGTACAGTGGAGTAGCTGCCAGTAATTTTTTCGTTACTGAGATTTAGTTAGGTAATTGTAATTAATTATCTAACTCGAGACGTACTATCCTAATTATCAAAGTGTCAATGAGGCATTTGAAGGCACAGCCAAGGGACATCTAACTGCGGTATTTTGAGCGAAGTACTAATTGCGTACTAATTTTTTACGATTGATAAATAAGCCCTGCTAAATATGAAGAATACCACGTGACTGCGCTCCCACCCACACCATAAAGCAGCGCCCTCAATCATGCTCCCTCTGAGCTAACAAGGACGAAATAAAAGAAATAAAGAATAACATCGTGATCGAGGTAGTGCCTTATCTGCTGCGCCCCGGCCGAAGTAACACGTCCCGTTTGGTGTTGCATGGAAACACGCTGTGATATCTGTTGTCTTAGCGTAGATAAAGTGCGCAGATGGTTCTTTTTTTTTGTTGTTGCGAAAACTATCACCCAAATAGCGAATTGATAACGTGAGTGCAAAGATTTAAAGGTGCATTAGTTTCGTCCGGACGCAATGTCTTTCTTTCATGAGCAGAAGGAAAACATGATCTTTGCCTTAGGAGCTGCACATGGCAACAAGAGGAAGGCCTCAAATGGAAGTGGAACTCGTGGAAGTGTGGCGGTAGACCAAACGCATTGACTATTATCAGAAATTATGAAAACCTGAGACAAACCGGCAGCTTCATGAAACAGCGGCGGAGGACTCCACCTTTTAGTCCTAGTCTACGCAAGGATGTTCTAGCATCTATGGCCTCAAACCCTCATGCTAGCGTACGGGACGTGGCCGCCCAGGTACCAATTTGCAAGTCATCAGTTTGGAGTATTCTAAATGATGGCCTTTCGCCCGTACCAATTTAACCAGCACCGATTCTTACAAAATAGGGACCTGTAGAATCGTCTAGGTTTCTCGAATTGGGCCCTCACAAAAGCCGATGAGTCACCAGACTTTTTGAGCAACATCATGTGCACAGATGAAGCCAATTTTCGCAGAAGCGCTTAGGTAAATTTGCATAATGCGCACTATCGGAGGGACTCCAATCCACACAGGGTAAAGCGCAATCGTCACCAGTACCAGTGGTCGCTCAATGTGTGGTTAGGAATTTACGCCGGTGCTATAATCGGTCCCACCTTCGATCACACACTGATTGGACAGCGTTACGTGAACGAAATCCTTGAAGGAGTGGTGGACGAGTTTCTCAGCTGTCACGCCTACCACTCCTGCGGTTGTGCAGCCGCACACAGCAGCAGCCGAGCACGAAACTGGCTGGATGCGACTTTTCATGCGCAATAGATTGGAAGGCACGGGCCTGTAAATTCGGCCCCGTTATCAAGAGGCTTTTTTTATCAATGTGATCAGTCGGCCTTGAGAGACTGATAATAAGTGTGGTGTAGAAATGAGACGACGGAATAGCTACGAACCCGCGAAACCTGCTGTTGGTGCTATTTCCGTACCATTATCAAGGTGAAGCGCTGTCTCTTCGGGTTTGCGACAGGCAATGCAGTTGCTTTCAATCACCTTATTTGAGGGCGCTGCTTTAGAATGCGGATGGGAGCGCACTCACATGGTATTTTGCATACTTCGTGAGGTTGCTTTGCCAGTCTGAAAAAATTGTACGCAATTACTACGTCGCTGAAAACACCGCTGCTAGATGTCACTCTGGGTGCCTACAAATGCCTCATTGACATTTTGAAAGCTAAGACAGTACTTCTCGAGTTAGATAATAACTTACAGTTACCGAATGAAATCACAGTAACGAAAAACTACTGGCAGCTACTCCACTGCACTGGAAACAATATTTACTAGGGTTTCTTCGAGTAACTCAGCTGCTCTTTATTTTTTAAGTCTTGGTGCGTGATAGTTGGGGAAGACTGTATAATTAATTCAATAACCGAAATGAGGCCAAGCCGGATTCACTCGTAATCAGAATCAATAGCAGTCATGCGCAGCAGCACTTATACTTGGACTCGCAGAAAAAGAAAAACAAAAGAGAGAGAGAGAGAATGCAATTTCGTCGCAAAGGCGAAGCATTATTAATGATAGCCATGTATGTGACAATTACGCGAAGGAAGATTACACCACCGAGAGGACTCAGGCTGTGAAATGGAACTGTCGCCTACTATGAGGTCTTGTCATCATCATCAGCCTGGTTACGCCCACTGCAGGGCAAAGGCCTCTCCCATACTTCTCCAACTACCCCGGTCATGTACTAATTGTGGCCATGTTGTCCCTGCAAACTTCTTAATCTCATCCGCCAACCTAACTCTCTGCCGCCCTCTGCTACGCTTCCCTTCCCTTGGAATCCATTCCGTAACTCTTAATGACCATCGGTTATCTTTCCTTCTCATTACGTGTCCTGCCCATGCCCATTTCTTTTTCTTGATTTCAACTAAGATATCATTAACTCGCGTTTGTTGCCTCACCCAATCTGCTCTTTTCTTATCCCTTAACGTTACACCTATCATTCTTCTTTCCATAGCTCGTTGCGTCGTCCTCAATTTAAGTAGAAGCCTTTTCGTAAGCCTCCAGGTTTCTGCCCCGTACGTGAGTACTGGTAAGACGCAGCTGTATAAACTCATATTAATAAACTCATATAACGGCGTCACTTCAGCGCCCAATTCTTCGAGGTCACACAAAGTTCCTTCAAATGCAATTATATATATATATATATATATATATATATATATATATATATATATATATATATATATATATATATATATTAGGTTCGGAAAGCTGGTCGGGCCTCAGCCCCCCCCCCCCCCCCCCCCCCCCGGAAAAATGAAAACGCTCCGCCTATGGGTGTTCCCATAGTAGTACAATAGTTTCTTTTCGGCAGCAATGGCGGCCACCAACCACGGAGCCCAACTAGGGGACGCTGCAGCGCTTAACGCGTAAGGCTGCAGGCGCCAACCGTACATTGCCACTGTAACCTAATATATTCTACCCAAGGAAGGGCACATACACAAGGTTAACCCAAGCCGCCTAGGAAAAATAGGAAGTGACGGAAGAGAAGAGATGATAGGACAGTAAAAGAAAGAATATAGGAAAGAAAAAGATTGAAGAGGGGGTCAGGAAAAGACTGCCGATTTCCTGCAGGTGGGCCAGTCTGGAGGTGCCGTCTACGTGAAGCAGAGGCCAAAGAGGTGTATTGCCTCCGCCGGGGGGCCTTAACGGTCCGAACACCCGGCATTGGCTCAACCCCCAGGATCGCCCCTTCTCCGGACACGGCGAAGCCGCGCACGGCTACACGCGGGAGGCTCCAATCCTCGTGTGCTCGCGCACGTGGTGTCGCAACACACCAAACGGCTGCTGACGCAGACGCCCCTGCGGGGGGCGACCTTTGACGAACACTTGCATCGTATGAAGACTGTGCTGGAAGCACTGCGCGCCGCTCATCTCACACTGAAGCCAGAAAAATGCCACTTCGGTTATAAACTGAATTTTTTTTTCGGTAGTGTTGTGAGCGCGGATGGCGTTCGGCCTGACCCTGACAAAACCACTGCCGTAGCCTCGTTTCCTGTTCCCCGTGACAAGAAAGCAGCCCGTCGCTTTCTGGGGCTCTGCGCGTACTATCGCCGCTTCATCGCCAATTTTTCTAGGATTGCCGAACCTCTGACTCGCCTCACAGGAGAAGATATACCATTTGTCTGGAATGAAGAGCAGGACGCGGCTTTCAAAGAGCTACGGGAGCATTTGCAGACAGCACCATTTCTTGCTCACTTTGACGAGGACGCTGATACTGAAATGCATACCGACGTCAGCAACGTGGGTCTTGTCGCCATCCTGGTCCAACATCAAGAGGGCACTGAGCGCGTGATAGCTTACGCCAGCCGTACTCTTTCACACGCAGATGTAAACTACTCCACCGCGGAGAAAGAGTGCCTCGCTGTAGTATGGGCCACCATGAAGTTTCGGCCTTACCTCTACGGTCACCCCTTCAAAGTAGTGACCAACCATCACTCATTGTGCTGGTTGACAGACATACCTCTGGGCGACTCGCATGATGGAGCCTTATTCTGCAAAATTCGATCTTGCCATCCTATACAAATCAGGCCGCAAGCACGAAGATGCTAATTCATTGTCACATGCACCCATTGAAGTTTGTGAACCCGACGCCGAGGACGGCAGGAGATTCCTTGGGGCCCTCACCGCAACGTACTTAATCGCACGACAGCGCAAGGACGCCGAAATCCGCGCAATCAGCAAAAATCTCGAAAGACGCCACTCTCCCAAACCACAATGCCTTTCTCGCATTCTCTTGTCCCTCTGCCGCCAAATTGGTGTCTTGTATAAAGAAAAACTCGAACAGCCTGCCTTCTCGTCTTAACTACTGACATGCGCGACGACATTCTCCTTGCCTGCCACCACCATCACACATCTGGTCACTTGGGTTCCTCACGCACTTTCGCCAGAGTTCGACAGGCGTACTACTGTCCCAAACTTTCTACATCTGTAAAGCGCTACCTAAAAAGTTGTGAATGTCCACGCCGCAAATATCCGCCGCTGAAGCACGCGGGGCCGCTACAACCGACCGCACCACCTAGGGCACACCATTCGATCAACTAGGAATGGACTTACTCGGGCCTTTTCCATTGTCATCCGCCGGGAACAAGTGGATCGTAGTAGCCACACACTACTTAACGAGATAAGCCGAGACAAGGGCTCTACAAAGCGTCACGGCTGCTGATGTTGCCCAGTTTTTTATAGACCAGACCGTTCTTCGACATGGCGCCCCGTCGTGCGTGATCACTGACAGGGGCACAGCTTTCACGGCGCAGCTGATTGACGATCTATTCAGGCTAAGCTACACAAGCCATCGCAAGACCACTGCATATCATCTGCAAACCAACGGGTTGACCGAACGGTTGAACGAAACCATCGCCGACATGTTAGCCATGTACGAAGACGTACAGCACAAGACGAGAGATCAGGTTCTACCGCACGTAACATTTGCGTACAACACAGCCATTCAGGAAACAACGCAATTCATGCCGTTCCATCTTGTCTACGGACGTGAAGTTCAGACCATGCTGGATGCGATGCTTCAACATGATTACGACGCGTCGCTCACCCCTGACGCTGAGCAGTTTCTGCAGTGCGCCGAAGAAGCTCGCCAATTGGCACACCTACACATCACGAAACAGCAGAGTGCAGATGCACGCCGCTACAATCTTCGCCATCGCGAAGTCGTATACCACCCGTGTGATCAAGTTTGTGTGCGGACGCCGGTTCGCCGCCAAGGGTTGTCAGAGAAGCTGCTCAGTCGTTACTTTGGACCCTACAAAGTCCTGTGCCGCGTTAGTGACGTGAACTATGAGGTTCTCTCGGATAGTGCCATATCGCCCCCGGCGTCGAAAGCACCACTCGGAGATTGTCCGCGTTGTACGAATCAAGCCTTATTTCACGCGCTATAGTGTGACAACGTGTCAACTTTCTTACTTTCTTTCTACCCTCCCCCTGTGCCTATTGTCTGTTCGTTCCCCTTTTCTCTTTACCTGCGTCCACTTGCACGGGTATCGGGACGATGTCTTCTTCTTTTCTTTCTTTTTTTTTTGAGAGGGGCAAAATGGCACCAGGTCACCAAGTGCGGCGAGCGCGAGCCAGCATTCAGGCAATGAAAGAAGTTTTTGGGTCGGCCAACTTCTCGGCAAGTTCTCGTCTCTGCCGGTGCAGTACTTATATATATGGGTTGAGCAGCGGTGGCGCTGGCTAACACGCCCAGGTTGGTTCTTCTAGCAGTAAAACAAATGCCCAAAAAAGTGGATGGAAAAACGGCGCCGCGGTAGCCCAATTGGTAGAGCATCGCACGCGTAATGCGAATACGTGGGATCGTTCCCCACCTGCGGCAAGTTGTTTTTTCATCCACTTTCATCTCCATTAATTTATCGTTTCTTAATTCAATTAGTAAGTACAAGTAACTTCCCCTATGTTTCTTTTCTGAGTAGTGAAGGCAAGCCGCTGTCAAAAAATTCTACTACAATTAACGGATGGATGCTGTGAGCGTCCCCTTTGGAATGAGGTGGCGGGTTGCGCCACGAAAGATCCAGCCGGCATGCGTCCTCTGTGAGCAACTGCGCAATGCAAGTTTGCCGGCTCTGGCACGCGGTGGGAGCGCTGTGGCCTATCTGTGGTTTGGCATCGAAAGGAACCAGCGATCCGTCTCTCTTCCCCCAGAGGCATCCCAACAATATCAAGGTTAACTTTGGGTCACAACACATGGCCCCTTAGTCGGCCTGACAGCTCAGTTTGGTAGAGTTACATTGTAGGAGTTAGCCAATAGCGATTAGTTTCTTGAGACGTACAGGCCTTGCGGGGGTCATCGCACCTGGTATATGTTGGCATAGTGCGGTTCGCAACAGTGGCGTAGCCAGGAATATTTTTCTGGGGGGTCTCGCACCCGACCGAGGTTAGGGTGGCTACCGAGGCACAGTGTACTAGCCGGAGGAGAAAAGGGGGAGGCGGGTGTTTTCGCACGTCGTTTTATGTCAGGTATCCCGCGCCTGTAGCACTTGCATAATATGGCAGCTACTTCAAGGAAGCGTATTGGAGAAATCATTTCTCTTCAAGTGGTCACATTTGCCTGTTTTCCCGCTCGTTTCATAACTATGTATACTCAGCGGAGCACCTATGTTGCGCTATTTTGAACATTGCTTCCGGATTAGGTTTTTTGAATGGGGCCCAATTTGTTCCATTTGGACATCGTTGGATGCCCACTTGGTTCCAAGTGTAGAAAAAGACTTAAAGGGCGGAACAATCGGTTCAGTAATCTACCTCAGTAGTTACCAAGGAAAATAACCATATATTCGTTTTGTTTTTTCCACGCACCATCGTTTAATCACTATGGTTTCGCTACAAGCGATCTTATCCGAGTGCTAAGCTATGAAACGAAAATTACGTCACTTTAGAAAATCCGATGCAAGTCCCGTTGGTGACGATGCTTATGTTGCAGCACCCGTGTCCGGAACGTGGAGGGTGGTCCTTGAAGGCTGCCGAAAGCGGCTGCATTAAGAAGGACGCATGACATCACAAGAGGCGCCAGTACAAACAATTAGGCAGTCGACCAGTGTTATCAACAAGAAAAGGGCGTGTTTTCTTAAAGAACATACGCTCTAGTAGTGCCGGTAAAATTCAAGCATGCATCGCTTGTATTCACCGATGCATATCATGCGTTCTGTTCCTCTTCAAGATATGGTGCCCCTCCAGGCAGTGTTTGTTTTAAAGGCTTCTTGAACAATAAGTCTGGACATTCGGAACAATTAAGCGCGAAGCGCCGACCACCACGTCATATTGGACGAATATTACTGCTGAGTAAGTGCAATGCGGGTAACCACGTGTTTCAAAGCCTGCCCTCTTGATTGACCGGTGACGCAATCTTTGGTGCCGCGATATCATAGCGGAAGCTCACGGCCATTGGTTTCGAGAAACTGCGCCACAACTGGCGGTGCCTACGCTTAAGACGGCGGAGGCTATAACCACCAGCTGGGCTGTTGGCGGGCGTTGAAGAGAGGAGAGCTCGGATGTACTGCGCGACAACAGCCAGCCTTCCGCCACTCGCCGTCCCCCGATTGCCAGACTGCCCGCCACTTGGTCCACTACCTTCATTACGACTGGATCCGCCAGGCTGGCGACTAGGCTCACCGTGGGCTGCTGCACTCGGCCTTCGCCGCTGGCTCCCACTTAGGCCGAATGCTCATATAATTTGCTCACTCATTATTTGAGAACCCGTAACTGTGTGCTTGAAAATTCAGTAATAAACTGCTCTCCCCCGCGCCTTTGTTATCGCATATTCCGCCGGCATTCGGAGATGTGCAAGTAATGGAAGAGTATGCACTCCGGGGCGGTGCTCTGTTTCGGCGTTCCGTCTCCACTGGCGTATCGACAGCCTCCGTTCGGTGCCGCCTGCGGAGACCACGTGCGGTGTTTCTTCTTATATTCTGTGGGCTCTGAACGACGCGTTCAGCAAAATATTTGGCCGAGCTGATCACGTCACCGGACGCTCTACAAGCTGCGCTTGTCGACTCAACATGTCCAAGCCTGCAAGAGGTTATATAAGAATCCTTGAAGCAATTTATTTAAAGCAGCTTGTGGCAGATACATTATCTGGTTTACAAGCATCACGGTTAAAACTCTACGCCTCGCGCCGTCACCGAGTGCGGAGAGTTACTGCGATGTGTAGCACACCCGTGCCAAGCTCCATGACACGAAGCAAGCCAAGATGAGAGAACGCGTCCTCCGTGCGACGTGAGCCGCCACCGTCATGCCAGGAGCTTGCACTTCCGTTTAAAAATTCACACGCGCTCTCCGGCCGTTATCTCTCGCGTGAAACGTATCGAAGAATAAAGAAAAGGAAACGTCAGCGCACCCTGTCGTACACGGCTCGACCGTGGGAAGGGCCGGCCAGCAGCGCTGGCAGTCACCGTGCCGCGGCCGACAGCATGCATCCACATGTTTCTCGTTGGACCAGGCCCGTCAGCGACCGGGCCCGACAGACGTACAGACCCGGACTAGGGCGGCTGGTGCTGATGTACGGCGGCGGGGCACGAGGGTTTGTAACAGTGAGTGCCGGTACGTCCTGTTATATACGCCCTGCTAGGTGAAGGCTGGAACACGGTTTCCAGCGGTCGAGCAGGAGCGAAGAACCTGCCACCCGAGACCGGATGTACGTGGACAGAAGGAGGACGCCCACGCGCAGAACAGGGAGAGCGAACACTTGCGTCGGAGCGCGGGCTCGCGCGATCGGCGGGAAATGCAGTGCGGCGCTCGTGTTCGACTCCTGGAAACCATTGCAAAGTATTTGAAGAAATAATAATAAACAATAAATAAATAAATAAGTAAGTAAATAAATAAATAACCGAGGCCGTTTGTAGCGCTGTATATGCGAAGTATTAAATGCGCTTTTTCTCTATCGCAACACCACACAAGCGATGCACGGTAATCTAATGTTACTTTCTACACGATCTTCAAAGCTACTTGCAAAAAAAAAAATCGTGAGGAGCCTGTTACGGACGCCGCATTTCATTATCTGGCTAGCCGGGCACACTATGTATTACATTCGCGAGAATATTAATCAGCCAATATTATACTTAATCAACTTTTCACTCTCTCTCTATCACACACACACGTCATCCGGATCAGGTGTGATGCATAAAGGCGAACAACGAACGACAGCATACCTCGAGGCGTCAGAGACAGTGATTCATCAGAAGGCCGACTAAAAAATTTCGCCGACGATTACGATACTCCCTTATGCGAAATTTGAGCGCAGCTCTACGCGTGTTTTTATTTCGCGATATATTAAGGCAAAGAATTTGAGAGAGACATGTAGCAGAGTCGGCGATAATCGAAAATCTGATCAGCGGATCATGCGCGTCGGCTTTTATACATGACTCGTCGAAGGTTCACTATAATCGCTGGTGAGGCGTGGCTTCCAGAAAGTACAACACAACACTCCTGTTGCAGGAAGAGGTGCTCAAAGGCATACCCAAGGGTGGGGACCACCTATTTTTAGCTCTTGACCTGAAGGGCGCCTTTGACAATATATCACATGAATCGATACTTTCCGAGCTTAATATAATTGGCTGCGGAGAAAATGTCTTTAATTACATTAGAGCATTCCTCACAGGGAGGAAACCTACGACAGGAATATCGCGTGTCAAATCCGATCCGTTTCAAATGCCCAACAAAGGTACGCCTCAAGGTGCGATCATCTCTCCTCTACTTTTTAACATCGCCATGTGTAGACTTGCGCGTACCCTAGACGGTGTCCCGCTACTGGGTTATACTATTTACGCGGACGACATCACCCTTTGGGCCACGCGCGGGTCCCTAGCAGAGAAGGAGCAGACCCTCCAAGAGGCGGCCACTGCAGTTGAAAACTTTGCCAGGGCCAGCGGTCTCAGCTGTGCTCCCGAAAAATCGGAGATAATACGCATCCACGGGAAACGATATAAAAGTAATGGGGACATAGAAATTGCAATCGAAAATCAGTAAATCAAAGAGGTCACTGTTGCTCGGACCTTGGGATTCTGGTTTCAGAGCAACGGCAGGGCCAGCCACACCATAAATTTACTAAAGTCGGCAACAAAACAAGTGGCAAGGATGATTCAAAGAATCAGCTTCCACAACCAAGGCATGAAGGAAAGCGACACTGTCCGTTTAGTACAGGCGCTCGTTATCAGCAAACTAACCTACAGCCTCCCTTTTCACACACTCAACAAGAGTGAGGAGGAGCTGGTTGACACTATTATCAGAGGTGCCTACAAGGTGGCCTTGCGCTTACCGGTAGGCACCCCGACAGACAAGCTCCTTGGCCTTGGTGTATACAACACATACGCCGAGCTCAAGGCGGCGACTTTAATTTCACAAAGAAGCCGACTTAGCCAGACGAGATCGGGCAGAGAGATCACATTGAGGGCGGGTATTCCACCACACCGCCAAAACTTGGACGAGGTACTGGTGGATATTCCCGGTCCCGTCCGAAGCAAGATCTCAGTCGCTCCTGTCCTGAGAAATATGCACAAAGACAGAAGCAAGAAGCGAAGAGAAGAGAGGGTGAAATGGCTAGGCAAACTAGTCAGAAATAATGAGAATACCGTTTATGTTGACGCCTCTCAGTACAACTGGAAGCGTGCGATAGTCACTGTCATAGGCAACGACAAGACTAGTCTAATTTCAAGCGCCCTCCCTGATCACATCCTCTATTTCCAAGGCAGAATGCTTCGCCATCGCTTTGGCAATCAAAGACCGGGAACGGACGGGGCCGTCGTATATCACCATCATTTCAGACTCTCGGGAGGCGTGCCGCTTCTTTATGAACGGCCGTCTCCCTTTCAAGGTTAGCCACCTCCTGGGAAAGTAACTCGAGAATACATACAGACTGCTCTGGTGTCCGGGACACGCAGGCCTTGAGGGAAATGAGAGGGCTGACGCTCTAGCTCGAGAGCTCACGAACCGAGCGGAGCAACCATCGCCCTCCCGTTCACAACCCGCCACTGCATAGGAAAGCCGTCGCGAGGAGGAGGGTAACGATCTGGCACGTATGGCACCACGCGATATTTTTGCCCACCAGCGCGGCATGCGCCAAAGATACGGCGCCCCCCCCCCCCCCCCCCCCCCACATCTTTGCAAGGGGAAGACGCAATAGATCTCCGCAGGATTCAAACGGGGGTCTACCCAAATTTATTAAGATTGAGCAAAATTTTCCCAACAATGTACGGGCGTGCCTGTCCGTGGTGTAGCGACTCGCCACCGTCTTTGTACCACATCTCATGGGGATGTCAAAATACACCACCGAATTTAAATGCCTACTTAGTTAGGTATAATTTAACCAACACACTGGAGCAATGAGAGGCACAACTCGGCAGCTCAGATCCGAAGGTGCAGAAGGCTCTTCTTGGTCACGTTCGGCTAGCGGCAGAAGCCAGTGGAGCCCTGGACTTGGGGCGCCACCCATCAAGCTCCTAATCCCCTATCCCCCTTTCCCCAATTCAATAAAGTTATTCTCTCTCTCTCTCCCGCGTTCACGTTACTGCGTTCACGTTCACGCCGGAGGATTACTACCGCAATGATGTTTCGCGTGTCCGGTATTCGGGTAAACGCAAGCGCAAGCAGACTGGACCTGGCCAGTTGGTCTCGACCGTTCGCGGCTCGCTTCTTTCATATCCCGCTGCGCGTACGCTATTTCATTTTTCGTTGTACTGGTTCGCTCGCTTACGCCGTCGCCGACGCCGCTCGCCGCAGAAACGGGCGCCTACGCTCTAAAACACCAGCTTTTCGGCGCGTTGATACATAGAGGAGGGCAACAGTCCGAGGGCTTCCGAGGGCTTCCGCCTCGGACTGGTGTTTAAATTGAAACGTTCGTGTTAGGCTCAGAATTTCTGTCATTGTACGAGCCAGTTACACGAATTAAAGTTAAGCTGGTTTTGTGGGTGGTCGCGCTGCTTTTGTATGCAAGCATTGAGATTGGAGGTTTCTAAAGACAAACCTAAGTTTGGTAATGCTTATATGTAGGTGCGTTTATCATAGTTACCATTGTACAATTTTCTTGGCTGAAACGCGTTTGGAGAAGCAAAATTTTTGTTCAAGCTTTTTTACGCGCAGGTCGAGTGTAGCTTTGTGTTTTATGTTTTAAATGTCACTCGCTGAATTAGTTTAAGCAAGAATTGAGGCGGTCAGCAGAACTCAGTACGTTTCGCATTCGAGGTGCTGGTACTGGCTGGTTGCATTGACCGAGCGAGCAACTCAATACGCAACATTTGACCCTTTGACCATTTTTGATCGCAGTCACGACTTCCATAATTCAAAGTGCGCTTTTTTGTGTGCCTGTGTGGCGATCGGACGCCACGTAGGCGAATTGTTAGTTCGAAAGGGCAGAGCTTTAAGACGCGGGACACGTTACCGGGAGAAGATCCCGATTCTTTCGCAACACTTCGGCCTATCCGTACCGTGCGACACGGTTTTCAGCGGCCTTGGTGCCCTTTCGCTGCAAGGGAACTGAATGGGAACGCAGTTGATCTGAGTCGTTGCCCCTAGCGTAGCGAAAACCTCATCCCCATTCTGGTTTGCTTATCATTTGTATGTAGGTATTTTTTTCATACGTTTATTTTTTAGTATCGTGTGGTTGTAGGTGATTGTTAGTTGATTTTGGTAATCAATCCTTGAAGCTTTTAGGGAATGGCTGTTTTTAGTGTTTTAGGGGGGAGGACGCGCGCAAGGGATAGGAAAGCAGTAGCCAGTTTTGTTGTAAAGCTTGGTGTGTTTTGGTGGAAGATGACCTTGTGCACGCTGGCTTTGTGGTTGTGGGTCTGGCACTGTTCTGGAGTGACTGCTTATCAATCAGACGACGAAAAGATTGCGAGACCGGTTTGTAAGTGCACCTTCACCAGTCCCGCCCAGGGAGAAAAGGCACAAGGGCACAACGAGGCCTGGGGCCGAATCTTATAACGGTTCGGAAGGAGAACCGTCCGCTTGGCCTCACCTGACTGGTCAAAATTTTGCTTGTGTCAGAGGCCGTCAGAAACAGCGGGGTGGCACCGCAAATTATGATCACGTCACGCATCTGTCAATCATTTTCAAAGCGAACCCGTCGTTGGCTAAGAGTGGAACAGGCGAAGAGGTATAGTCCGCTTTGGGTTCCGTTGCTGTGGCTTGGCTGTTGGCTTCCGACCCTGGTGGCGCGCACGTGCGTTGGTTGCTTCGGAGACTATCACTTGCCCTTGTCGTCTGCTCGGCGTTACTCTTTCGGTGTTGACCACGGCTGGAAGTGCGATACGCGTTCGAAGAGATGACAGATAATTATTTGCATCGATCCTGCCAGCTTTCTAAGTAGACCTTTTGCAAGCTACGCTACGAACTGGAGGAGACTCAGGTGCAAGCGTACCAGTCGTCATTCCACGCAGAGGATGGAATTGCGCGCTGCGGTTCATCGCCACCGGCCTGCAGCTCACAGAGGTCGGTCGGAAGCGACTCATTCATCGGAATGGCCTAGATCTCTGCTGCCGACACTGTCCACGAAGCTGCTCTCGCAATTATACTGTGTCGGCCGGTAGAAGGGCTGGGTCAGCTTTCCCGTGACCTCCGCTTCAAAGCCAATGCCAAGGAGATATTTGCATGGTGAGATCGAATTCTCAATGCTATCGCCAGCGTGAATAGCTCGCAGATCGCCATCGGGCAATCAGAAGTGTTTAACCTAGGCTGGTCCAGCGTTTCCTTCGTTCGGCTGATAAAACTATACAGTCAGGACGGGAAGATACTGTGGTCTATTTGGCTGCCCTTACTGCTCTAGTTCGGGAGTGCCGCACTTTCGTCCTCAATTTCACCGCACAGCGCGCACCGTCAGCACCACGCTCTTCAATTTTACTTCGCGCAGGCAATGAAGGGCTCGTATATCGTAATGTTCGATTTCAAGTTCCATTGCTTGTATCACGCGACACGCCGTGAGGAAGATCGCAGCGATAGGGGCAGCGCTGCGGTGAGCGAGTCATGTCCGAGCCAATGACGAAGGGTGAAAAAAGGAAAATTGTTATAGTCGGCTAGCAAATGTGGCCCTCAGAACTGCTGAACGACTCCAGGAAATCAACGTGCTACGAACAAAAGGTTCGTCACCATGGAGAGAAAGTCCGCAGCTGGAACACCGACAACTTGCCCAGTGGCTGCTTGCCCCTCCGCGTCGAGATCTTCCTTCCCTCAATCTCCCTACCCCCCTCCGGAGATGCTGTTACGATTTACGTTTAAAGGGACCCTGAAACGATTTTGAGGCTTTTGTTTGAGGCTTTTTAGGTCCTTCTGATCGTTGACGCATCTTAGTGCTCCGGATAAAGCCTGTAATATAAAGTTTTAAAAACGTACATCGCTAGCGATCGCAGCACATCACTGGGTTGAATTTTCACCCGCCCCTGACCATTTGACGCAAGTTGCTCTAATGACGCCAGTAGGGCGAGCTATCCGATTGGCTGCCCAGGGCGCGTCATCGATAGTTTTTCTAACTTTATGGTGAAGAAATATTGAACGTAATAGTTGGAATGTTAGTTAATTTGTTTTTATAAAAAGAATAACAGAAAGAGAATAAAGAATTTTTAAGCACTTCCGGCACATAGCAGGTGTCGTCTGCTTGTGTTACAAAGCGCTCCGTGGTCAGTGTTGATCCCGATCTTTATTTTCGCAAACACCATGGTTCACCCTTGTTACGTTGTGGGCCGCAAACGTAGCGACTGGCAATATTTCAAGCTGCGACATCGCGTCCCTCTGCAAGGCAGCAGACGAGCGGAGCAGCTGCAGCGCGTCGGACGGTCGATATCCGATCGGCGCCAGGATTTGCGCGTTTGCGGCCGTCACTATACGCCGGAGGATTACTACCGCAATGATGTTTCGCGTGTCCGGTATTCGGGTAAACGCAAGCGCAAGCAGGCTGGACCTGGCAGTTTGACCGTGCCGTTTAACGGGCAGTGTTGCCAGGTCGGACAAGGCGGCGTAGCCCAAAGCTAGTGAAATTGTAGCCCAAATGCAGCCTAACACAAAAAAAACGAACAAAAAAATTGTAGCCGATTATCACCATTTTCTTGCAGTTTTATTTGTATGTACATTTTCACAATCGACTACGGCAATCGCTTTTTGCACAACCCATCGTAACAAAATGCCTGTACGGCCGACCCTTGACATCAACAACAGGGACATTATGCTTGCACACAGGACATTTTTTGGTTGGCCCCGGAAAATCAACTTCCAGCGAATCGCTGCAGAGAGCAAACCTATCGAGATGAATCTCGAATGTAAGCACGAACAAAAAACTTGGAGGTCGCTTAAGCTTCGCCTTTAAGAGTGGAACGCCACAGCAGTCAAAGATACCCGACTGTTTCTGACGCTTCCCGGCAACTGCAGCTTATGTAACCATAACGTTTACCTGCAAACGCTGGCGGCGAACGTTACAAACGAAGGCGAGCTTTCTGGTTCTTTCTTTTCTTTCCTCCGAACGGCGGGCGCCTCCGCTGCCGCGGATGCGAGCGCGATCTTGATGGTGTTGCAAGAACAGGCCTCAAACGGCAGCTGGAAAAGGCGTATGTGTTTGAGTTTCCGCGAAACAGAAATATGTTTTTATATTCAAATTACAATCCTACGTTATCACGTCTACAGGTAATGGCAAATCAGTTCTACGGAAGCCCCCAAGGTGGAGGAAAGTACATGAAAGGGAAAAATTGGCATCCACCCGAACTGTAGCACGAAGCTGCAAATAGCTTCCGCAGAACCGATATGCCATATTCATTGTCCCAGTGCCTGGAGTTGTCGATTAAATCGCCCTTGCACTGCGTCGGCTAGCCTCATGGTTAGCTCAGATGGCACAGCGACCGTCCCAGAAAGACATTGGTCCCTGGTCCCGGATGAATTTTTCCACTGCGAGGCTTTCTGAGAAGCCCGTGTGGGTTTCCTTTGTAGCTTCGTGCTACGATTCGGGTGGATGCCAATTTTTCCCTTTCATGTCTGTAGGTTGTGTGTAAGTCGTACTTTACGAATTTTCTGGCACATTTTACTTTGAGAAAATCAGTTCAATAACACCGATGCGCCAGGCGGAGGACCTGCGTGGTTCGGGACCATTTTTCGCATACAGACCAAGGCGCCGACAGTGGGCATCGACACGGGATCTCGGTAAAATTCATCTCGCAGGTAAAATAAAATGGCAGTAAAGCTTACCTTGAGAAACGTGGAGTAGGTCGAAAGCTGTGCCCGGCGCGATACCTCACCCAGAAGCCATGGCCATGAACACACTGGAGTGTCATCTACCCGTGCTTCCCATCTTTCATGCCAGCGCCACGATCGCCCAACCCTGTTTTATTGCTCACCCTTTCTGAGCATAGCCATGTTAGTACAGTGTACTGTGAAACACCCTCTACTCCCAGGCTCATCCCGATGCCCGGTGATCGGGTGTCTAATGACTGAAACCGATAAGACAAAGATGAGACGATGTTGCAGGCGCAAATGTTCGTACGGTGAAGCGCGGTATAACTATAAGTGAATCAAAGATCAAAGTCATCGGCTCAGACAACGGCGCACTGGGGGAAGGGAAGCTATTTCGAGCACACGCACAGCCGCGCTGTCGGCTCAGCCAGCTGAAACATAGCCTTCGAGATTGTTTTTTCTACTCGATGAGCGCCAATTCTCGAGCGTGGATCAGGGCCCCACTTATAGCCCAAACAAAGCCAAGTCGTAGATATATCGCTGATATTCAGTAGCCCAAATATAGCCACATAGCCAACTCGCCCAAGTCGACGCCCAACATTTTTTTTTTCCTGTAGCCCAATTTGGCTATATTGGGGGCGAGGAGTTACGGAGTCGCCATCTGTCGGAAGCGCCTCCCTTGATTTCTGAAGCGAAGGCGCTAAAAAGACGGAGGACAAAGAAGAAACACACACACACTTCAGAAATCATGCTTAACCAACACGCCCAACTATCCATCCTAACGCCTCCCTTGCGTAGTATGAGGGATCACGCGGCGCGCTCCTCATAGGTTTCGCTTACGGCGCTCAATAAAAACACCACGCGGCAGCCCTCCTGGACATTCATGTAGGTACTCTCAAAACGAGGGAAGTTTTTGACTGTCGATATAATAATCTTGCGCAAACTGAAAGCACAGAATCGTTTACAGACGCTATTTACCGAATACGTACAGTGAACGCCACTGCGCGCGGTCGCCGCGATGGAGTCTCCCGAACCGGCTTCTTGCGTGAAAGGTAGCCAAACGCTGAGAGTAAACTATGTGAAATATGTTCTTATAGTGGGGTGTCTGTATAACCAAATGGGGCATAACAGAATGAAGCCTCAATGCAGCGATCGCACGGGTTCGCGGCGACCGACTGCGCGTCTGCATGAATGTCGGCGCACAATGTTTTGCTTTCGCTGTGAGCGCGTTTTTGCAACGTGCTGTGAGCTCTAGGCCGCAGCATGTGAGCATTTGACAGTACACTAGCAACCATTGCTGCGTGGATGCTATCACAACTGTTCAAAAATAATTTCGTTGAAGAGGCTTCGACGCCTACAGCGACATGTGATGTCCCTACGCGACGATTCAATCTTTTTCTGTCTTCTAAATTCTTGGGCATATCAATATTATTTCTCAAGTTGCGTCGCACTGTATGTTTATCGGTCTTCTCAGCGTGCGATTTCCCTCTGCTTCTATTTCGTAATCCAGTGCAATAATTCATAACACAAACACGACCATATGTCATGCCTTTCTTTTAATGTGCGTCTTACCGCTCCCTTTCCGTTCCAGTGAACTTGCCAGTATCTAGCATCAACAAGTTCATAGAGCAAACCGTCATGACAATAGCCGGGCAGCCGGGCGCGGGCGAGCGCTTCAGTGCGCGTTTTCTGCTACTCACCGAACATCGCGCAGTCCCGGCGCCGTAGCAGAAATCTTCCTCACGTCTGTGCTTGCTGCATAGCCGAGTTGTAGCCGATGGCTGTCCGCCGGTTCTAAGTTTCGCCAGCCAAGCTTCACGCAGCTCCTTTTCCTGCGGCTACGTGTGAATGAGGCTGACAACGGGCTCCGTTGCGTACGCCCGGCACTGCGGCACCGAGCAGTAGCCTCCCATGCTGCACGCCTCCAAAGGCAGCGACTACCTATTATAGTACTTTCAAATGTTGTCAAGCAGACACCCAAGGCGGTAAAGCCTCACCACTTAATCAGAACCGCGGCGCAGGTGGGACTTTAAACTTTCGTTTTCAGCTCGCTTCGGCGCTTCCGAAGCAGCCGACGCGGCCGCTGTGTCCACGTGATCCCTCATGCCACGTCATGCCAACGGTGGCGCCAGCTTTTCCAGTGGTGGAGCTCGCCCCCAATATGGCCAAACCTGGCCACACTGTTCACACGAGATGAGCAGAGGCGCAAACGTGAATGGCCAGGATGGGCTGCACGGTGTAGCCACCTGGTGGAAAGAGCTCAACCAAGCACAGTAGCTGCAATGAAGTCTATTCTACTTTGCTGCCGGTGTAAATTTTCCTCAGGAGCGTAATCCTGAACGCGTTTTTGTGAACGTTTAAAATGTTTTACACTTGGTTAGAGCAATATTAGCTCTTTGTTTGGCTGGTTAAGCTCTGCGCCACCAGGTGGCTGAACCATGCAGACCAATCAGGCCGCACACGTACGTCTACGCTAAAGCTCCTTCATCAGCTTGAGTTTATGCCTCCACCCATTCATGAAAGCGCCCATCTCGCCTTTGGTTAACGGAACACCGGGCACGATCGGCGCTGCGACAGATATGCTCGCAACGCACGCTGGCGTCGATAGTTCTTGCTTGGGGTCGACTGCCATGCGGCTGGCGGAGAGGAGCTCACTTAAAAGGAAGCTTTGGCTCGGGCCCAACTCCGACGCTGCCTATTCAATTACATGTTAAACGCAAAAACGTTTTTATGAGATAACCAATGAAATTTATTGCATTTGAGAGAGAAAGTTAATTTTAGTGACTGTTGGAAGCGGAATTTCGATTTAGGGCCTGAATTGTCTTAAGATTTTCAAAAATTCGCAAGTCTGAAAAAAAAACAAGAAGCGCGAAGTTTACAAATTAATATATCTCCATCAAGAACAGATATCGCGTTTGGTAAACGGCATCCATTAGATCATTCAAAGCGTACAAATTCGATGTCAATTTATATATTACGTGAATTTGTTACGTTGTGTACAAGGGTTCTGCAAAAGCTGTATTTTCATATTACTAAATGTTTTTTAGATTCATGTGTAACACATGAAGCTCTTGCTTGGGGTGAGTACCCGCTGTGGTTGCTCAGTGGCTATGGTGTTAGGCTGATGAGCACGAGGTCGCGGGATCGAATCCCGGCCACGGCGGCCGCATTTCGATGGAGGTAAAATGCGAAAACACCCGTGTACTTAGATTTAGGTGCACGTTAAAGAACCCCAGGTGGTCGAAATTTCCGGAGTCCTCCACTACGGCGTGCCTCATAATCAGAAAGTGGTTTTGGTACGTAAAACCCCATAATTTAATTTTTTTTTTTTCTTGCTTGGGGTCGACTGTCAGCCGGCTGGCGGAGTAGCTCTCTTAATATGAGACGCTTCACACAAGTTGTGGTGCGAATGAGTAACTGTAGCTGTAGCCTACGCGTCTACAAAAGTTGCCTCACCGGCAGCGCCAGCATATTCCAAAATCAGTTTTAGCATTTTTAAGCGACATTTGTTTATTGCATGTGCACTTCGATCCAGGACGTGTCATGCTGCCTTGCCCGACTGCCATAGAATCTAATGGAAATGCTCCCGAGTAAGCCGCGGTGGTTCTGGCGTCCCTGCTTTCGTCACGCCGCGCTTGACAGTGGAAATTTCGGTCCAAGTAGCATGACGTCATAAAGCAGAGTGCATAGGCCTGCTACCTAGGAAGCGTTGGTCCACCGCGGTTGTTTGCCCTCAAGCCATCAAGAATATCAGCTATCTTCGTTTGCGCTCTGATCCACTGTTCTCGAGCTTCTTTGTTAACCTCCAAGTTTCTGCACCGAATACGCGTATGTAGCAGAGGTACTGAGGTGGAACATCGAGCTTCTAATCAGAAGGTCGGGGGCTCGAATCCTCGTCCAGTCCACATTTTCAGACTTAAGTCGCGCGCGACGCCGACAAAAAGAAAAAAAAAAAAAGAACTGCCGAAAGCCAGTGGGGTGCAAACAACTTAGTAAGGCCTACTAAGCTTCAACAGACACTCCCTCACCAGAACAAGAATTGGCTTCCTTGGGTCAGTATTCGGCCACTATACCTCCCTCATGACTCTTGAAATTACTCCATGGGCAACAGTCCCCAGCGGCTACGGAGCACCTGACCAAGGCGGCGGTCGAACCTGTGACGTCGCAGGGGGTGCTAAATATATCTAGATCCGGACGGCCGCCACTAAAAACTGAATTTGGCAACGTTTAACACGTGAACCCTCTCGAGTGATGCTAGCGTAGCAGGACTCTTTGAGCAATTATAAGGTATTGCCTAGGATACGATTGGCTTTAGTGAGATTACAAAAACTAGTGAGGCTTACACTACTAACGGCTACGTTCTCTGCTACAGAGGTCTTCCAGATAAGAGAACACAGGGTAGTATCTTTGATGCATCAGGACATAGCGGGCAACATTAATGAATTCTACAGCATTAATGGGAAGGTAGCATTCGTTGTAATAAAGCAGAAAAGGAGGTATAGGAGGTAGTACAAGCCTCCTTCATCAGCTTCAGTTTATGCAAGGAGGTTAAAGAAAAACTGCTGGAGCGGAGGAAGCGCCCGTCGAGTGAAGCCGCCGTGTCGCCATCTTGCGGGGGGCAAAAGCACGCCAGGAGCGCTATTCTCACGGTGTTTACATTTCTCGCGAAACCACGCCGCGCTGCGCGCAACCGTGCTGCTCGGACCCGCGCGCTCCGCAGCAATACTAAACAATCGTTAGCACGTTAGCATGATTCCGCCAATGAGGGCAAAATTTCCCGCGGATATTCATTCGTCCGTTGCCATTGCCTTGGCGCGGTACATTGCGTACAGCGTTGCATGCGCGTTCATTTCACGAAATTTAGTTCCTCCTGTCCCACCTGGCCACAGCAACATCTGGTAGAGCACGGTCCAGATATCGCAGCGCAACAAAACACGGAGACCAACGCAAACCTGCCCGCACGGCGCCTTTGCCACGGTACGAAACCTACGGTGCAACACGTGTGAGCGCACAGAACAATAACAAAGCCGCCATTGTGGCCCGAAAAGCGGGGCCACTACAGCAAATAAATAAAAAAAAACAGCAAAACAAAGGAGAACCTACTACGTCATTTCCTCCACACTTTTCTCCTAGCGCGCGGAGGGGGTAGGGCCTCTCCTCAGTTTCCTTCCTCCATGACTATTCTCGACACGCATGGCGGCTGCACGGCCGCCATTATCCGCCATGTTGACTCTCTGATTGGCTTTGGAGAGCTCACGCGCCTCGAAATTTGTGCCGGGAAACGGAAGTTTTGCAAACTGCAATTTTGCGTTTTCATCAAGATGACGAAACGTGACGTGGAGCTGCAAATTTTATGGACTAATACATTTTTTTTTTGGTCTTTGGCAGCTATATTGCGACGTTAGCGCTTCAAAAAGAATGTGAGCGGTAGCGTACAGAAGTCAGTGCAATGAATCTGCAATTTCGCGAATATGCCAGCTTGCTGATTGGCTGAAGGAATATGCTGTGGGGAGCGTCACAGGAAGGGCCGTTTCGTAGACGTCAATTTGACGTTGCGTGACGTTGCGCTGGACCGCCATTGCATAGATTTTCCGCCATAATTTGTGGTGCGACGAGCCGCGCGAGTTATGCTAATGAGTAGCCATATGCAATGGCGGCCGAAAGGAATGCGTATTGCCACACTTTCTCCGTCGTTTGGCGCCATAAAAATTATTTGTTCATAACGCGTGCTCATAGTATTTCCATCGCCCTCGGGTCGTGTTGCCATTGGTGTTTTGGGCGATCATTTTTCAAAAGAACGCGTTTATAAGAAATAATATTGGTTGGTAGCAAACTTTCTGCCACGTTGTCCACTTTTCACTGCTGCGTTTGCATTGTAATCAATGTTAATGCCTTTTCGCACAATCAAAAGTTGTGACAATGGCGTCTTTTTAATTTATAAAAAGGAATGTACGTGAGGCGGCGCCTTGGAGTTTCCTCCCGCGGTGAGAGTAAACAGCGAAGTGAAATAGAGATGGCAGCGCCGGCGCTTGCGTCGCGCTAGCGGATATCTCTGGCGCGCGCAACGCTATCGGTGATATTCGGCTTTCTCAGCCAGCCGAGTCGGGGAGTCACTTATGTTTCACGAGATAGTGATAACGTGGCCTAGAACGTGCTGCTGAACACGAGGTCGCGGGTTCAAATCCCGGCCATGGCGACCGCATTTCGATGGAGGCGAAAACACCCGTGTATTTATATTTAGGTGCACGTTAAAGAACCCCAGGTGGTCGAAATTTCCGGAGTCCTCCACTACGGCGTGCCTCATAATCAGAAAGATGTTTTGGCACGTAAAACCTCATAAAAAATTGTTAATGATGCATTCCAGTATCGACCACGAACTAGCCCGCCTATCCCTGTTAAATAAGCGTATACGTCACGCATCGAAGAAAATGGCGGAGTGTCCAGAATACCGCCCCAGTCGCCGCAGCTTATGTGTTTCGGGTCGTCGTATATGTGCTAGCACGCTCGGGTGCTTTTAGGAAAGTTGACGTACACGCAGCTGACATGTTAGCGTTATCGTTCTCGTTTAAATAAGGTTGCAGATTAGCATTGCCTTGCTCTAGAATAAAGGAAAATTTTATATTTCAGGCTAAAAGGAAACAGCCGCCACCAAAGTTCCGAGACGCTCCATACAATGAGAATGCTAAAGCACCGGCAACACCTGATGATAATGAACATAATAATGATTACTTATGCTTGTTTCATGGACTGCTATTTCTCGTGTTACATTTTCAGTTTTTAATTGATTTCTTGTTCTGACAACTTTAATGATTGATCAATTTCTACACTGCATTAAGGAAGCTGAATAAACGCTAATTATTGCGTGAATGTTTCTACTTTGCGGTAGCTGCAAATTGATGCTTATAAAATATAAAAAAATGCCCCAGTACTTGGATCTATGCGATCTGGAGACCTCCAATATGGCTCGCCTGAAAGGCCAGTGTTGCAATAGAACATGAAAATTCGTTAAGGAATTAAAAACCGCTGGAAAAGTCGGCGAACAGCGCTGTGCAGCTCTTCGCAGGCCGCTTCTTAGCCCCGCAAGATGGCCGCCGTCGGCTTCACCCGAGCCCATAACGAATTCCACTTTCGTAGTTTTTCTTTAACCTCCTGGAGTTTATGCCTCCAACCACCCACCCGTCGAAACGCCCATCTCGCCTGTAGTTACCCGAATACCGGACACGCTCGGCGCTGCGACAGAAAGCTCGCAACGCTTCGCTGCTCGCTGCTTCGATAGCTCTCGGTTGGGGTCGACTATCAAGCGGGTGGTGGAGAGGTAGACGACACAGCGTGTCATCATCACGCAGAGCCAGTGAAGGCGGAGCTGAGCACCGATTACTCGGCGAACGAGTTGAGGAGAAAATGCATGGCTATGGAGGAGGGTAACTTGTAATCGTCTGTAGCTCTCTTAATATGAGACGCCTTGCACAAATTGTGGTGTGAATGATTAACTGTAGCTGTACCCTACGCGTCTATAAAATTTGTCCGAACCGTGTCGGGGACCCTTTAAAGGGAACCTGATACGATTTTGACGATTTTGTACAAACGTACTGAGTCGTTAGAGTAGGTCCTTCTGATCATTAGTTGAAGCATCCACGTGCTCTGCGTAAAGTGTGTAACTTATTATAAAGTTCTAAAGATGTACATCGCAGGACATCATTCTGCTGAATTTTCAGCCGCCCCTAATGACGCTAGTATAGGGCGAGCTGTCTGATTGGCTGCAGAGTGCGTCATCACCAATTTTGCCAACCTTATCGTGAAGAAATGTCGTTCGTAATAGTTGGAATGTTGGTTAATTTGTTTCTATAAAAAGAAAGTAACAGAAAGAGAATGCACAAGAACAATTCTTTTTCTAGGGAACTACGTGATAACATAGAGCGAGCTACACAACTATATTCAGCTGACGTATATACCTTTTTGGCAATTTCAATTATTCGCTCATTGATTGGACTGCCATGTCTACCACATGTCGCGCCTCATCAGTTTTTCTCGATTTAACTCTTGACTACAACTTAACACAAGCCGTTAACCAATTCACCCGCGGTACTAAAATATTGGACCTAGTTTTAACGACTGTACCAGAGCCTACTGGTCCAATTTCTTATATAAAAGGATTCATTGACCACAAGTTCCTTAATTTCCAAATTATTCTACCTTTTAACTTTTACAGCTTCAGCGACTAAAACTATTCGGAAGGAAGGAAGGAAAAAGGGGGAGAAGGAAGGGCAGGGAGGTTAACCAGTTTAGCTTAACCGGTTTGCTACCCTACACATGGGAACGGGATGGGGGTGATGAAAGATGGGGAAGGAAGAGAGAGAGAGAGCACATAGCACAGCACACACATAGTCAGTTACAGTCTGTCACTCTTGCGTGGTACATGACATCACTGTCACAGCCGCTTGTCCAAGTACGTCTCTTTCAAAAACCGAAGTAGTCCCTTCGTCGCGTTCAGCTGCGATGTCTTCTGTCGGCGACATGTGAAAATTGTTTCAACTGACAATTGTCTATTGTCAAGGTGCGCTAGAACGGACACGAGGGACTGTCTGAACATTATATTCAGGACTGTCGTATTTAAGACAGGCATTGCAGAGAGTGTTGTCGGCCATTGCAGTGCGAAACGAGTATGATTTCGTGAATGCCACCCCTAGCCATAAGCGATAAAGCAGAGTGGCCTCTCTTCGGCGGAGTCCAGTTGGCATACAGAGATGCATCAAAGAGGGCAAGTGGTATTGACGATTGCTCCGGTTGGTCTGGCTGCTTGGTGTGCGCCATAAAACTATTCGGGATTATAACCGTGGTAATTAGGGTGGATTCAACACCGAACTAGAAGCTTTTGATAACGAACCTTTTCTGCCGTCGTTTGCCTCACGGACCATGAATGTGAATTGGGTTCTTTTTAAGCAAAAGATATTAGAATTAGTTGACAAGTACGTGCCGCTAATCTCTATATCCAATGATAAAACTAACCCTTCGTTTAGTAAACAACTTCGAACATTACGAAATAAAAAGAAACGTTTCTACAATACTGCGAACCGTAAGAATGCTCCGTTGTACTGGGATAAATACAAGGATTGCTTACAAGTTTACTGTACTAGAAATATTATCCATAGGACTTGCCCTCACTTATTAGAAGTAATCCTAAAAAATTCTGGCAAATAATTTATCCCTATATTAAGTCTACTAATCGCATTACAATACACGGTTCAAAATAATCTCCGCTTTCTTATGAAGATTCTGCCGTTGCTTTCAATGCATATTTCGCGTCTGTTTTTACACAGGAAAATTGTTCCAATGTGCCATTTGTTCCTGAACAATTCTTCCCTTTCATGGCTCCACTCACCATCACTGCCGAAGGTATTGCGAACCTCATCACGAATCTGAAAAGTTTACTTCATCTGGCATTGATCACATCAACTCTAAAATAATGAAGAATACCACTGATATTTCCAGCCGCTTTCTGTGTCTCCTCTTTAACCAGTCTTTATCACCAGGTGAGCTGCCTAAGGACTGGAAGATTGGTAAGGTATAGTTCCCCTATTAAAATCCGGTGACAGGCACTCGCCCTGTAATTATCGACCCATTTCACCAACGTGCATATGCTGCAAATTACTTGAACATATTATAGCTCCTCATATCTACGATCACCTTGAATCAATTAACTTTTTCTCTAATCAGCATGGCTTCAGAAAAGGCTACTCATGTGACACTCAGTTATTTGAATGCACGACTGACCTTCACTTTAACATGAGCTCTAACGATCAAACCGATTGCCTCTTTCTTGATTTTGCTAAAGCGTTTGATACTGTACCGCATTGCCGTTTGATTTCCAAATTGTCTAGCCTTTGTATTGATTCATTAACACTCTCTTAGCTACGTAACTTTTTGTCTTTGTGTCAGCAATTTACAGTGGTCAACAACATTTCGTCTAACCTTTGTGACGTCACGTCCGGTGTCCGGCAAGGCAGTGTGCTAGGTCCATTACTGTATTTAATATACATCAACGACTTGCCCGTTAACCTTTCAACCTCAGTTAGGTTGTTTGCTGACGACTGCGTCATCTACCGCAATATTAAATGTTTTGATGATTATTTTACTTTCGAAAATGACCTTGAACTAACCTATAAATGGTGCGTAACTTGGCAGATGACCCTTAACGCCTCCAAGTGCAAGTTAATTTCGCATAGTCGAAAGCGAACTGACTCAGTGTTTCACTATTCGATTAATAACACCGTAGTTCCGACTGCCCCACCGCACAAATATGCCGGCGTTTATCTTTCATCAGACTTATCCTGGACAACGCATGTAGCAAATGTCTCATCCAAAGCTTCTCAATCTCTCGGCTACCTGCGTAGACAATGGCGCAACGCGCCTTCTAATGTAAAAAAATTAGCATATCTTGCTTATGTTCGCTCACACCTAGAATACGCTTCATCCACATGGTCACTATATCAATATTATCTAATCCATATGTTGGAAGCCATTCAGAATAGGGCAGCCGTATGCATCTCTGGCAACTATTAATTTCTAGCATTACCCGAATAAAACAAGACCTTGCATTTCAGTCATTAGAAGATCGCCACGTCATTGCTCTTTTATGTCTGTATCACAGGTACATTTATAGTAATAACTTTCACTGTTTGCCGCTTCATGCTCCTGTGAGCACATCTCGTCGCATTCACAACGCACTTAGTTTCATGCGCATTCATGGTCAAACACCGGCATTTAATTCATCACCACTAACTACAGCTATTGCACATCGGAACGGTCTCCCCGATCACATTGCATCCATCTGCAATTGTGAAACATTGCGTGATAACCTGAATTCGTTGCGTGTTAATGTTGTATAACTATATTGCACTTTGTCATGTAATTACTGTTGCCCCCCCTACTTAATGCCCTTCAGTGGGCTTGTAAGGTAATGTTAATTAATTAATTAATTAATTAGTTAATTAATTGATTGATGTGGCTATTTTAGACATTCCAGGAGCGTGCGACAACGTAGACCGCAAAATTTTGTGTGATATTCTGGAAAGGGAAGGCTTAGGCGACGATTGTCTACAGCTTTTAAGGGAGATTTACCTCGAAAATACCGTTTGCGTTGAATGGAAAGGGATGAGGAGTGAGGAGAAAGTTCATATCAACAAGGGACTGAGGCAGGGGTGCCCTTTTTCCCCGCTGCTGTTTATTATATACATGGTGAGGAGGGAAAAGGGGCTAGAAGGAAGTAATATCGGGTTTAAGCTCTCATACAAACAGGTCGGCACAGTAGTAGAGCAGCAGCTTCCAGGTTTGTTTTACGCTGACGACATTGTGTTGCTAGCTAACATTCAAAGTGATATGCAACGTCTGGCTAATATCTGTGGACAGGAAGGCCATAAGTTAGGTCTGAAATTTAGCGTTAAGAAATCAGGTCTTATGGTATTCAATGAAAACAGCAAACAGACAGTGACAATACAGGGCCAGGAAATACCTGGCTTAAAAGAATATAAATACACTGGTATATGAATAAACGAAGGCAACAGATATATGAAAACACTTGAGAAAACAATAGCAGTAAAGGGGAACAGAAATACGACCATAATGAAACACGGAGTGTAACAGGGGTTAAGATATGTACGAGGTGCTGCAGGGTATGTGTAAAGGTGTAATGGTTCCCAGACTTGCATTTGGAAATGCGGTTGTTTGCTTGAAATCAGGGGTACAATCAGGAGACGATGGTAACCAAACGTCAGTGGGACGCCTCGCATTGGGCGCTCACGGGAAGACTACAAATGAAGCTGTGCCGGGTGATATGGGCTGGACTAGTTTTGAAGTGAGGGAAGCTCGCAGTAAAATTGAGTATGAAGAATGACTGAGGAATATGGAAGAAAGTGATTGCGCTGGGAGAGTGTTGAGGTATCTGTACAGGAAAAACATTGATTCGCAGTGGACGAAAAGAACTAGGAAGCTTACCAGCAAGTATGCAGCCTAAAAGCAGTGAAGAAGAAACTAGGAATTGGCAAGAATCAGATGTGTGCGTTAAGAGACAAAGCCGGCAATATCATTACTAATATGGATGAGATAGTTCAAGTGGCTGAGGAGTTCTATAGAGATTTATACAGTACCAGTGGCACCCATGACGATAATGGAAGAGAGAATAGTCTAGAGGAATTCGAAATCCCACAGATAACGCCGGAAGAAGTGAAGAAAGCCTTGGGAGCTATGCAAAGGGGGAAGGCAGCTGGGGAGGATCAGGTAACAGCAGATTTGTTGAAGGATGGTGGGCAGATTGTTCTAGAGAAACTGGCCACCCTGTATACGCAATGCCTCATGACCTCGAGCGTACCGGAATCTTGGAAGAACGCTAACATAATCCTAATCCATAAGAAAGGGGACGCCACAGACTTGAAAAATTATAGACCGATCAGCTTACTGTCAGTTGCCTACAAACTATTTACTAAGGCAATCGCAAATAGAATCAGGAACACCTTAGACTTCTGTCAAGCAAAGGACCAGGCAGGATTCCGTTAAGGCTACTCAACAATAGACCATATCCACACTATCAATCAGGTGATAGAGAAATTTGCGGAATATAACCAACCCTTATATATAGCTTTCATTGATTACGAGAAAGCGTTTGATTCTGTTGAAACCTGCGTAGTCATGGAGGCATTACGGAATCAGGGTGTAGACGAGCCGTATGTAAAAATACTGAAAGATATCTATAGCGGCTCCACAGCCACCATAGTCCTCCATAAAGAAAGAAACAAAATCCCAATAAAGAAAGGCGTCAGGCAGGGAGATACGATCTCTCCAATGCTATTCACAGCGTGTTTACAGGAGGTATTCAGAGACCTCGATTGGGAAGAATTGGGGATAAAAGTTAATGCAGAATACCTTAGTAACTTGCGATTCGCTGATGATATTGCCTTGCTTAGTAACTCAGGGGAACAATTGGAATGCATGCTCACTGACCTGAAGAGGCAAAGCAGAGGAGTGGGTCTAAAAATTAATTTGCAGGAAACTAATGTAATGTTTAACAGTCTCGGAAGAGAACAGCAATTTACAATAGGCAGCGAGGCACTGGAAGTGGTAAAGGAGTACATCTACTTAGGGCAGGTAGTGACGGCGGATCCGGATCATGAGACGGAAATAATCAGAAGAATAAGAATGGGCTGGGGTGCGTTTGGCAGGCATTCTCAGATCATGAACAGCAGGTTGCCATTATCCCTCAAGAGAAAAGTGTATAATAGCTGTGTCTTACCAGTACTCAACTACGGGGCAGAAACCTGGAGGCTTACGAAAAGGGTTCTACTTAAATTGAGGACGACGCAACGTGCTATGGAAAGAAGAATGATGGGTGTAACGTTAAGGGATAAGAAAAGAGCAGATTGGGTGAGGGAACAAACGCGAGTTAATGACATCTTAGTTGAAATCAAGAAAAAGAAATGAGCATGGGCAGGACATGTAATGAGGAGGGAAGATAACCGATGGTCATTAAGGGTTACGGACTGGATTCCAAGGGAAGGGAAGCGTAGCAGGGGGCGGCAGAAAGTTAGGTGGGCGGATGAGATTAAGAAGTTTGCAGGGACGACATGGCCCCAATTAGTACATGACCGGGGTTGTTGGAGAAGTATGAGAGGCCTTTGCCCTGCAGTGGGCAACCAGGCTGATGATGATGATGATGCAGCCTGTAGGGTGGGCAACACAGCAACAAAGAACGTCAAGCTGAAAGTCAGTGAGGCTGAGATAATCTCATGAATGGCGGCAGTGGAAAAGAAACCTGCCATGACTAACTGTTTAAGAGGAAAAAGACGAAATTAGGAAAGAAACAATTATGATAACTCAAAGCGAAGTTGACTACTTTTCGAAGCGAGATCAGGATGCCTTAGAACACACACTTATAAAGCGAGATAAAAGAAGGAAGAAGAAGCATGTGCTTGCTGCGGTAAAGCTAGGGAAACGATGGAGCATGTTTTATTGGAATGTGAAGATATCTGCCCAGCGGTCGGTTTAGGAATCACTGGCCTCCTTGAAGCCCTTGGGTTCAGCGAGAGCATGGGGAAAGTAAACGTGTCCGCAATAGAGATTAGTAAGAGCCGATTGGAAGATTGGTGGAAGTAGGGAAACGACAAATGACGAAGGCGTACAAAAAATATCAGTCCTTCCACTCTGTGAAGAAGGATAACCAGCGAAGCTGTGTATGCGGACCCGGCATTGCACTATCTTTGGGATCGGCCCACGTATGGGGAGTGCTTAACGCCTGCTTCACCTCCACCGCGGGTCGGGCCGGTATTGCACTATCTTCGGGATCGGCCCACGTATGGAGAGTGCTTAACGCCTGCTTGACCTCCGCCGCGGGTCGGGCCGGTATTGTACTATCTTCGGGATCGGCCCACGTATGGGGAGTGCTTAACGCCTGCTTCACCTCCACCGTGGGTCGGCCCGGCATTGCACTATCTTCGGGAGTGCTTAACGCCTCCTTCACCTCCGCTGCGGGTTGGACCGGTATTGCACCAGTTTCGGGATCGGCCTGCGTATGGAGAGTGCTTAACGCCTGCTTCACCTCCGGCGCGAGTCGCCCCGTCATTGCACTATCTTCGGGATCGGCCCACGTATGGGGAGTTTTTTGCTTACCACGGCAACGACGCGAAACTTTCCTTGGACGGTAGACGTATACAGCTTCGCTGTAAATGTAAGTTGACAACAGGGATTCAGAAACTTTGGTTATCGGAATTCATCGTGGGTTTAGCGAAGCTTTCTTTTCCCTCTTCCTTCGCCAGAGACCGATTGGTAGCATATCATATCACCCTCCACAACCGCGAAATGCGGTCGAGATATCCTCCCCCACACGAATCCTTAACGAAATTCCAGCAAATTACCTGGCGCCATCTTCTGGCACAAACCTTCCTCTCTCCAGCTTTTCTCGCCTTGGTTCATGCAGGCCTATATCGACAGGAATGTACGCTCTGCGGCGCGTCCAGAGCCGCAGAGCGTACTGTTTTTTACTTTTCGTGCGGCAAAAAGTAGTTTGGGCAGACGGGACGCTGCCTTAACATCCGTCTTAGGGAGCACCAAGGTGCGATCAGGAGTGCAACTTGCTCGAATCTGGCTGCGCGTTGTAGAAATTGCTTATGCAAACCTGTGTTTGAACAAACCGAAATATTGTATAAAGATGTATATCAAATCAACCGCGAGATTGTGGAATTGTGGAAGCCTACTTCAGGCATGTCTATCGCTCCAGACTTCTATCGCTCTGCATCATAATGAAACTGAGTTTTTGAATGACAAGATAAGCGGACACCCTTTCACCAATTGTAAGCGTCATTTCACACGTGATTACATTCTCTGTATATTTAATCAGTTGTTTGAAAAAATAAACCAGTTATTAGTCTGCGCTCGTATCGTGTACTTCCTTTTGTCTTTCGTCCGGGTTGCGCTACCCACCTCTAGGAACACGTCCATCAAAGCATCCAGCATGGAATGCTTCGCTTACATCGATTCCCACAATGCGTGGGATGCGCATAATTGTTTTCTTTCCTTTTTTTCTCCTTTAACATATGCACAGGACATTAGGCAATAAAGTAACAAGAGCTTGGTGGCGCAACCCACCTCCCCGTGCCAAAGGGGACGCTCATAACATCCATCCATCCATCCATCCATCCATCCATCCATCCATCCATCCATCCATCCATCCATCCATCCATCCATCCATCCATCCATCCATCCATCCATCCATCCATCCATCCATCCATCCATCCATCCATCCATCCATCCATCCATCCATCCATCCATCCATCCATCCATCCATCCATCCATCCATCCATCCATCCATCCATCCATCCATCCATCCATCCATCCATCCATCCATCCATCCATCCATCCATCCATCCATCCATCCATCCATCCATCCATCCATCCATCCATCCATCCATCCATCCATCCATCCATCCATCCATCCATCCATCCATCCATCCATCCATCCATCCATCCATCCATCCATCCATCCATCCATCCATCCATCCATCCATCCATCCATCCATCCATCCATCCATCCATCCATCCATCCATCCATCCATCCATCCATCCATCCATCCATCCATCCATCCATCCATCCATCCATCCATCCATCCATCCATCCATCCATCCATCCATCCATCCATCCATCCATCCATCCATCCATCCATCCATCCATCCATCCATCCATCCATCCATCCATCCATCCATCCATCCATCCATCCATCCATCCATCCATCCATCCATCCATCCATCCATCCATCCATCCATCCATCCATCCATCCATCCATCCATCCATCCATCCATCCATCCATCCATCCATCCATCCATCCATCCATCCATCCATCCATCCATCCATCCATCCATCCATCCATCCATCCATCCATCCATCCATCCATCCATCCATCCATCCATCCATCCATCCATCCATCCATCCATCCATCCATCCATCCATCCATCCATCCATCCATCCATCCATCCATCCATCCATCCATCCATCCATCCATCCATCCATCCATCCATCCATCCATCCATCCATCCATCCATCCATCCATCCATCCATCCATCCATCCATCCATCCATCCATCCATCCATCCATCCATCCATCCATCCATCCATCCATCCATCCATCCATCCATCCATCCATCCATCCATCCATCCATCCATCCATCCATCCATCCATCCATCCATCCATCCATCCATCCATCCATCCATCCATCCATCCATCCATCCATCCATCCATCCATCCATCCATCCATCCATCCATCCATCCATCCATCCATCCATCCATCCATCCATCCATCCATCCATCCATCCATCCATCCATCCATCCATCCATCCATCCATCCATCCATCCATCCATCCATCCATCCATCCATCCATCCATCCATCCATCCATCCATCCATCCATCCATCCATCCATCCATCCATCCATCCATCCATCCATCCATCCATCCATCCATCCATCCATCCATCCATCCATCCATCCATCCATCCATCCATCCATCCATCCATCCATCCATCCATCCATCCATCCATCCATCCATCCATCCATCCATCCATCCATCCATCCATCCATCCATCCATCCATCCATCCATCCATCCATCCATCCATCCATCCATCCATCCATCCATCCATCCATCCATCCATCCATCCATCCATCCATCCATCCATCCATCCATCCATCCATCCATCCATCCATCCATCCATCCATCCATCCATCCATCCATCCATCCATCCATCCATCCATCCATCCATCCATCCATCCATCCATCCATCCATCCATCCATCCATCCATCCATCCATCCATCCATCCATCCATCCATCCATCCATCCATCCATCCATCCATCCATCCATCCATCCATCCATCCATCCATCCATCCATCCATCCATCCATCCATCCATCCATCCATCCATCCATCCATCCATCCATCCATCCATCCATCCATCCATCCATCCATCCATCCATCCATCCATCCATCCATCCATCCATCCATCCATCCATCCATCCATCCATCCATCCATCCATCCATCCATCCATCCATCCATCCATCCATCCATCCATCCATCCATCCATCCATCCATCCATCCATCCATCCATCCATCCATCCATCCATCCATCCATCCATCCATCCATCCATCCATCGCTGCACCGCCTGACCATTGAAGGCTGCTTATAGGGGGCCCATCACGTGAACCTTAAGACTCTGCGTACGGATAAGAATGTTTGGTTCTCGGTATAATTTAACCCGCACTTGTCTGGGTGCTTTGCCAACCGTTCTGTTGACATTTTCTCCCGGCATGCATAGGCTAGTTCGGCTGTTCCTTATACGTTTATCTACTTTGTTGCAGCGTGCAAGCGCGGCTGTCAGGTCGAACGTTGCTGCCGTGCCTGTTCTTGAAGTGCGCGAGCAGAGCGTTTCGGTGAAAGCTACCGGGATGATGATGTGCTGGGACAACTTTTATAACCTCAATTTTCACAAAGTGGTGCTCTCTCTTAGTTTCTTTCCTTCCACCATGGTTATGCATGCCTGGCAAAACATCGCGGAAGCTGCATGTATATTAAACCAATAATTTCACCGGACCCTGCACAAGCCAGTGCGTTTGCAGTGACTGACAGTGGGAGAGAGAAAGCATCCGAGATAAAGAGCAGCTACTGAGCATAGTGTTTCAGGGCCCTTCTAGCTGCCTATACGCTAGCAGCGAAACTATGACCACGTTGTGTGCGCTTAAACTACAAGATTGAATAAAAAAATTGGCTGAAGGCTTAGCTTGGTTAAGCCTGGAAGATTGCGAAAGCAATACCCTTGGCTGCGCCTTGGTTCGGCTGATGGTGTGGACATGGTTGCCCTTTGTTAAACTTATGGCTATACATCATCCGACATAGCGCAGGGCAGCGCGCCGACCACTGCGAGGAGCCGAGCTGTAGCCCCATTTATCCTCCTAGCGTGACGTCACACCAGCGAGCGCCGTCTCTCGGTAGCGCCGCAGCAGCGGCGCGCAAGGCTTCACCTCCACCATCGATGCCGCGAGCTGGGGCCCCGTCTCTCGGTCTGGCGTGACGTCACACCAGCGAGCGCCCTCTCTCGGTAGCGCCGCAGCAGCGGCGCGCAAGGCTTCGCCTCCACCATCGATGCCGCGAGCTGCGGCCCCGTCTCTCGGTCTGGCGTGACGTCACACCAGCGAGCGCCCTCTCTCGGTAGCGCCGCAGCAGCGGCGCGCAAGGCTTCGCCTCCACCATCGATGCCGCGAGCTCTCTCGGTCTCAATCTCTCGGTCTGGCGTGAAGTCACACGGTCACGTGACGCGCAGCTGTGTAAGGAGGCGCCACGACCACCGATGGGCCGCAAGTGCGAGCAGTATTGCTTTCGCAATAAAACAAGGTTGAATAAAAAAAATTTGGCGAGTATTTGTTTGCTGTCAGGAATAAAATGTATACACCTCGCCAGGCAGTGTTCCATCGAACCCTGGACTAACCACAAGATTGTAGGCTAGACGTTGCTTGTGTATGCTATTCTCGTTTTAGGCCTATTATGTCGCACTGAACTTCAGATCCCTTTTACGATTATATTCACAATGCACGTGAACTTATGTCGTAGAGCAGGCATCACTGACGCCACGCTTTCAGGCCAAGAACTGATGCATGCGATCAAAGAGGCACCGGCAAGCGAGCATCGACGCTCATCCTGGTCACGTTTTCATCACTATGTTCTTGCGATGAAAAGTTCCGCCTCAGCATCACTGCTGTGAAAAACAATGCCTTCCTTTGCCTGGGTAGTGCTAGTAAAGATTTCATTATGGGGTTTTACGTGCCAAAACCACGACCTGATTATGAGGCACGCCGTAGTATATAAGAGACTGGAAATTTGGACCACCTGGGGTCTTCTTTAACGTGCACCTAAATACACGGGTATTTTCGCCCCCATCGAAATGCGGCCGCCGTGGCCGGGATTCGATCCCGTGACCTCGTGCTTAGCAGCCCAACACCATAGCCACTAAGCAACCGCGGGAGGTGTGGCGCTGGTACTATTAGGCCGAAAATGTCTATAGGCCAAATGATTAGGCATGCAGTGACGCGCATGGGGCGCACCGCTGTTCCAGAGAGCACTGAGAATACGTGCTGCGGTGTAATCGATTCCACTGGAAAGGTCCACTGCGCCTCCGGTGTTTGGAAAACTGAAGCCGCTAATAATAATAATAATAATAATAATAATAATAATAATAATAATAATAATAATAATAATAATAATAATAATAATAATAATAATAATCTAGAGCTTATTCAGAAATTGCCATAGTGCTTTGCGCTACGCAAGACAAATTTCGATCATCCCGAGTCAGAAAACAATAAAATAGGACAATTTGATTTCTGAACCAAATTAGGTTACCGTAAAAGCTGCGGCTGCTGAGTGCATATAGGAACACTGAAAGTAGTTTAAAACAGGTGTGCTAGTAGAAAGCATTGAAATATGCATTATCGCGTGGTCACCGACGTGTCTAGTTTGAGCCGCTAGTCCTGTCCCAAATACAGTGGCTCTAGCCACTGTCAAGTTCTAGCCACCGTATTCCAACTGATGTGATGTCAGCAATTCATGCACTACAAGAGCGCATGCGTCAATGCCTGAGTGACATGACGTCACGCCAGAGTTTGGCTACTTCAACGACTAACTCAATAAATGTACGTTTTCCTGTTCCTGCGTCCATTACTTCAGTGGCGACGAGGACGATTAACCCCCACGGCCAGGGTAAAGCATGGCGGCGCAAGCCGGGCCGCCTATTTTTGACGAAGGGGACGACAAGTGGGACGCATATCAGGTGCGATTAGAAGCTTTTTTCGAAGCCCACGAGATTGTCGATCCGAAGAAGCGTCGGGCCTTACTTGTTGCCGCCCTTAGTACCAAGACGGTAGATCTCCTGGCAGGCCGTTGTGCGCCTGGCAAGATTCAGGATCTGACGTACGAAGCAGCAGTTCAAAAACTGGCCGAGTACTTTGCAACTAAAGGCAACGAGATAGCGGAGTCTTATCAGTTTTTCACAAGGAATCAGCAGGCTGACGAGTCGATAAGTGTTTCGGCCAGGCGCTAGAGAGAATGCTGCACGACAGGCTTGTCTGCGGTCTACGGGATGCTGGAGTGCGTCGTAATCTGCTAGCAATGCACACGCTCACGCTGCAGGAAGCAGAGGATGTGGCGCTAGCCGCTGAGATGGCGGCACGCAACGTACAACAGATGAGAGATGGACCAATCGGAGAGGGCGTCCACGCATTGCGAACGAAGCAAGAGCGGCAGTTCTTCAGAAGACCACAGCCAGACAGGATGGCAAAATCGAACAATGAAGTACAGACCGGCTGCCTTTGCTGCGGAAGCGACACCCACAAGACCGCCAAATGCAGGTTCCGCCGCGTTGAGTGTTTCTCTTGTCGGAAGAGGGGACACCTGGCTTCAATGTGCAATTCCAAGCCACGCCAAGAAAACGTAGCTCACTGTGAGGAACCTTCCTCGGACAGCGAGGACTACGGACAGTTCCTGTTACACCTCCGTGAGTCGTCGACAGGACTGGTTCGGCCCATATGGCGAACGTTACAGTGGAAAGGGGTGCCTGTGAATATGCAAGTGGACACAGTGTCAATAGTGACATGGCCAACTTATGCCCAGCATCGCCACCGCTGGCCCAGGCTCGACAAGTCGTCGTTTCAACTGAGTTGCTTCCTAGGGAGACTACCGGTGAAAGGACAGCTGACAGTTCCTGTCACCTACTATGGGAAAACCGCCAACGCGACGCTAGTGGTGCTCGGCTGTACAGGCCCAAACCTGTGTGGGCGAGACATAATTCAAGCATTCCAGCTGACTGGAGGCCCAGTGCTCAACGTGGACGTCAACGACGGTAAGCCGCCAGCTGCTGACCAAATTACCATTGCTGCTACGTTAAGGGCGGAATATGCCGATCTGTTTTCGCTAGGGCTAGGATTAATCAAGGGGCCTCCGGTTCATCTACAGTTACGCGAAGGAATAGTACCGCGATTCTGTAAGGCCCGTTCTATACCGTACGCGCTACAAGAGCCTGTAAATGCAGAAATCGAAAGGTTGGCTGACACGGGCATACTGACGCAGGTCGCCAGCGCCGAGTGGGCGGCGCCACTCGTTCCCGTCATCAAGGACGGCTCCATCCGCTTGTGTGGCGATTTTAGAACGACAGTCAACACAGCATGCCAACGGAACAATATCCGCTGCCAAAGATAAGGGACATATTTGCGAAGCTCAGCGGAGGGGGAAGTATTCAGTACAGTAGATTTGAAGGATGCATACAACCAGCTACCAATAGATGACGCGACAAAGCTGCTGGTGGCAAACACGCCAAAAGGGTTGTTGGAAGAACTGTTGCAAGGTCTACCGGATGTGCAAGTGTACTTAGACGATGTGGTGGTCGCCGAGAAAAGAGGAAATTGTGACACGTTGCGCAAGGTGTTCCAGCGGTTCAGGGAGGCCGGTGTTAAACTTCACCCGCTCAAATGCAAATTCCGTCAGTCGGAAGTGGAATTCCTTGGTCACCGCATTGGCGCAATAGGCCTGAGACCAAAGACTGAAAACATCGACGCGCTCTTACGAATGCCTCAACCTACGTGTGGAACGGAACTTCGCGCGCTACTAGGTCTCGTTACGTATTACAACGCATTCTTGGGGAACTTGGCTACAGTGCTTGCGCCGTTATATGAGTTAAGAAAGAACAGGCCTTGGCAATGGGAAGCTAAGCAAGAAAATGCATACGAGGCAGTGAAGCGGTTGATAAAGGAGGTGCAGATTTTGACCCACTATGACCCCACAAAACCACTCATCTTGGAAACGGACGCATCCTCATGCGGTATCGGGGCCGTCTTGTACCACAGAGTGGACGGCGTAAACCAACCAATCGGGTTTCGATCTCGCACCCTCTTTTCAGCCGAGCAAAATTATGCTCAGATTGAGCGCGAAGCCTAAGCGGCGGTATTCGGCGTGACGAAGTTTCGCGAATATTTGCTGGGAAACCAATTTACATTGGTCACAGATCATAAGCCGCTGATGCGTCTTTTTAGTCCCGATAAACCAATACCACCCTTGGTAACAGCAAGGATACAGCGTTGGGCACTTTTACTCGGTGGATACAAGTATTCCGTTGAGTACAAACCGGGAAAGGACATAATTGTGGCTGACGCATTGAGCCGTCTTCCCCTGCAAGCGCCACATGATAAGACAGTGAAGTCAATGTTGAAAGATGAACAGGAGTACGTGCTGCTAACAGACCATCTGAACACAGGGGTGGTGTCGTCGCACAATTTGGTCGAAATGACGGCACGTGATGGCACGCTCATGGCAGTTATGCGTTACGTTCGGGAAGGCTGGCCAAGGAAATTGCCGGCAACACAAGAAGCATTACGACCTATGTTCCAAAAGAAAGACGAGCTGACATGCAGCCATGGTATTGTTTATTGGGGCCATCGGGCCGTGATACCCGTCGCAGCTCGGGAATCAATGCTGCAGCTGGTGCACGATACCCACCAAGGCATGTCGGCGATGAAAAATCTGGCACGAGCACTTTTCTGGTATCCCGGACTTGACAAGGATATCCAGAATATCGTACACGCATGTGCAGTGTGCCAGCAAAACTGCAGCATGCCACGCGCGCAAGAGCCGGTTCCGTGGCCGGACACATTTGAGCGATGGTCTAGAATCCACGTTGATTTCGCAGGACCAGTCGAAGGACGAATGTTGATGATCGTAGTGGATTCGCATACCAAATGGATCCAGGTTGTTCCGCTTAAAGTAACCAGCGCAGATAAAACTGTTGAAGCGTTGCGGGGCATCTTCAGCAGATTTGGGTTGCCACGAACAGTTGTCTCCGACAACGGGGCCCAGTTTACAAGTAGACAGTTCCGCCAATTCGTGGAAGATAATGGCATAGTACACATACGATCTTCTCCATATCATCCGCAATCCAATGGGCTGGCAGAAAGGGCAGTACGCACTGTTAAAGGTCTGCGCAAAAACGTGCATGGTACCCTTGAAAGGCGCCTGGCCCGATGGCTACTGCGTTATCGGCGCACCCCACTCCAAAACGGAAAGACACCTGGCTTCTTGCTTCTTGGTTTCGAACCACGTACTTTGTTGGATACTGTGGTGTCACGGCCTTTTTCTGCTGCAGGAGCACTTCCGCGCAGACACTCGCCCGGACAACCGGTCTGGTGCAAGGACTATAGGGCAGGTGCCAGCTGGAGACCCGGAGTGATACAGAATACCAGGGGCGCCCGCCTGAGCCCGGTCAAGACGGAGGATGGGGAACTATGTGAGCGTCATGAAGATCAGCTACGACACCGCGCGGAGGCTCAACAACCAACATCGTTGGACGAGGAAGGCGCTGAAAGAAACGGAGGGTTAGCCCCACCAAACGAAGATGCAGAACCTCTGGCGGGCTTTTCGGGTACCAGCCCCAATTCCTCGGCTAACGAAGAGCACGAAACGGGAGCTGCCAACACTGGAGTTCCGGAAGAGCACGACACGGGTACTGCCAATGCTGGACCCCTGGCAGTTCCAATTCACCGATCAAGCCGGCGTCGCAAGGCGCCAGACCGTTTCTAGAGCTCCTCCCAAGGGGAAGGAATTGATGTGATGTCAGCAATTCACGCACGCCAAGAGCGCATGCGTCAATGCCTGAGTGACATGACGTCACGCCAGAGTTTGGCTACTTAAACGACTAACTCAATAAACGTACGTTCATTCCTGTTCCTGCGTCCATTACTTCACCAACATTCCTTGTTTGTTGGGGAGGTCCTACTGGATTGTCCATACGCTTCCTCTGGCCGTGCAGCCTATAGAGCACTTCCTTGGACTATGCCGTTGACGCAGCCATCGCTCCCGATGAAGGTATGCAGGGTTGTAACATACGTCACTGAAGCATATAAAGATTAGCCACGACAAGCTTACTCATGTAGGATGCGCTAACAAGTCATGAATTATTTATAAAACCGATTTGACGCTGCCGAGACTTGATGCACGACCGGGTCAAGTATATATCTTTGCATGGGCTGCCTGAAACAACGCCTATCCAAGGCAATGACAAGCGTGTGTCGTCAGACAACACGGCTCAAAAGAGTTCAATTTTTCTGAAACGGAACGGTGGCGCCATCTGTAATCTGGCGCGACTTGTTTCACCGTGTTTTGCCGTAGCAGTGACAGATGGCACCATCATTCCACTGCAATGACATCGATAGTTGCCTATGTCGCTTCATCCTTGGATATCAAAAACCAATCTCAAGAATAGTGCGTCGAGATAACGCCTGAACTTTCTTTGCGAGATCCGAGTTGAGATAAAGTGCAGCGAAAGACTACGGCACCATTCATTTCCTGGGAAGGCAGCAAACTGGTTAGGAACGCCTACCCGTTCGGCCTGAAGCAGTAAGGCCTAGGCAGGCCAGATGATGGTTGTGGTAAACATTTATTGTGATTGAGCCTTATATTACAATACCACTTGTGAGGGGGCTCAGGAGCGCGTAGGGTGGACGGGAGTTTGTGGCCCTCGGCGACCCTCAAAGCCCAGTCCACCAGACTTGTTTGGTCGGCTGTGTTGGAACTAGACACCGTGGTCTCCAATCCATCGACTTCAGTGAGTTGCCACTCAGATTGTGACTGGAGCTCAGGGCACATGAACATTATGTGATGGAAGTCGGCAGTCGATATAGGCCTGGATGGACATGGTGCCGCCATGTCGGGCGATGACGTAATTTCAGTTACATTCGGAAGTATGCGGGAGCCCGTGACAGAAATCGCATCTGCGGTACAAATACGAAACCACAGGTGGCATGTTTGGGCGATCAATTTCAGAGAAACTTTCACTTTCGCGAGATTTCATATGAGCATTGTCATTTGTTGGGCGTCTTGGTAAACTGAAAGCATATTTAGCGCCAGAAAACAAGGACGGAAGGGAGACGACACCACAATGCGCTAACTTCAACAACTTGATTTTCAAGTTATTGAAACAACTTGAAATCAAGTTGTTGAAGTTAGCGCATTGTGGTGTCGTCTGCCTTCCGTCCTTGTTTGCTGGCGCTAAATATGCTTTCATGATTTCATATGACTAGCGCATAACGAACCGGCGTCAATGGACGACAGCGTTCCTGGCACAACAGTCTTGCCAGTGGCAGGAAGGAACGCTGTCGCCCGTAGGCGACGACGTGTCCGGCGCCAGTCACACGGAATCTCGAGAAAGTGAATCTGCAAAAGTTATCCTGCAAGAATACCAGCCCAGATATTATGTCATTACTCCTAAGTTATTCAAATACAAACTACATACCAATATAGCTATGAAAAAAAAATTTAGTTGTGCAGACCTGACTGCGAAACCATTAGCGTATCCCCACGGTGGCGTTCTTGAAGATATACGATGGTTCCAGCAGGGTGAAAAGACGCGAGCACAAGTAAGACACACGACGAACGGTGGTTGGAACACTCCACAGACCACACAACGAACGCTCCTCCTCCTACTTGTGCTCGCAGCTTTTCACCTTGCTGGAACCATTATAGCTTTACTATACACCAACTCGCCGAGCTAAGAACCCTACTTGACTAACGGTGACTGCTGAACGCAAAAGTAAAAACTACGCAGCGCTTCAACCACAACGACATAAACTCATAGCGAGTGCGGGAGGTGCATGCAAGGTCCGCAACGTCTAGTCACGGCACCCTTCTTGGTGTGATGAAGGCGAAGCGCGCTGCGTCTTGTCTACTACAACGTTCCTGACTCACGTTGGAACGGCATAAGCCTGTTTCACATGGTGCGAATTTGACTGGGTTTTCGCACTTGTGAATTCGCAGATGCGGCAAATGGGCCATCGGACCCTTCGTGCATGCGATTTTTCGATGTTCCCAGTGCTAAACTTCTCTGCGAAAACGCACATGTGGCAATGACGGGGAACCAATCACAACGTGGATGGTAGACACGTCACTGTGGCCTTACTACTTCATTTTTGCTTTGCTAAAGTAACGCACTCAAACACAAAGAACTTTCACGAAAACAGTCTCTAAGTTGGTTTACTTTGTTCTTACCGAAGCAAACTGACGCCAAGAATAATTTAGTCCTCCGCTAGGTGCTCGAAAATGCCAAAAACTGCAGCGACCGTGTGGGTGAATGTGAAACTGCAATAGGAATTTCGCATTTGCAGAAATCGTAGCTGCCAAAAACTCACGTGTAAAATCGCACCATGTGGACCTGGCTATACCCGAACACCGCAGCCTATTGCCCAGCCACCCACAATGCCTTTCGCGACAGCGCGATACCGAGCAAAACGCGAAGGTGCTCTGTGACGCAGCGCCCAATGTCTTGAACGCGGCACTTTCTGGGGCACGTAGTAGTGAAGGCGGAATCCACATCGCGTGCACGACGTCGTTCCCAAATGAGATACACGACCGCGAAGACCGCATTAAATTTGTCCACGTCGGCGTTTTCAACAACGAGACGTGAAGGCGTGAAGCGCCCGCAGCATCTCGCTCACGTCAAATCTCCGTGTAGTCTATCCTAACAGTAGACCCAACAGCGATACACGACGGTGAAGCCCGCAACGTTAGCACACGTCGCCGTTCTCGACAGCGATACGCAAAATCGTCGAGCGCCTGCAGCATCTCGCGCACATCTTCGCGACGTCGTTCCCAACGCGACACAATATGGCGAAGGCCTCAACATTGGAGGAAGGAAAAAGATAGGAGCCGGTATCACAGAAAACACATGCAGCATACCGCATCTAAAGCACCTTGATAATTCGAAAGTAGCGACACTCTCCTCCTCGATTTTCCTCGCCCGCCGGCTGCGAGCGCTGCGCACGGCACGCTGATACGATCTCGACCGGGTGAGGTGTGTCTTCACCGCAAGAACCAGGAGACGACGACGAAGCCGAGCATCGTGATAATGAAATTAAAGTATGAAAGGCTGTATTCACTTCATACTTCATGTACTTTCATGTACTTCATCACTTTTTGCTGACCCTTTGATCAGCTTTTTGCCTTTCTTCTGCAGCTCTTTGCCTTTCTTCTGCAGCGTTTTGTTCAGCTTTTTCAGCTCGTTTTGTATCTGTCTCCATGTTTCTGTAATTTCGTCCTCAAGAGCCCCGCACTTCTGAATCGCCTCAGCAAGCTGCGGCCTTCTCTGACTTTTCCTGACCTCAATACCCAGTGCTTAAGTCTATGGTCAATCCCGAACGAGGACTTTCTTACTTTGCCGTGACGTGAAGCTTTCAACAGGAGCCTGCACGTACAGAAACTAATTTGCAGTTTTAGAAAACACACGAGCTAAAACTTGGCAAATTCTCAAAGAAAGTCAAGCGCTCACCATTCTGCTGCAGCAAGGACGAAGGGTGGAGTACCCCATTGCTGCCAAACAGTTAATACGATCTCGACCGGGTGAGGTGGGCCTTCACCGCAAGAATCAGGATACGACGACGAAGCCGGGCATCGTAATGATGAAAAAAACTTGAAAAGATTGTATTCACTTCATTGGTACATGGTTGTGCCTCTTATCCGAGACTCGACCGGTTCTGATTAACACGGGGGCCAAGAAGGTCTTAAATAACCCATTGCGGTCTTGTCGCTGTCCTCTTGGGGAGCCTGTGGAAGTATTAGTGCTTTCGCCACGTTCTGCCGTCGACGCTCTCCTGCCCTTCGGGTTTTCTTCTTTTCGTCCTTCCCTTTGTGTCAGCTCGGGGAATAAAAGGGGTGACACTGTTTCGGAGAAGAGAGTCGACATGGGAACGTACGCCTGCATGTTTCTCACATTTGACAGGTAGATCACAGCGCTTTTTCTCCTGGGCTCCCGCGGACGGGCCGCAGCATTCTATGGATGCGCGTTATTTTGGGCCAGTTGCGCGCACCAGTGGTGTTGAAAACTTTCAGAAATGCTGATAACAGCATCGATAATGCTGAAGGCAACGTTTATGGGTAGGTTTTTCTTTTTTTCTTAAAGCCATATGAACGGGTTACACTGATGTAAAAGGAGCTTGAGGCGAGTTCTATACTCCAGACAATTTTTCTGCCACATGATGAAATTCTTTACTTTGTGCGTCTGATATACTAGATATCTAGTATATCTAGTTTAAATACTAGATATCTAGTATTGCTTGTGGCACATGCCTCTGCGTGTGGTTTATTAAGCGAAAGCCTTAGATCTCTGTTTCAACGTCGCGTTGTGAGGTATAGAAAATATAACATGTCCCAAGGAAGGCCGGAAGCAAACCAAAGCGTGTCCAGCCGTGTATGAGAGATGATTATTGATTAGTAAAATTAATGGTTGATTTGTGACTGTTCAGATGGATTAAGGTGTATTAAAGAGGATTCAGGTGTATTAAGGAGAATTAAGGTGATTAAGGTCTATGAAGGTGGATTAAGGTGCATTAAAGAGGATTATGGTGCATTAAGGAGGATTAAGGTCCATGAAGGAGGATGAAGGTGGATTAGGATGAAATACGTTGCAGTGATAAACATTATTGCCTGCAGAATATTCTCTGCATTACTAAATCATGACTACAATCGTCATTTATTGCTCAACCTTCGTAATCAAAGCGCATTCATGCAATGATCTAGGCTCGTGTTAAATCAATAGAAAAAGTTCCCCACAGAACAAAACCGCAGGAAGGTGGTTTTGAAGCATTTGCTATTAAAGAGATGATTTCCGGCTACCGCCTAGATGTCGATATCAACAGCAAGCGTGCACGATCATGTGAACACCCCTTGCACATTGCTTGTATCCGTTAGTAAACCAAATAATAATCGTCGCCCACTCATGCCTGCGTGGAAGTGCAGTTCAAAGCAAATTTCAAAAAGCCAAGGTTTCCTTGGGTATCGCCTAAGAGACGCGAATGCGAAAGCCTTGTAAAGCCTACTGTAATCAACCTTAATCCACCGCCATCAACCTTAATCCACCCTAATCCTCATTAATCAACCCTGATCGGTCTTAATCCTCTTTCATCAACCCTAATTCACCGTAGTCCACCCTGATCGGCCTTATCCTCCTTCATCCACCTTAATCAACCCTAATCCTCCTTAATCCCCGTGCATGCACCTTAATCCTCCTTTATACACCTTAATCCACACTAATCACCTTAATCCAACCTAATACTCTTTAATCACCCTAATCGGTCCTAATACTCCTTCATTAGCCATAATTCACCTTAATACACGCTAATCTTTCTTCATCCACCTTAATCCTTGTTTATGCATCTTAATCATCCTTAATACACCCTAATCAACCTCAATCCTCCCTAATCCACCTTAATCCGGTCACTAATGAATCATTAACTTGGTTAATCATTAATCTTTTATACACGGCTGGACATGCTTTGGGTGGCTCCTGGCCTTCCTGGGTCACGCGACATTTCCTGTTCATAACGCGACCTTGAAACAGATCTGGAGGCTTTCGCCTTAAAACTTAAAAAATAAAACGCGATGTGGACTAGCTACCGCTCATCACTTGCAATACCACGGGTATACTTGCCACTAATTTTTTCAGGGCCTTCATTCATTGTATGACTGACGCACACATCCACGTAAGTTGAAAATAATAGCTCCTCTACAAGCCGCTATTTCGATTTTCAGAAAAACGGGCAACGATCCTAACAATAATGAAAAGTGCGATCGAGAGGCTGTATCATCGCGCATAATTGTTCGCAGTGGAACACAACCTACAGAATATCAACAGTTGGCGACGTGCGAGGTGATGGAGTCCCAGCAGAATATTAAGCATACTATTTATATAGTTATATATAATATTAAGGCGCAAGCCTTTAGGGGCTCATGAGTGTCCGGGCGCAGTCCGTGGTGGACGCAGGAAAGCGGTGATCACCGGCGAGGGGAGCAAGGAGAGGAGGCGCCATGCCAGTAGCGCTGTGCGAGTGGGCGCGTGGGTGAGCGCAGGCATGCGCGTGGGGGTGCGCACACATCGGCGACAAACCTTGCAGCCATATGGCTGTGATTGCATCCCATGCTCGCGGCCACGGCGGCGTCCATTCGCACAACAGTTCACACAACAGCAACAGAGGCAGTCATAGATAGGCTTTCGCCTATCGTAGTTTAGCTCAGCAAAGTGCCCATAGATTTTTGTTATATTATAGTTATTATATACTATATTTATGCAACATACAAACTGTCGCAGCAAAAGCTCTGGTGAGCAGGCCGGAAGAATGAAAAAAAAAACATGCAGCATTAGGAGATGATTTGAATACGAGCAATAACAAAGACGCCTCACCTCGCAAACAACACTGCTCTTTGTCGGAACAAAGTTCTTTCGACCAATGTTGATGCAGCCTTTGCTTCCTGCGCAAGCCGTCACGCTTTCCTTGTGGCATCATAAATAGTGCATCACCATCGTCAAACTTCTTGCTGCAGTTATAAGCGCGACAGCACGGCATTGCGCTAGCACAGAGAGCAGGAAACACAGCGCACAACGTTCGCTACGACGAGCTAAAGCGCCGAGCCAGCCGGGATGAGGAGAAAGATGGCGCGAACGAAATAGAAAAACAGAAGCAAAACGCAAGATCCGCGCGTTTCCAAGGGCAACGGCAGGGAGACCAATCTTCGTGCAGAAAAACGGGCGCAAGACCGCTTCCCGCAGGGGAGGGGGGGGGGGGGGTTACGCACCAGAGGTAACAAGGAGGCGAGGAGGTTGCGCTGGCCGCGGCAGAGTTCACAGAGTGGCGGTACTTTCAAATTATCAAGGAACTTACCGCAACGTGATTGAAGCCAAACCTGGTGGCCGAACACGTGATCACACGTCAAAGTGCGCGGTTAGTTCCATTAAAGTACCTAAACAAAACTAAAAGGTAGCGACATTCCTCCTCGCCCGGCTTCTCCTTCTCCTGGCCTTCTCGCAGCTCGCTCCTTCTCTCTAGCTCACCCCTCGCAGTTTGGTCGTTCGCTCGGAAGCCGCCCATAGAGTTACACGAGGTGAGACATTAAAAAATTGTTGTTGGGTGCTTGCGCATAAGTTTTTGCGTATTTAAGGCTTGATTATTCTGTCTGTGCTAGTAGCGGTGGCGGAACGCTATGAAACTGGCAGAAGGAGGTATTTCTGGTGCTTTTTCGGCGCGTAACTGCGCGCGTGTTTCGCGGCTTCTTGTTGGCCGCCTGCTTCCAGTTAGAAGAAGGCTTTTGAGGCTAGTTTGGTGTTATGTCGTCCACAGCCATGCATTGTACTCGTAGGCCAAAACACTGTCGCGGCTTGCACAGATCAACCCGCTTCGCGAGTTATTTCTATTGCATTGATCAAATTCTTTATGTGGATTTCTAAAGACACTTGCGCGGCGTGAAAGGGCTGCGATTAAGGTTTCGTCGGTATACGCCAAAGGCGATGCGCTTGCGTGTGTGCCCAGCACTATGAGCTTTGCGAATGAAGCATCTCGAGCAATCCTAGACAGCCCGGGACGACATAGAAGAGGGATATGTTTTCAGCTCCTGGATTTGCTTTCGGAGCTCGCAAGACACAAAACCATGGCCTTCAAGATCTGGCGTTTCGAGCTGTTGCTTCGACGGAGTCATCGGAGTGAGATTTGGACATTAGTTATGTACAAATTTCCACCGTCAAATGTAGCCAGAAAGTAGCCAAACCATGCTTTTAGATTGCCTGGGGTCTCTAAAAGTAGCCAATTTGGCGAGAAGTCGCCAAACCTGGCGACCTCGAGCAAGCCGCAAAATCGTCGAACGCCCGCAGCGTCTCGCACAGGGCACATCTCCGCGACGTCGTTCCCAACGATGGCGAAGCCCGCAACCTCCACGTCACCGTTCTTGACAGCGAGACGCGAAGGCGCAGTGCGCCTCCCGCGTCACGCGTATACAGCACTTTTCGCGACAACGAGACTTGTGAAGGCTTTCGAGTCTGCGGTATCGTTTTCTATAACGAAACACGATTGCGAACCGCAAAGCGTTCTCGACCAACAGCGAGACGCAAACAGGAAACATCGCAGCGTCTCACCCACGTCACCCTCCTCGAAAGCGAGAGGCACGAAGTCGAAGATCTCGCCCACGGTGATCGTATCGAAAGCATTTTATGCGAAGGCCAAGTCCGCAGCCTCTTCATGGTACCCTTACCGGCAGTGAAACACACGCTCTCTCGCGTCCCACGGCATTTGCTCTACAATGTCGCACCAATGTGCACCAACGTCCGCCACAAGGCCGAAAAAAAAGTTAAAAAAAAAGAACGAAGAGGAAATGAAAAAAAAAAACGGAGTTTGGGGAATAATTAATTTGTGAAGCGAAACCTGAAATAAATCATCGAAAGAAATCTGCCTCCACTCCACCCTGTGAAAGTGGAGTACAGCGTTAAAAAACCAGCAAAAAAAAAAAAAAAGACATGACGCACACAGGAAACATATAAGAAGACAGGAGAGAGGTTGTACTGCCAACTGTTTATTCGACAGAACAGGGCTCTAATATATAAAGGGCCCTCTGTCACATGACCATCGCACAATCGGTACTATCACAACCAACCGTCAAGGAAAAAGTAATTCCAAAGGCCGCATGCTCCTTCTATCTTCCAAGGCATCTCACATCTATCGTTATCTAAGCCCAGTGATGAATATGTCAGCAATACCAATGTCAGATAATCGCAACAAAACCAGAGTCAAAAACAATAAAACAAAATTAACAGTACAACAAAGCAGTAAACCAACAACCAGGAACACTTATAGTGCCTAAGAAAACGAACTGGCCAAACACACCAAGCAACACAGTAAAGCGAAGCTGGTGCAGACGTTAGAAATGTACCACCACCTAAACTGACGTTAGACGACGTTACAAAACCACTACCACAAGCAACATGCGTCACGCGTGCATGCAGAAGTGCAGCATACTTGCTCTAGACCGTCCGCCAAGCGCAAGTGCCCTATTGAATTAAATTATTGTTTAGAAGTAAATTGAAGATTGAATTGAAGATTAAGAAGTTTACAGGGACGACATGGCCACAATTAGTACATGACCGGGGTTGTTGGAGAAGTATGGGAGAGGCCTTTGCCCTACAGTGGGCGTAACCAGGCTGCTGCTGCTGCTGCTGGTGATGATAGAAGTAAATTGCGTCAGAAAATCCGTAAAGTACGACTTACACACAAGCTGCAGGCATGATAGCTTCTGACTGTTATTCGAATATACAAAACATATATATGTTACCCGGAAACGGAAAGCCAAAGGCCATTTCCAGCTGCCGTTTGAAGTCTGTCCGAGTGGCCGTGGCTGCTAGGTGGCGGTACCCTTAGCACAGCCACGGCCGCTGGATTAAAAAAAATAATCATATCGTGGTTTTGGCACGTAAAGTCCCCTAATTTAATTAACTTCGATTAGTTTAGTAACGCATTTGCGCTATGCGGAGGGCCCACTAGAATGAGGATGTATGCTGTGACACGGCCGCTGGATTAAAGAAAAAAAAGCTTTTTTTTTATTTAGCGGCCCTGGTACAGCACACATCCTCATTCTAGTAGGCCCTCCGCATAGTGCAAATGTGTTACTAAACTAATCGAAGTTAATTAAATTACGGGGTTTTACGCGCCAAAACCACGATATGATTATGAGGCACGCAGTAATGGGGGACTTCGGAATAATTTGGACCACCTGGGGTTCGTTAACGTGCATCCAAATTAAAGTACATCGGTGTTTTCGCATTTCACCCCCATCAAAATATGGCCACCGTGGCCGGGATTCGATCCCGCGACCTCGTCTTTAGCAGCCCAACACCATATAGCTAAGCCGTTAGCCTCTAGTTGGTCGGGATTTTTCGTGGCGTGCTTACTAAAAAAAACGGCAGCTGGAAAAGGGGTTTGTCTTTCCGTTTCCGCGTAACATAGTTATGTTTTGTATATTCGAATAACAATCCGATGCTATCATGCCGACAGGTTGTGTGTAAGTTGTACTTTACGAACTTTCTGACATTTTAACTTGAGAAATTTGCTTAGTAGCTATATCATCTAAGCAAATTGTTCAAATTAAAATGTGTCGGAAAATTCGTGAAGTACGACTCACACAGAACCTGCTGACATGATAGCATCGAATTGTAATTCGCATATTCGAGAAAACATATCCACTAAGCAAATTTCTCAAAGTAAAATATGTCAGAAAATTCGTAAAGTAAGACTTACACACAACCTGCTAACATGATAGCATCGGATTGTAATTCGAATATTCGAGAAAACATACTTCTGTTACGCGGAAACTCACACAAACTTCTTTTTCAGCTGCCGGTTTTTGGGTGAGCACGCCACGAAAATCCTGACCAACTAAAGGCTAACAGCTTCGCTGTAAAAGGCGCAAGGAAAGAAAACGCGATAATACATGATCACCTGTGACGCCCTCCCCCCTGAATTTTTCTTCTTACAGAATGAACTCGTACTAACTCGCACGACAGTCTTAACCCTAAATAATCACAAGGAGCAGAGGTCTGGATCAAAGTTTCGTAGGAAACTGTATGGGCTGGAGGACAAGCATAGCGATAGCGAACGCAAACTATCATATATAGCCTTTCTTCCTTTTCACCCTTTCCTTTTTTTTTTACAGCGAAGCTGTATATGGCTAGGGTTCCGTGCATTTTTGTTTTCTGTGAACAAAAACTATAACCATAAATGGCTCATATACCCGTAGGCATTCATACTCCCGTAAGCAAGCAAAAAATACAATGGCTCATAGCCCCGTAAGGCAGAGGCGAAGTGTTCTCTCTAATCACGCATGCAACATACAGAAACAACGTGTCGAAAACTGTCATCATCAACGGCTCATACCCCGTGAGCAATGGCTCATACCCTCGTGGGCAATGGCTCGTACCCCCGTAAGCAAGCAACAAATGCAATGACTCGTAGTCCCGTAAGGTACATGGCTACCCGTGTTGTCGTTGTCGGCGATTTCAATGTGGATGTCTCGGTACCGAAAAGGGAGCGGTTTACACGTTCCGTGTTGCACACACATCCCTTGCGATGCCACACCGATCCGGCCCAACCGACCACCCAGCGGCATACGCGCATCGATTTGACATCATCAAAGAATGCGATTGCAGTTGCGAGTGAAATAATGACCACCGTGCAAGACAAATGAGTGTGCGTACCTTTCCTCACGATGACCACCCACCAAGACAATGAGTTCGTACCTTTGTTCAAAATTATGTGTCATCACCGTGTCATGTGTTAACAGCTTCGCTGGTCAACCATCTTCGGAGTGGAATGGCTTTTTTTTTTCGCCTCACTGTTTTCCACCTCAAAAGTGTAGCATTGGTCCAGCAATCGGAGCCCCAAGTTATAGCGCCGAGCTTTACTTATGTCCATGGTGAACGAGTATTGGCCGGTGCATCCAACGTGCTCACGACGGGCACTTCGCATTAAGTTTCCAATAACACTTACTCGCGCTAAGAAAACAAATACAAAAAAAAAAAAGGAATGTCTCCCTCTCGCAACGCTTAGTTGGCGGCGCATCGCGATTGCTTGCGACACAGCAGCGGCGTGGACATGTCACGTGTGATACACGTGTATCACATGTGATACACGTGTAACATGTCTACGCCCCCGATGCGAGCTGCCGATGAGGAGACGAAGCCAACACGGCAGCACTCACCTGGCAGTGCATCTCTATGTGACCGCTCTCGTGGACGTGCTGAAAGTGCGCCTTGTGCGAACAGCCGTTGTGCTTGTGGAGTGCACTAGACCGCAAGGCTCCAGTCTTACGCGTCACCTCCTGCAGCAGGTCTGGTCGATCTCTAACAAAGGAGTCGTTGCGAAAGACGTGCACGTCCGGGCCTTCAGTGCTGCTCGCAGAGACTCTGTAGTGAGGGCTGACCTTCCGGAATCCGTACAAATTGAGCTGCCTTATGAAACTGGTGATGTTGTTAGTCTTGAAGATGTCGAGGCGATTGTCAAGATAGTCCGACTGGAACTTTGAGTAGTCAATCACTATGGCTGTGCCGTCCGTGGACCAGGCAATGGCGCCCGACGTACATTCGTTGACGATCTTCCACAATTTCTTGGGAAATCGTAGCGTGAGCAGCGGCTGGTCCTTGGAGGCAGAAGAGGGCTGCGCCTTCTTCGGAACCTCCGTAGAATGCATGGCTTAAGAGTAGAGCAACACGAACGCGTCTCGGTGGAATTCCCTGCCTTATGTAGGCTACGGACGTGGCTCGGCGCGAGCTCTCTCCCCCTATGGACAGCTATAGGCGCGAGCGCTGGAATCCGGGAGCTTTGCAGCGCCACATGCGGGTGCATTAATTACCTGTGTGTCCGAGCTTCATTTAGAGGAATCGGATAAGCAGGTGGGCAACCAGAACAAGCATGTCTGCGTTGCATTGTTTCTATAAAAAAGAAAGAGAGAGACACAGCCAAGGACCCTAAAGCATCTTCGCCGGTACCGCACTTGGTTTGATATCTTCTGTTGGGCGCTGTACGCTGTGTTTCCACTTTATTCCGCATGTTTCATGTTCAGTTCCCTCTGGCACTGGTGGCACCGTGGATGTCTGCGGCTGGTTGTCGTCGGCGTGGAGGGAACATCAGTGCGATGTGCATTGTCCCACTTGACGTGAACACGCTTCCAAGGCCTTTCCGATCCTGCCGTGCAAGCAGGAATTATTTGGTGACAAAGCCATGTGCGTAAGCAGGCTAGGTTAACAGCCTGTTATATGTGCCGGTCCTTTCTAACGGAAAGACGCTGGAGTGCTTGGCCAACTCCGATTTCCCTATTAAAGTACAGGTAAAACGCAGAAATGCTATTGTGAGACAACCGCTGGACCGATTTGAATAAAATTTGTTGCATTTGAGAGAAAAGCCGAACTATACTGACTCTAGGAAGCATAATTTTGATTTAGGACCTCGAATTTTTTACCAAAGCTTGCGGAAAGTCGCAAGTTAAAAATAAAATGAAACACGAAGTTTACAAATCTGTGACTCTGCACCCCAAAAACAGATATCGCAGTTCTATAAAACTAGATCCCTTACAGCATCTAAAGCGGACAAACTTGATGTATGAATTTACAACTTACGTGAAATTATTACAATGTTTTCGAGGTTTTCGCAAAAGTCATACTAACAAGCTACTGGCATATTTCGGAGTGGTGTATAATACATGATTTTTGTCCGCTTTAAGATGAATTATTAGGTGCAATTTACAATATTTATATCGCTTTTCAGTGCTGAGTTATAGAATTGTAAACTTGATTATTGAGTATATTACAGTTCTGAGATTTAAAAATATTCTAAACACTGATGGCCTAGATATCAAAAGCTACTTCTTAAGACACTAGATTTTAACCTTTTGTTTTAAATGCAAGTAACCTGATTAAAATTGGTGCTATGGTCGCCCAGATAAACGATTTCTCCGTTCTCATGTAGTCAGATATAGGCGCTCCCGAGCTAAATATTCCTCTGAATTGCCAAGATCGACGCACATTAGCATAAACAAACATTTTACGGCTGTTTCATTAATCACTCCCGCATATTTATTCAAGTCCCGATAGCGAATGTCCGGGAAAATATGACGACTAACATCCCGCTGCCCCTTCTATAGGTTTAGGACGCGCACTGCTTCCGCTGCATAGCCGCGTAGTGGTATCAGGGCCCAGTTACTTTCCCAGACAAGCGCCTAGGAAACTACTTCTCAAGATGGCGGCTTACTGACTGATTCATTCATTCATAGGCGTTAACGTTCCAAAGCAACCATGGGGCTATGACAGACACTGTGTTGGAGGGCTGCGGTTTAATTTTTGCCTTTTAAGCCCAAGAAGACGAGCGTCTTTGCATTTCGCCTCCATCGATATGCCGCCGCCGCGACTGGGAATCGAACCCATGACCTTCCGCTCAACAGAACAACGCCATAGCCACTGAGCCGCCGTGGCGGGTTATCTGTGGTAACGTAAGCGAAAAGTGTATCCCATTTTTCAGGTCTGAAAAATAAAATGAGCCGAAAAGTTCTTAGCCACCGAGGCAATACTGCGGCAATATTAGGAGTGATGAAATGTAGGCAAACATCGGCAGTATCAGCCCGAAGGCAACTTGACTCGGACGAAGCTACTATGGCGAAAACGTTGCTTATAGCTTAGGTACCGCTTTGGTAACAGCTTCCTCTGTTGCTTTGGGCTATAACACTCATAAGGTTCCAATGTCGTAGCCAGAGGGTAGCCCACCGGGCCACGCGCCCTTCCCCAAAACTTGTGTTAATATGGGGCCAGCCCAGACCCCCTGCCCCGTCCCTCGCAGTCCACGGTCAGGTGCGTGCGCCCCCCACCGAAAAACACTTCTGGCTACGCCACTGTAAGGTTCATACAAGACAGAAGTCCACAGGAACATGGAGGCTTGAAGTGAACAACCGTGGTCGATCAAGGAATGCCGCTGGAGTCAACATCCTTGACGAAGACTTGTCGAAACGTTGGCTGCACCGACATTCGTTGTTCGACCATTGTTAGTCACTCCTAAGATTCAGGCACGACAAAGCGGTCACAAGGAAATGGACACAAATTAACAATAAACGAGCAGCACAAGCCTCAGCCCGGAGCCAACGTGACTCTGACGAAGGCAAGCCCCTTGGCGCTGATGGCGCTGTTCTTTCAAGTGTCCATTTTCTTGTGACCTTTGAGTCCCGCATAAATGATAGCAATGGTTTAGCACAAAGCTAAACTGCCGCAGCAACAAGTGATACCCAGTCTAACTAATTTCCTAATTTTGCTAACTTATTTCTCCGCCACGGTCGGTCAGTAAAAACTTTCATTTTTCCCGAAGTACCAAAACTCTTCATTCAACGAAGTAATTTAGGCCGTCGGTCGACTTAGTAATGTCGGGTTTCAACCATATAACGAATTCCACTCGTATGTACAGTGTAAAAGTAGGCGTCTATATGATTTATGTAGCCAATTTTTGTGACGGGTGACCGTCATAAGACGACGTTGCGTAACGTGCCATTCAGTGAAACGCACAAACGAGAGCACCTGATGGCACAACCTGATACTTTTTTACCCTGGGGCACTGGGTCATTTCGCGAATGCACACTGAACCAACCACTGCCCCTGGGCTACCAGCGCTGCTAAGGTCTCGCAGCTGCCTCCAGAATTCCGTTTTGTAAATTTATCGATTTAGCGAATAAATTCGGACTCCTCGACAGTAAGACATTGAATTTATTTTTTTCTCGATGTAATGGAACATGTTGATTTAGTGAATCAATTTCTCATAACTGTCAGTTTGTGTGCGTTACGCATAGCCTCATTCAAAAGTAAGCTTTCCTTTTTTAGTCTGCATAACTTACAGTCAGCTTTATCAGACACCGTGGTTCGTGGCACGCAGTGATGAAGCTGGGGCTGTATTCTTAGATGGTCTCTTTCGGAAATACTTTCAATTTCGGGTCATTTCATGTGACTAGCGCCGGACACATTGGCGTCTACCAGCGGCAGCATTGTTGGCACAGTGCCATGGAACATTGTCGCTGATAGACGCCGACGCGTCCAGCACTGGTCACGCGAAATCTCGCGAAAGTATCTCCGAAAGTGACCGTCCGAGAATACCGCCCCTGAAGATACGAAAACAGAGACAGCTGTGAGATTTTTAACAAAATCAGTCGGAGAGCTGCTTTAGTCCCGAGGCGAGCTAAGCACTAAAGCTACATCTCGAACTTGGATTTCCGGGTTTAACGAACATACTTCGATTCCTTTACAGTAGGCCAGTAAACTTAATGTTTTCTTTTTCAAGCGAAGCTTGTTTTGACTCACAAGTGGCGCTGTCGTGGTCAAATAAAAAATCCAGTTGCTCCCAGAGCAACGCAGCTGTGGGAAAGGACGGTTTGATGAGTTGACAGCTGCGCCAGCGTAGGAGCATGAGTCATTAGCAACGATTACAGCTGCATAGGCGCGCGCTCACGCCACGCGCGCAACCAATCGGAGCCGTTCCGCTTCCGCCAGGGAGGGAAAGGGCATGAAAGGGTTTCGCGCGCGCTGCGCCGGGTTCGTTTCCGTTCAGTTCGGTCTCGGGAAAACGGATGGGATGTCCACGCGTTGTGCGTTCCCCCGAGGAACGGGCAGCGTTCGGATACTACGAGAATTCTAGCCCAAATAATCAGTAAGCTCTGGCTCAGCGCTACGGGGAAACCAGGGCTGGTTCACATGTGCTGTTGTGCCTACAATATTTAGAGCACAGGAGGGCACGCCAATGACAGGCACTGGTGGCAATCCTTAATTGAGCACAACCGGAAGTCCATGAAGAAAAATGTGCCCGCAGAATGCATGAGCGTGGATTTTTTTACTTTTCTTAATCCCTGCATCGCGTCCCGCTTCATCGCTGCTCAGTCGACCATGAATGCTGGCGCCTGCATCTTTCGCTGAGAAATTGGCGAAGTACCACGGTTAATGCTACATTCTTTCTTTTAATGCTTGTCGTAATTATAGTTATCATATCAGGTTTCGTTATGGTGGTGCTTGTAATAATAATGATAACCCTGCAATAATGCTAATGCCTTCAGGCGCTGCAGGTATTTTAGATCAATCAGTAAATGAATAATAAAAATATTTAAATAAAGGTTCCAGCTGAAAGTAATATTTCTTTCAGGGGTGACTTTGCTACTGCTGTTTACAAGGCGTAGTTCCACTTGGACGCTGTGCTACGTCGTCAATGACACATATTGTGAACTAAAGAACCACCAACAATAACTCAAAGTAAGCAATGAAGCGGCATGTTTGTAAGTTATCCACAAAGTCTTCTGAAACTCGATTTAAAAATTGAAAACCTCAACAAATATTGCAATTGCATGGGAATAAAGAAAAGACGCACACATGGTATGTAAACTGCACATAATTTCAGTGGCATGCTCTAACACCACGCACGCTGTACAACCGCAAGCGAGGGCCAACAAAAGTTATGGCTGCCATGCCGTGGGCCACACGAACCCATGCGCTCTGGCGTGCCACGCAGAGCGCACAACATCACTGAAGGGATGTCACACTGGCCATGCATGCCAGTTGTGAAGAACACTGTTCAACTGCTGGCAATCGGTGGACGCGGCATTCCGCAGCTGTTCCACAGTCGGCAGCTCCCGGGCTATCGGCCGATTGTTGTGTCTAACGCGTGTCCGTTAATCGCTACAAGTAGACATTTCTCTCGGGCCGACAGTGCTGTACCGACAGATCTCTGGTTGACTGGAAATACTCTGCGCCGTCCTTCGACTGACTCCTTGATCTGAACGAAAAGTAATCGAAAGTTATACACTTAACTTTTGGCAGGCACTTCTCTCTCGGCTGAAAAGCATGAAAGGCGGGCGGTCTCCAGCGCGTGACGCCTTGAACGCGCTCCCGTGTACCAGGCAGGTTTCCTGCAATTCTGCGAGACTAGTGGCATGCCTATACCGTAGAGGTATAGAAAATCTGAGAACAGTGCGGAACGGAGCCGGCTCTGCTCACCTGTGTCAACTACGCAGCCGCGCCGTTCGCGTTCCACGATTACGCGATCACCCAAGAAGCCGCCCCAACGCGCGTAGTCCTCCCTACGGCGACTCTCGGGGTGCTGCGACACGCCCTTCTAGCCTTCCGCTCGAACGCGCCTCGTCCACTGGAACAGCGAGCGCAAGAGACGAAGTGCATCGTTCTGGCGCGCCTTCGAGCTCGAACGGTGCGTGCGCGAGGAGGAGAAGAACGGAGCCATGTGACAGGTGTGCACGTGCACGCTCTAACTGGTCTTTCTAAACCGTCCGAAGAAGTTAGTAAAATTGGCAAATTGCAATTACATTGGAGGAGGGCCACGAACAGTAACCATTATGCATTTTTTTCAGAGTTGCATACATTATTCGAGCGTTTTTTTCTTTCGTTCTTTCTTTCTTTTTTTATGTCAGGAGCATGCAGCAGTGTACTGAGAGTGGTAAAATCAGCCTCAACGCAATGTCTAAACAGCGGTAGGACCAGAGAGACCACGATAAATAGAAACGCTGACGTATCCGCTTATGCCGCTTTATTTTATTCCTGTTAAATGTTCATTGTTTTCCGGATGACAAGACCGGTGAGCAGCACTAAAGGACGCCTGACAAATATATTCTAGCATCATTAATATGCCCGAAAAGAAGACAAGAAATTCGACCAAGTACATACTGTGCTAAGTACATACCGTACATTCCTAATGAATTTCGGCATTCGAAACACGCAGGCTGAACAGATTATACATCTAGTGCATGGATGTATTGGAAACGGACCGGGAATTTACAAAGCAAATGTAACAATAATGTTCGTGAATATACAGGGTCTTCCATATTTGGCCGGTGGACTTTAAAAAATTGCTGTTCACAAACTACTCGTCTAACCGAGAGCAAACATCGCTCACAGGTTAGCATATTGTAGTCTAAGTTGTTTGAGATGTATTGAAGCATCGGTACTTGGCTGCATTTTGTAGAATGAAGCAGAAACTACTTTCGGCTACAAGCACAGATTTTGCTGACGGGAGCCAAGCTGCTGATCCGACAGGTTGCGCCATCTGCTCTCATCTCGACGGACACACGAACTGAATCTTCGAAGCAAGCGCGCTTCTCTCCTATCCCCCGAGCCGAGAAGTTGCTTACCTCACCGTTCGCCAGATGACGCAACCTGTCAGATCAGCAGCTTGGCTCCCGTCTGCAAAATCTGTGCTCGTAGCCGAAAGCAGTTTCTGCTTCATTCTACAAAATGCAGGCAAGTACCGATGTTTAAATTCATCTCAAACAACTTAGACCAGAATATGCTCCCCTGTGAGCGATGTTTGCTCTCGATTAGACGAGTAGTTTGTGTACAAGAATTTTTATAGTCCACCGGCCAAATACGGAAGACCCTGTATATGCGTGCAAGGAGGGACATCCAGATTGTTTTTTTTTTTTTTTTAGACGAAAGTTTTTGCTTCAGCGGTAAAAATGCCAAGTGCGAGGGCCCGTTTAGTGTCTGCATGTACACGGCCATCTGCCGGGAGCTCTCAAGGGATGCGCTGCGTCGCAATGAATACGTACTCTGACAGGATCTGCTAAATGTTCATGTCACGCTAAACGCGTGGGCGATATTTCGCGACGCCTTTTTCTTATTCTTATATTACTTATATTACAAGTGCAGCATATTCGTTGGGACTGCACTCGGTGCCTGGTTTTGTTTCTCGATATCCACTGACGTACCTGAATGTTAGTATGTCTGTGTGCTTATATAGCCGCAACGCGAAATGAACATTCCAACATATATCATAACTGAGTTGTTTCTCAACTAAAGGTGCATCAACAAGGAAGTTTTGCCGATCTCGCGTGATGAGATCGATGTACTGTTTGCTTCATATGCTTGTCCTGTCAATGCTCTGTTTCACTTCTTAGAGCCAGTAGTAGGATATTAATGTAGTAGTTAAAGTAAATATGTACACATACGCTTTAAATATTCTGAACAGTGGCATTGAAAGTTGGGAGAAGGGAAAGCAGGGCAGCAATACGGGGACCAAGGTTTCCCATAGTCACCGGTAGGATTGCGTAGTTGTCATACCGGAATTATATCGATTCCGAAATGATTCCTGTTTCCAGAAGCCCAGATTGGAATAGTGACCGTTTCAGTAGGAGCGGAATTGAGTTTATAATAATTGGGATTTGAAGTTACCTTGTTTCCATAGAAGTTCCTCAACTTTTCCCCTGGCAGCATCACATTCACGCAGTTGTGTTTACAGGCATTTCTGCCATGCTGTCTAGAACAGGAAAACATATTGTCACCATGTGGCACTTCACAGGAATCAAAGGAATGTAATGACAATGTGTGGCCATTGCTAAAATTATCGAGTTGTCTCAGGCTTTCAACTCTATAGAATTGAAAGGAATGGACTTATGGCACTAACTTGATCATTTCATGGAATGGTATGGGAATGAAAGTGACTGCAACCTTGGTCATGTGCCTGAGAGGCGAGTGAACAGTATTCCAATGCCCCAGTGATCGGTTTATCAGAATTTTGACTCTGTAAAATTGTGTGTGTGCGTGTGTGTGTGTTTGTGCATACAGGCCACAGGAGATATGTGGTTGTTGCAGCATGAGCGATTAATTGTGATATTATTTAACAGAACGTATGTGACAGGAGGAGAAAAGAACAAACTATGAGAATGTACAAAAATGTAAATTAACATAACTGCTGTACTGTGGTGACATTCATATTTATTGCTACACTTCAGTGCAGTATGTTTTGATTATTTCTGGCTGCTGGCTTGGCATATTGGGAATGCTTTAAAAAATTTTCGTATTCACATTAGAATCCCCACGCATGACAGTGACTATGATGGACAAAGAGCTTTTTGGCTCACAGTTCGTGTTGTTGAGGCAGATACTGGACCTCAGCCAGCAGTTTTTCTTCTAGTGCTCAGCTGTGAAATTGATTCCTGGCATTTCAGCATCATATTCTGCAGTTCCCTGTAGTAACTTAGGAGCAGAGGTGTGGTATAGTTGTGAAATGTATGCCGGTTAAATTTGTGTGCCTTGAAAATGATGTGGGTATTCCCTTCTCCATTTTCAATTTGTGCACATCTTGTGTAACTGTCTAGACCTATGAACTATAAGAAAGGGGGTTAATCGAGGGGTCTGATTTTTATTAGTCATATCATAAGAAGCCAACAAACACTGACACCAAGGACAACATAGGGGAAATTACTTGTGCTTAATAGGTGAAATAAAGAAACAATAAGTTAATGGAAATGAAAGCGGATGAAAAAACAACTTGCCGCAGGTGGGGAACGATCCCACAACCTTTGCATACGAAGGTTGTGGGATCGTTCCCCACCTGCGGGTGTCACACAGCGCACTATAGGTTGTGATTATGCATAATCAGGATTTAATTTCTTGGTTGCGATTAACTCCTTTGCACAAGCTGAGGGAGTGAGCCAATTGCGATTGAAAGTGGCAGCGTGACACTGGTGTGACATTTCTGTTTAATTTTAATATGCACAACTAATTTGCAAATTAGATGTTAGCAACGTTTGTTGGCCATGTGAAGGTATTTATGATTGCGACTTTAAGACACTTATATACTTAAGACACTCAAAGATACTTATAAATATGTTTTAACTTATTGAACTGAGTTACTGTGTAGAAAATAAATACTAGGCATAACTTCCCTCTTTATATGGAGAAATAGTTTTCTCTTTATTGAGCTTGTGCTATGGTTTTCACACCATTCATCAATTGTTAATCAGTCTTTTATTTTTATAATACTAAAGCATGGTCACTTTATAAGTAATGTTCATCGGAAACAACATAATTATGGGCAAATATCCTTGTCGGGGAATCTTTTGGTGCCTGTCAAGAAGCTATGTGCTCATGTGCATAGCTCCATGACAGTGCCCCAACAGTGCCCTATCAATTAGCTAGTAAACTTAAATAATAAAAAGAAGGGACTGTAACAGTCATTTGGAGAACTGCAGAAGTAAGTACGAGTACACGGGATGTATAACCCTTTACTTCAACACGCTTAATTCTACGTTTGAGGTAAATGCTAATCACTTTTCTTATGGTAGTATGATGATTTCTAGTTCCACTAATCATTTCTGTTACGCACCTGGTCAAAAACCTTGGAAAAATCTAACTGTAACACATCCATTTGGCTGGGTATCTCTTAACAACCATAAATGCTTAAAAGTGATAGACACAAATTGTAAATGTCCCTGAATATATGCTGATATGGTGACAACATATTCTCTTTGACAAAATCTCTGTTGCATTATTTGCAACTTTATGCTCCAATAACTTTCAACAGCTCCTAACAGCACAAACAGCAGTAGTTGGTGTGAGAAAGTTGGGTTAATTGGAAACTTGATATTATTGAATCTTTCCAGTTCATATCAGAAAGAAGAATGAAACAGGACAGGAGGCCAGGAAGAAGGAAAAGACACTCTACAAAGCTGGCTGAAGCGTGTGCTTCTGTTGACTTGTGCTATGCATTGCGTTGGTTAAGTATTTGGTCATCTTTTATTGATTCCTTTTGTTTATTTTTTCCTTTTGGAGTTGAGTCGGCTAGTTCTCATTTTCTTATTTTAAATATTTTGTTCAGATTACTGAGGCTGTTCTGACCTTCAGAAGACCACCTAAACAGGGCATGCCTCTTGGAGACCCTCTTTCCTGCACGATCGTTTACCTCTGAAATTGTTTCTCTGCTGTGACACAATTAGCATTCCCACTATGCTGGTGCCCTCAGCTGATGGCTTCATCCAATTGAATAAGCTCCAGGCCTTTTACGAGCAACTCCATGCCATGACACCTTGCTTGCAGGGTATTGCTAATGTCTGGCAGTTTGGTTGAGATGTAGTATAATGTTCATTCAGGTCGCCAGACTACACTTGTGCCATGGACCTTGTAGAGTGTTCATTCCTTGCCTTCAGTCCCAGTGAGTACTTATATTTCACCACACCTTTCATGCACCAAAGGCCTTGTTCTCGATGTTGACCCCTAGTTAAGCCCATCTCAGACACTGGAGAAGCTCTCTGTGACAGCAGCATTATGCCGCTGTAGTCGAATTGCAGACATTGTGAGGTGCAGGTCCCTACAGAATTGGTTACTTTGACATTTTTGGATGCATCTTGTCTAGAGGTGGGCAAATATAGACTTCTTTGAATGCAAATTAAATATGAGTAGTAAGTATAGACTATGTAATCAAATAGTCAAAAGCTGACGCATGTATTCACAGCAGGAATACTTATCTAGGTATAATTAGATACCATGCGTCTACTGGCTAGTATAAAAAAAAAGAAAAAAAGGAAAACATTGCTATCCAGGACAACAGGTCAGATTTAAACACGCAATCACTAATTGTCATATAAAAAATGGCACAAATAGACTCTCCCCAGCTTTAGAGCCTGGTTGCAAGCAAACTTTCCAAGCTAAAATGGCTGCTGTTTGACCAGCTTTCCAAAAAAAAAAAAAAAAAGGAACTGTTGAAAGACTTTTGTACCGAAGACACTTATAAAAGGACTCGTTCCAAGGAAAACATCACAGGTAGCGTGAAACATATAACTGCTACATGACTAGACTGTCAAAGACTAAATGACAGACTACAAGCGAAAACCACGGGTTGTCACATAAACTTCCACCGCAAAACTGAAAACAAAGCTTCGTTTACCCGTTTTGTTTCGGCATTACTTTGAAAACATTGTCGTTGTCTCACTTTTCATAATTTGCAGTACTTTGTTAAGCAGATGGAGAACAGTAACCAAACTTTAACATTCGGTTGTTGCAAAATATTTAGTTAGTTTCGAATATGCGAAAATACTGAATAGTTCCTTTTAAAATACAAATTCATAGTTAGTGTGTAATATTAAATTTTTATTTGAAGCTTCGAATATTTGCCCACCTTTAATCTTGTCCATCTAAAGTTCAAGCATGGCACCTTGTTTTCAGGGTTGAGCCACTTGCTTTGTGCCCCCTACTGTGTTGAAATAGCTGGCAGTTTTGTCACAGTGCTGCTGGTTGCAAATCCAGTTTGATCTGTTGTACCTGTGGTGAAGGACACTCTACTAGTGGTTGTATTGCTCAAAATGAGAAGTGTTGTCTCTGTCGAGGATTGCACCCAGCTGTATCCCGTTCATGTGCAGCAAATCCAGGTGTTAGAAATAAGCAATGGTGCCTCAGGAGGGACGCTGTTGTGACTGTTGAAAAGAGGGCTCATGGATGGGCTGGTCTCTGTGCAAAGCTTCTTTCACAGGTGCGACCATTTCACCTGCACCCACTGTTGAAAAGGCAATGGCAAAAGCTATACAGCACCGAATCGTCAGCGTCTCTGTATGTCTATCTCCCATAGTATGCTTACCAATGGCTCTCCTGCTGCAGGCAACTTGAGAACATAAATTTGAAAGATCCTGGATAAATCCTGGATAATGCGAAAACAAGCAATGACAATAAAGTCAGTGTGCCTTCATCTGATGACAGATATGATAGCTAATTTTTTTATCAGGTCCAGACCAACTCCACACATAAGACATGTAGGACTCAAGAAGTGTTGAGCACGATGCATTGACTCTAGGCGAAAATGTGGTCAGTCTCCCTTGAACAGTGCATTGTCTTTGTCATATCATTTGAAGTCTAAAATGTTTCGGTCGAATAAAATATTCAAGGATTGCATTATGGAAAAGGTAGTTTCTACTGAAATTCTCTCTTTGCTTTATGGTGTTTAAAAGTGGTGCACTGCAACTGTCATTCCTTATTTTCAAGTTTCTACAGATTTATCTTGTCTTTCTGTTCAGCTGATTCATGATATAATCATTTAGATGTAACTTAGCTTGCTCCTAAAAGAAATTTTTGTTTCAAGAACGTTTGCTTTTTCGTTTATATGGTTTTCAGACGTGGTGTACCTGCACTTTTATCAACTGAAGTTTGCCATTAGGCAAAGATAAAGTTGGAGCTTATGTTACTGCAGTCCAAGATTCTTGTGATAGCTCTGTGACATCTGGGATAGCTTGTTATCCATTCTTAATCATAAATGCCTGTTTTCTTTAATGTATTCAGGATTCACGTCTCCTGGACAGCGTTATTTTTACTTGCAGAAATTGGTGTTACTTGCTGGAGATATTAATTTCCCATCGCTGGGCATGGTGCTTAAGAATTGTCTAGATTCACAACTTCCTACTATTGTTAGAGGTCAAGCTGCTTTTGTTTTGGATCTGGTGTTTGCAGGCCCACATCTCTGCATGTCCTTTTTGACTATGCCACCAGCACAGACAATGTTTGAGTGTTTCTTGATTATTATGCTTAGTAACTTCATTGGGTAGTCAAGTGGGCACTTGTGTATGCTACAGTGGAGTTCTAAATTACCTTACATACGCAGTTTGCATGTGTCTAAAATCTAAGGTATTAGGATTTTGAGACAAAGATGTTAAGTGTACCCAAATCTAACACACACCCATTCTTTTAATCAGCAAAAAGAAATGGCGTCTCCCTGATTCTTGCAATCAGAAAAAAATGAATGCGCAGAATTATATTTTAAGAGAGCAAAAATGTATTTATACTCAATGTACAGATTGTCCAGATTGTCCAATGTCCAGCGTTGTCCTGTCTGTTTCTACTTCTTGTGCTCGCGTCCGTACTTGCTGGAAACCATTATACGTTCACTCAATGTACATTCATCATCGTTAGTGTCAGCCAGCTTTTTGCCACTGTCAGTGAACCACAACATGTTCTCTGTGCATGGCGGCTGCATTTCAATGGGGGCGAAATGTGAAAGACACCCGTCTACTTAGATTTAGGTGCACATTAAAGAGCCCCAGGTAGTCCTAATTTCCGGCACTATGCGTGCCTCATAATTAGGTTGTAGTTTTGGCATGTAAAACACCATAATTATTCATTAATGTTCTCTGTGCTATCCATTTCACGACCATAATGAGCATGATTCTGACCCATGCCTCAAATGACTACTGTGCAAGTTCATCCAGCAATGCATGTGTGTCTGCAACTCCAAAAACATATGATGCAGTTTTGTTTCAATGTGTGCAATAACTTTTCCTTTATGAGCTTTGATAATGAAGTAATGCGTCACTGTCATTTACTTATGTACAGGGAAACATTGAAAGGTGTTCTGTTAACTTGCCATGACAGTGGCAATGACATTGGCTGTGATGGGAGGCTGTTGCCAACACTGCAAACATTATTTTGGTTTTTTATCTAGTTGTGATGCGCAGACAATTGTTTGGATAATTTTTTTTTTAAATATAGGTGTGCGTTAGGATTGAGTAAATGTGCTATTTGCATTCGTCATTGGCTTCCCTGTATGATGGAAACTCTAAGCAATGAGCATTTGTTCAATCTTTAATGATGCCTGTAAAGAAAGCTAAATGCTTCGTACAACAATTTATAAGTGATTCCTCCTCTTCTTTGTACAACAACATCTGCTTGCATGACTACAGACAGAGAAAAGCTGCTTTGGAAAAATTGCTTCATAATCAAACCTCGACAAACTGGATTGACTATAAAGTCATTGCTGCTGCGTTTTGATGCACTCTGTTTAAAGAAAAGGGTGAGTATCATGTAAGCATTTCTATTTTGTTTCATAAGAAATAAATGCATGCTGCTTGCTTTTCTTCAATCCAAGAGAATAATTCTGCTGCTGGTAAATGTTGAAGCAAGAAGTGATAGAGCCATTGAAAGTTAATACTACAAGGCTGGAACATCAGTTATTTTCTGAGACGACATTGTCCGACCTGCTCTCCTCAAATGCTCCTCCACAATATTGTTGTCCTTAAAGCAAACTATAACCATTATATTTTTACCATGCTGTATAGCCACAATAAGTGTCCTAGTGCTTTTTAGCTGTTAAAAATTGTCCTAAGGCTTTCAACGGCAGCCCTAGGTGCTGAACACATCCACTTCAACCATTTTAGAAGTTTTTACATCGTCCTAAATGATCTACTAGCCATCATCAACTGTTCTGTTAGAAGTTCAGAGCTTTTGTTGGAATGGGAATTGCTGAGATCATACCATTGCTTAAAGAAACTGGGGCACACAGGTGTGTCTTAGACGATATCAGGTCGATTGCCTTGACATCGAATTTGGAAAAGTTAATACAAAGGGTTTTCTACATGTCTGTGCAATAAATTTTATTTGTGAGATAGTACTCCTGAGTCTAGTCAAATTGGTTTCATGCCTAGGTATTCAATATAGCAGGCTCATATTGTCCTTCAAAATTGTATAGAACCCACACGGCACCGAAGGGTGTATGGTGTGTCAGTGACTCTTCACGCAGTAAAATATTATGATAGCGCTGAACACGTAATATTAGTCAATTGGCTGCGAAACCTTGACTTCCCCAGCCACTCTAGTATGGATTGCAGTATTCTTAAGTTCTAGAGAATTTTATTGCCTCAATATTTCATTTCATTGTTAGATACAATGAAGAGGCATTCCTCAAGGGGCAGACCTTTCTCCAGTATTATAATGTCTTGCTCAGCTCCATTCCGCGTAATCAGGACCTGCATACTTAAGATTATATGGACGACACAGCATTTTTCTCATTGGCAAGTGATATTCACTCTCTGTGTCGATATACCTACAAATGTACCTCTCTGTTAAAGAGCCTGTAAACCACTTTGAGCTTGAAAATTTGTTACATTGTGGCAGCTGTGTATCTGCTGTTACTATGATAGCTGTGTACCAGTTGTCATAAGACAAGCTTTTTGTTCATTTTCCCTGCATTTTGCTTGTACAGAGTGCAGAAATAAAATGAATGAATCATTGCATTTACAATGAACCTGCAGCCACAGAAATTTTCTCGAAACGATGGTATACTAGCAGTGTTACAAGCATTTCATGCACAACTACAAAGTTGCTGTGGTTTCTCGCTTGCCTTCACTGCCTTCTCCACGTGTCTCTCTTCTCTTTGCCGCATGCCTCTCTATACTCCATCACTCCATCTCAGAAACTCTGCAGTGCAGCAAAAGCTATGGATTGTTTGAGCAAACAGAATAGAGAAACCAGAAAGAGGGGTCCTCAATTATTTGCCTCTGCTAGACCTCTGCAGGATGCTGACTGAATGGAAGCTGCATGAGCTTATGAAAGGATCAGTGGTGCACAGTGGGCAAGCCCCCTTCTCTTCTCGAAACACACAGCCAGTTCTTGTAGCATTGGTGCTCTCGTCCTTTGTCGGTGGACCGATTGACAGCTTTTACCCTAGTGATGCAATGTGCATGGCCCTGCTGGCATCATGACATGCAAAGCATCTGGAATATCCCTGAGAGGAGCACGAGATTTTTTTTTTGAATTAGTGGCTTCCATGCAGTGCATAGCACTGCCATGTTTGCCAAAGATTATAATCATACCATTTTGTATACAATATGTCTTTTTATATTATTTTGGAGTGCAGCTCTTAGGTGCCTGTTCCTGCAGTGAGCGTCGGCGCCGACAGCATAACCAGGCAAACGAGCACAGCGAAACATGAAAAAGCAAATGCGGAGTGCAGTGCGGGATCAAAGACACAAGGAGAAAAGCAGAGGAGGAGGATATAGTGAAAGGGTGAGATCAAAAGCGTAATGCGGTGACGATGGCTATGAGATGGCGCCAGAGTAGCGTGCATTGTCTGGGAGGTCTGTCGACGGTGGCTGCTGTGAATTGCGCCCATGTGTCACCCACGCGGTGGCTCTCGTGATCTGGATTAGCCAAGCAGTCATGCTGCACTTCGCTCCATTTGCAACCTGCTTCACGAGACGGATTGTCCACACCAGCCAATATATAACTAAATTAAAACATGTATAGAGCTGCGCTCAAATTTTACATTAGGGATTACCATAATTGTCAGTGAATTTTGTATTTAATACATACTGCGGACTGAAGGTACAAGCAGGGTAGGCATCATAATCGAACAAATTGTTGGGAGCTAGATTTGGCGAAGGCAAGGAATACATGTTTTGACAGCTTGAGAAGGAAGAGTCAACTGGCTTTATTCAAAAGTAAAAGCAAGTTTTCGAGTGCCAGTGGTGACGCCCTAGTCGGGCAGCCGTTCTTTGGTTCCAGGATAGAGCAGGGAGCAATGACCTCCACAGAGAGGCATACTTGATTTCTGGAGCAAGACGCAATGACCCCCATGGCGCGGACAAGGAATTGACGGACTGTTGCTACAAAGGCTCCCCCCTCCCATAGAATGCCGGAGGTTTAGGTGTGAATGGTGGAAGGAATGAAAGGCTAATGTTCAAAACAGGCTGGTTTCACACAGTCGCATGACCCTGTCTCTTCTTTGCCGCAAGCGTCAATCTTCAAGGTTTTCTATGAATGCAAAACCACATGAAAGGGGCCTTCATAGGAAGGAGTCATTGGTGGCTTGATAGAGGTGCACCGCAGAAAGATGTGCGTGGTTGTGTCCATTGTCGGGAAACTAAACACAGGCAATACGTGGGGGTGTAGGTCAAAGCTGGTTGAGCCAGGAATGTAGCCTGCCTAAGTGCTGCGTAGCTGCTGGTGGAGTGCCCTGCTGGGTGCCGAAAAACTGCCCTGGAACGCGGATTGCTGACCCATAGAGCACCTCAGCTGCGCTGACTCCAAGGTCATCCTTGATTGTTGTTCGCAGCCCCAGTAGTACTAGGGGTAGCCTTTCCACCCAGTGCTGTCTGTCAAGCATGGCGGTCAATGACGCCTTCAGTTGTCAGTGGAGATGCTTGACCATGTCGTTGCTCTGTGGGTGGTAAGCCATGGTGCTAAGAAGGTGCATGCCAAGCTGTCTCGCCAGGGCAGAAAAAAGCGAGCTTTGAAATTGTCGGCCTTGGTCAGTAGTTATGCGCAAAGGGAAACCGTACCACGACACCCACGTAGCAACAAATGCTTCTGCCACTGCTTTGGTCGTGATGTCTTGTAGAGGCGTTGCCTCAGGGCACCTTGAGTACCGGTCGAGACACGTGAGGAGGTACCTGAAACCTTGGCAAGGCAGAAGAGGCCCCACCAAGTCTAAATACACGTGATCGAATGGCTCTCTGGTGGTCGAAATGGCTGCACCGCTGAACGCGTGTGGTGGGTCACTTTCACGGCTTGACAGGCTTCGCAACTTCTTGCCCAGCTTCGAATATCTTTGTTGATCCCTGGCCAGACGAAGCGGTGATAAGCCTCTATGCCGCTCTGATGCTGGGATGGCTTAGCCTGTGCAGTGAAACGAATATTGGCGGCCGAAACTGACGGGGCACGAACGGGTGAGGAGCTGCCCGTGATGTGCCACATGTGACTAATGTTGTGTAGGGAAGCGGCACCACCACAAGCTGAAGCGACGAGCCTTTTTCCCTCAATTGGTGCAGCTCTGGGTCGTTTTGCTAGGCAGAGGATACAGCTTGTAGATCCACAGGGCCAGCAGGCACAGCGCCGATCCGTTACAGTGCATCAGCTGCCTGATTTTTGGTCCCAGAGATACGGCAGATGTCTGCAGAAAATTCGGAGATAAAGGAAAGTTGCCGAAGCTCACGTTATGAGTACAAAAAACTGTTTTTCTTGAAAACGAAGGTCAACGGCTGGTGGTCGGTCAAAATGTAAAAGCTACAGCCTTAAAAAAAAAGAACAGAAATGCTTGACAACGCAGTAGATGGCCAGCATCTCCCTCCTGGAGGGGCTGTAGCAAGTTTCTGTAGGTTTGAGGGCCTCTGAGAAGAAGCCCAGTGGCGTCCAGTCTGTGCCATCATGCTGCTGCAGTGCTGCACCTACTGCCGTGGTCGACGCGTCTACGATAAGGCGAGTTAACGCGTCTGGCAACGGATGAATCAGCAACACTGCAGTCGCCAACCACGGTTCGGCTTCCTGGAAGGAGTGTTCATGCTCTGAGGACCAGTGGAAGGTAGGCGTTTTTTTGGAGTCGTGATGTAGCAGGTCGGTAAGCGGCTGAAGAACTTGCACACAGGATGGTATAAAGTGCCTGTGAAACTTTGAGCCCCAGAAACTCACGTGCATCTTTCTGAAGGAGGTTGCAGAGGGAAAGTACTGAATTGCCCGCACCTGTGATTTCAGTGGCTTGATGCCTTGGGATGAAATGCAATAGCCGAGAAAATCCAGTGCTTCAACTCTGAAAATGCATTTCTGGGGCTTTAAGACCAGGCTGTGCTCATCCAGTTGCTCAAACAGAAGGTGAAGGTGCTCATTATGCTCTTCATCTGTGCAACTTGCAACGAGATTGTCATCAAGGTAAACAAAAATGAACGGGAGTCCGCGCATAACCTTGTGCATGAACCCTCAAAAAGTTTGCGCCGCATTCTTTAAACCGTAAAGCACACAAACTCAAATAGGCCCAATGGAGTAGTGATTGCCATCTTTGGAGTGTCACTGGGTTCGGCAAGAATTTGGTGTTACGCGCTCATCGAATCGATATTGCTGTATATTTTGGTTCCTGTGTGACGAGCGCCGAAGCCATGTATGTGGGGAAGGGGATATTGATCCGGAGTAGTGATGGCATTCAAAGCTTGGTAATCATCACAAGGCTGCCAATCGGCACTGTCCTGCTTTGGAACCAGATGCAGAGGTGAAGACCAATTGCTAGAGGAAGGATGAATAATGAATAACGCCAAGCTGAAGCATGTGTTTGAACTCACAGCGGGCGACTTCAAACCTCTGTCCAGCTAGCCTCCATGGCTGGGCAGCGACAGTTGGACCGATGGTGGGGATATGATGCCTCATCTTGTGTTTCACGGGCAGCGCATTGTTTCAGGGCTTCGTGAGTTGCGGGCACTCGGCATCTATCTTGTCGTACGTTGAGACTGGCCAAAGCGTATGGATGCCAAATGAGGTGAGGTTGGACTGCAGGCCAAGTACATCGAGGGGCGTGACGTTATCCTTCAGGCTCCAATCGCGAACACTCACATCTACCGTATTTACTTGCATAATGATCGCACTCGCGTAATGATTGTACCCCTGAATTTTGTCGTCCAAATTCATTTTCTTTTCTTTCCCGTGTAATGATCACACCCTGAACTTTCCGCAGCGATATGTCGTGTGCCAAGTCTAGCTAATAATAATTACGCTTACCCTCTGTCGAATGCTGTTGAATGCTACGCGAACGACTCTTCAAGACATACCAAGCGGTCTGCACGCACCAAACATTCTTAAGCAGTTGCCCCATTTCATTTCTTTCATCACTTTCTGCACTTCCATGAAAAAAGAAAAGCTGCAGCCAAACTTGCCTTGGCTTTATTATTTGTAGGCCTTATAATGCTTGTGGTCAACAACAAAAAAGGCGCTTTTCGATTTTTCTCGCCTGCACCTCTGGGCACGCAACAAATCGTGAGCGGCAACGATAGTAGCCACGTTTACACTGATACTTTAGAAGTGTACCCTATTCGTACGTCGACGCTTGTAACACAGCTAAGATATTTACCCACCCTTAGTGGAAACGTGCCGTATTAGGATAGTAGTGAAGACAAATACCACAGTTTCTGCAGCATGCCCGCCATGTGTTTCTATGTCACTGGCAGCTAAGCGCGACCATCTCTATTTCTGTCCCCTCAAAGTAGACATGGCTGCGTTATTGTTGCAAACTTGCCGATATTAATGATATTATTCATTACTGATACGGAAGACACTGTTTCAATGCATGTAATGTACTCACGGGAAGAAAAAAAAATTGCGTACGGCGCATTCGGCTTGCTCTGCCGGCTGCCATATTTGTTTTGGTGTCCCGCACTATTACATCGGCAACCGGCTGTTTGTTGACCTGTTGTCATCATCATCATCATCATCATCATCATCAGCCCGGTTACGCCCACTGCAGGGCAAAGGCCTCTCCCATACTTCTCCAACAACCCCGGTCATGTACTAATTGTGGCCATGTTGTCCCTGCAAACTTCTTAATCTCATCCGCCCACCTAACTTTCTGCCGCCCTCTGCTACGCTTTCCTTCCCTTGGAATCCATTCCGTAACTCTTAATGACCATCGTTTATCTTCCCTCCTCATTACGTATCCTGCCCATGCCCATTTCTTTTTCTTGATTTCAATTAAGATATCATTAACTCGCGTTTGTTCCCTCACCCAATCTGCTCTTTTCTTATCCCTTAACGTTACACCTATCATTCTTCTTTCCATAGCTTGTTGCGTCATCCTCAATTTAAGTAGAACTCTTTTCGTAAGCCTCCAGGTTTCTGCCCCGTACGTGAGTACTGGTAAGACACAGCTGTTATAAACTTTTCTCTTGAGGGATAATGGTAACCTGCTGTTCATGATCTGAGAATGCCTGCCAAACGCACCCCAGCCCATTCTTATTCTTCTGATTATTTCCGTCTCATGATCCAGATCCGCAGTCACTACCTGTCCTAAGTAGATGTATTCCTTTACCACTTCCAGTGCCTCACTACCTATTGTAAACAGCTGTTCCCTTCCGAGACTGTTAAACATTACTTTAGTTTTCTGTCATTCTGCAGCAAACATGGTGTAGCGAAGTGACGCAGCCGTTAGATATCTGATGCATCAGCTCACCAGGGAGACGGAAGATGAATGGGGATGAGCTCTGGCAGGGGTAAGTCCAAATCCGCAGGTACGACGACGAGAGGTAGCATTCCAACAACTAGGTTTATTCACTTGGTATTTTACCTTAAGTTTACACTGTACAAAAATATCTGCAAACAGAACGATGTCATACCCGTCGTCGTCGGCCTGCCTGACCGGCCTGGTCTCCCCTGGTAAAGTTGTGCTGTCTGCTGCTGTCTACTTGCTCACTCCTCAAAACTACCCCAAACTATTCCTTAAGTAAGTTTCCCCAGCATCCAAGGGACCCGCGGACCGGCGGGAGGCGCAGGCTTCTCCACCAATGGGGTATTTCGTTACTCCGACCAATCGGGCAAGCCGACATCATCTAATAAGCGTCAGAGTTTAAGGGGCCGAGAAATGGTCGCATCAACACTCCGTACACAAAAGCACTTTGACCATAACTAATCAGCTTTTGACAGCCGAGCGTGGGACAAGGACGCGTCATGTGCACATGCGACGAAAGGTGCGGCGGCGTCAGCGGGCGGGCGGCAGCACATGCCCGCGGCGCCGTCGCGGTTATTTGTGTACAAAGGTTTCCCCCCGCATCGAGAAGCCCACAAAATTTCCGGAAAGAAAGTAAAGAGGCCCGCGGTATACTCCTTACGCGACAACGGGATGAAAAAAACATTTTTTTTCTTTTTGCGGGAAATTTAACCCGCATAATGATTGCACCCCTGAATTTGCATCAATCTTTTTTACAAATAAGTGCGATCATTATGCAAGTAAATATGGTAGGTTGAAATGGCTGAGGAAGTCCACTCCCAGTATGGCAAAGCAGACATTGGCGATCACAAACACCCATCTGTGCAAGTGTTGGAGTCCGATGTCTAGCGTTATTGACCGGAGCCCATACAACGTTGTGGTAGTGTTGTTCACTGCGTGGGCGTGGACTTGCCGCGTTGGTCATCTGTGGCCATGGCGGGAATGACAGCTTGGCGCTGGTATCGACGAGGAGGTGTGTGCCGGTGTTGCGGTCGGCTACGAAGAATAAGCGGCTTGCGCGAAGGCCGATGTCGCATGGCACTGTTAGTGATTGGCCAGTGCGTTTCCCGTCCACGAACAGGGCTGGGTGCAGCGACTTGCTTGTTTGCGAAAGCGACAGTGGTACCAGCACAACTGCCGCAGCGAGTCTCTAGGTGCGCTGCGAGACTGTGAAGGCGAATAGTTGTGCCGAACTTGGTTGCCAATGTTGCCACCTGTCATCAGCTTCTCCAGTGCACTGGTAAGGCGATCGACTGTCTTCTCCAGGCACGAGAGTTCGTCTCGTGGCTCTGAGACTCTTGCAGCAACGATAGACAAATGTGCCTTAGACGAGCAGTCCTTAGACCAACAGACCACCTGCCAGTTTCTGCCTCGCATGCGTGTGGTTCTTTGTGGTATGCTGCAGTGGCGGTCGAATGTCTGCGACTTCGTTGCTTGCTGCCGGCTTCTTCTTTATGTAGCGCATGTCTCTGCGTGTCGCCCATGTTACAGGCGTGTGTCCCAGGTAGACGAAAATGCCTAACCGTCACCGCAACTATTGTTTTGCGCCCGGCTGCTGTACAGGGCACAGCCGCGTAAAGGCACACTGAAGCCGTCCTTGTTCAATGTTCCGCGAGACGAAGAAAGGTGAGAACGGAATTTGCACCAATCAGATAAAGTATTGGATGAGACGACATGTGCGGTCTGCGAGCTATATTTCGAGTCACGATACATAATCAGAGACTATGTGCATGTAATTGATGGCAAGGAAATACGTATTCCTCACAGAAGGCCCCTGCTATCAGAAGATGCCATCCCCACGATTCTCCCGAACCTGCCTGACCTCTTCCCATGACCACAACGAGTACAGTACGGTCCACTGTTAAAGGGAACCTTGCACAGCGTGGCCGCCGCGCTCCGCGAAGCGCCCCTTTTGAGAAGCGGCGACACCAGGCGCACGCGCAGTAACCTCGGAAGGTGGAGCCAGCCCCGCATCGTCTGCTACAGCGCTCTTCTGACGCTTGGCTTGCTGAGGCAGAAACTCTGGAATGTGACGGGAGAACTAAACATAAAAACCTGATTTTCCTCGCAGCTACATAATGGGCGTGCGTTTCTGCAATATATTCTTTAATTTCCGATTCTAGTGGGGCACTTTTTACGTGATGCAATAGTGCTCCAGGAGAGACATCTCTAGTTCTTGTCCACTTTCTGTTCTGAACCCACGCAAACCACCTCCTCTAGTTGCGACTGGACTATTAGTACATTTGGCGCGTCACCCAACATCAATGGCGAACATGGTTGCGGTATTCATACTCCAGAACGACAAACGGTGCAGCTGTAGTCAACGAGACAGGTTAATGATGCAGAAATACCCACAATTTGATGCAAAAGATGTTTCCGGTTCATTCTGCTATTAGCAATGGGGGTGCAAATTTTTGAAATTGGGAATGGCTCGTAATGCAAGCTCCGAGTCCACGATCGGCGGCACAAGGCACACGGGCATTAAGCGTGGAAGGAGCAGCCGGCCGCGTGTGGTGTGCAACAGTGCGGCGCAGCCCCGCCGCCAGATGCTAAGGATGCCGTTCTTCGAACTACTTTCGCATCAAAGGCTAAAATAAAGGCAGAACATACCAACTGAGCTGGAGATAACCAGAAAGCCGTTGATTTCGAAAGCAGCCCAGTAGCAAAAGGGTTGATGCGGCATTTCGTGTTTCCCAGGGAGCGGGTGGCGGTGATAAGACACTGTTGGGTTCCCAACGGCTTCACTTCTCTGGCAGCGGTCGGTTCGAGATGGCTAGAGTACCAGAGAGCGAGAGATGGAATATCGTGCGGCTATGCCTGTGAGGATACTCGCAACGTGTGATTTCACAGTTGTCACGAAGGCCACTCAAAACTGTGAACCGGATCATACAAGCCTACAAGAAGGAAAACCGAATCAAGGATGCACCTCGCAAGCCGTAGTCTCGAGCAACAAGTCACGAAGAAGACCTTCATATCGTCGCTGTCGCAGCCACGAATCCACGTTCATCCGTCCAAGAACTACGGGAAGCGGTTGGTCTGCACACTTCCAAAACAACGATCAAGCGGCGCCTTCGTGACGCAGGCCTGAGAAGCAGACGTGCAGTTCAAAAACCATTGCTGCGTGTGTGCAACAAAACGAAGCGCTTGGCGTTTGCCCAACAGCACGAGTCCTGGACTGCTCACGATTGGAAAAAAGTTGTTTTTACAGATGAGTGCAGTTTCACAACCAAATGGGACCAAAAGGCTCGTGTTTGGCGACCCATAAACACCCAGTGAGTTTTCCAACTCTAATGGACTTCGTGAAGAATCTGTCTCATTTTGTGCCATTTGCCAAATATCTTTTCTTTGTTTTTTGACTTGGAGTTACTTTTTTATTGCTAGAAGAACTAGGTGTAGTATAGCATCGCCCCCTGTCAGATCTCTGTCATCGTACATGTATGTTTTGTAGTTGTTTAGCTAGATGGCGCACCCCCCTTCTGTCATGTGACAAGCTTGGACCAATCGGCAGGTGTCATCTAGCGTGTGAAGCCTTTATAAGTAATAAACGGCCGCGGGTTGGCTCGGTCTTCGTTCCGGTTTTCATCGGGAGCAGTTAGCTCCGTGTCTCCTTTACTGCGCCGGCGCTAGCCGCGCGTTCGCCCGTCGGGGCCCCCCGCTTGCCTGCCGCTGCCGACACAACACTAGGTTTGGTGTGTTTGCGGACAAGACCACTGCCTGATATGATGACATGTTCTCTCTCGCATATAAAGAACGTGAACAAAATTTTAACCGTCATAACTTAGTTTTACTACGCATAGTAAGGGATCTGCGTAATGGGCACGACCAACCCCTTCTTGGTACGAAAGCCTAAACTGAAATAAGTGAACGAAAAAACTTTTATTGTGCAAAAGAGAAGGCTTCCCCCCACCTCAGCGCCAAGGCCAACGTGTAATCTTCTTGCGCAGCATCTATCAGAGTGATGTTGACAACGCATTTTTTTTCTTTTCTAGGTTCCGACCCCAGTTCGTGCAAAGAGTTGCGGCCAGTGGCCGGACCGTCGTTAACGTGTGGGGCGTAGTTACGAAGGAAGGCCTCGGCCCCCTCGTACGGATTCAAGGAAAATTCTGGGCTGAGAGGCACTGCGACATTTTGAAAGATGTAGCTTTGCCCTACCTCGCACGTGGCCCGTTTCCTGACAAAGACTACATGTTTCAGCATGACCGCTCGCCTGTGCATACTGCCAAGAAAGTGGAAGCGCTACTACAGCAACACGGCGTGGCTGTCCTCCCCTGGCCACCTCAGTCACCCGACCTTAACGTGATTGAAAACATTTGGGGGATGATGAAGGTTGCTCTGGCACGCCAGTGTCTGCACGGACTGTCTGCCGACGGCTTGTGGACTGCAGTGGAGTCCGAATGGGAGCAGCTGAAGCGCGACAACATTAATCGAGGCGTTGTACCGATCATTCCCCGCACAAATGAGCGCAGTCATCGAATCTGAAGGCGACGTTACACGCTACTAAGTGGATGAAGAGCTCGTTAAGTCGCCTTATTTGTTGTGAATAAATTAGAGAAAAGTCCCTCACAACCACGATTTGCGAAGTAGTGTTATTTTTTACTTAAAACGCATTGAAATATTCTTGATAGACGCACTTCACTTTCGAAGGCCTCTCGTTATCGAAATTACTACCCCTGTTTAAGGCGGAAAAATAGAAAAATATTTCTTGCACACAGTAGTGATTAAAATAAAATCTCGTTAATTCGAAATGTAAGGGAGTGGGAAAAAACGTCCGTATTATCCGAAGGTAGGATTATTGAAAGGTTCCGAAAAATTGACGAAAACTGTTCGCGTGAAAGATAAATTTATTTCATGAAAAACTGCGCAATGGCCATTTCCTCTGAGGACAAAAACTGCGCGACAATGACAATTTTTTGCAATTTCTTCGAATTCTTCAATTTGTGCACACTATCCACAGTGTCGGAAGCAGAACTGATCCATCGTGGTAAAGGTTTCTGCAGCTACTTTCAGTATATGGTAGGTGCTCCAGCAGGAGCTTTTTTGCAAGTGGTTTCGCACTGGAGGCAGCTTTACCGCTCAAACGGCGAAGAGCACGTAGAAAGCCTGGAGTTTCGACTCGTCGGAACTGAAATGCAGCGCTGAAGGGAAGTACGCATTGGCTGTGAAGGGACAAGATGCCTTCGAAAAACTTGATGAAGAAGGATCAGTGACCAGGCAATAATTGTTCTAAATGGCTTGCAGCTACACGCTTCACTTGGTGTCCGATATGCGCGGGCGGTAGTCGCCGCCGCCGCGTGCTGCATGACAGCGATGCTCTGAAAACGAAATTGTGTGGCCGAATTCTTTCTCGGCCTATCAACGGTGGTCTGAAAATTTGCCAACACACCTGCAACTGCGCGAAATGATAGGGACGCAGGAAACAATGCGTCATGCAGTTCAGGGCAGAGAACGAATATTTGAGCCCACCAGGTTAATACCTCGGCACGTACCACCATAGGGAGTCCATCTAATAAAGAGAATCCAGCTGCGGCGTGTCCGAATAAACGAGTTTTCGATGCAGTAGACTTGCATAGGCATTTGGCGGGACCTCGAAGGCAGTCGGAATTATCCGAATAAACGGCGGTCGAATTACCAAGGTTTTCGTGTATTTCTGCGTCATTAACCTGTCTCGTTGCCTGCAGCTGCACCGTTTGTCGTTCTGGAGTATGAATACCGTAACCATGTCGGCCGTTGATGTTGGACGACAGATCAAATGCAGTAATAGCCCCGCCGCAGCTAAAGGAGGTGGCTTGCGTGGGTTCAGAACAGAAAGTGGACGAGAACTAGAGATGTCTTTCCTGCAGAACTATTGCATCGCGGAAAAAGTGGCTCACAAGAATCGGAAATTTAAAAAATATATTGCAGAAATGCACGCCCATTATGTAGCTGCGAGGAAAATCTGGTTTTTATGTTTAGTTCTCCAGTCACGTTCCAGAGTTTCTGCCTGAGCTAGCCAAGCGCCAGAAGAGCGCCGTAGCAGACGATGCGGGGCTGGCTCCACCTTCCGTGGTTACTGCGCATGCGCCTGGTGTCGCCAATTATCGCCGCTTCTCAAAAGGGGCGCTTCGCGGAGCGTGGCGGCCACGCTGCGCGAGGTTCCCTTTAAATCAGTGGACCGTACTGTACATAGAGAAGAGCGACTCGTGGTTAGCATATTATGTTGCTGGTTATGTCGCACGAAAGTGTGTGTTAAAGACTTAAGTGTGAAGGTTGCAAGCAAACTTTGACAATGCGAACCAGTGAGGAGGGCTCAGAAGTCACAGACTTCACGCGGCTCAGGGATAAGGAAGCGCTATCGTATCCACGTGGGGCATTGTTCTGCTTTGTTGAAACACTTGAGAACTTGTTCACAGAATGCTTTAGCAAAAACAAGCTGCACTCTGAAAGCATCCTGGATGTACTGAGTTTGGCAAAGGTCAACTGCACGAACACAATTGGTTGCAGCGAACGCGCGGCTGAACTAACAAGGAAGGTGGTCAGTTTCTACCTGGCAACTCGGCTGCACTTATTTGTGAAAGGAGAATGCAGAGAAGCGAGGTAACAAGGTGACAATGAAACTCCGAAAGATGAGTAGGTGCGCCTAAGTTAAATATGCAACATGGGACAGGGGGTGCGGATTGGCGTTTGGGATGCTGCTTGGTTTCTGCAAGCTGTTATGCAATGTTTCCGCAAGATGTGTGTGACAATTATGTTGTATTTATTACTGTAAATAAAGTGTTTATACATGTTCTGCAAAATGCTTCTTTGTTTTGGCGAATTTACTCATGCTTTATAATGTAAGAAAATGGCGAGCATGCACAAGTACCGTAGACAAACCATTTCAGATTGCATATCCATAATTACTGAGCAAATTGGTCTCCGAGCCTATGTGACTGCATGGCAAGTTTACTTTCCTGCAGCCGCGTAATGTACCACGGCAGTTTAACAATCAAACTCGATGTGGTTAGAGCAAATGGCATGATGAAGGTGACGGGTGAACTCTTCGCGTACGATTAGGCAGTGGCAGCGACATAGGCAAATTAAACTTCCCGTGGAAGTGTAATGATTGTAAGAACAAACTGGGCAGACATTCAACATCATCTTGGGAACGACGTGCGATCTGCCCTGAGCCGTCTGCAGTGGTCCAGAGAATCGCACCTTTTTATTCCTGCCAAAGTGTCGGGGTACCCTACAAATAATTGCCCAGTCGGCAGCGCAGAAACCGGCAGTCTGCTTCGAAGTTAAATGGTAAAAGTAACTCCACCCGCTAGGCAGCCGCCGTGTCCCGGAGCTACTAGAGTGAAGCTTCAGGAGGAACCTCTCGCTACATAGAACACACCAGAGCGTGCCCTCCTCTAAGCCTACTACAAAGCCTTTTAGTACACTCTAGTGCAGGTGTCACTGCCGCCATCTTGCGTGTAGTTCAGTGTCTCCCACCAGGCGACGGCACTCAGTCAGGTTTTGAAGAAGGGAAAAAAATCTGCTCTTAGCCGTCACAGCATACTCCAGTCTGTCCCTGTCGCGACGCTGCAACAGGTGATTTGCTGTGGTTGAGAAAAATGCCCCCCGCCTCCCTTCTTTTGAGGACGAGTTGTGCCAGGCACCATTGTCATTTTGTTGCTGCCCGTGGTGGCCTTCTCACGGCTGATACTTTCAACAGTGGCTCAGTTGAAGCTTTCTATATGTAAAATGGTCAGTGCTGCTGATTGATGGTGGCTATAGGTGTGGTAAATGGTTCGTCACTGCCGCTTTTTGATGTGGCTGTCCTGTAAGTGCAGGCCACTGCTTCGAAAGCCATATTGGTAGATGGCCTGCTGACTGCAGTGCTCACTGCCCTGGCGGAACACAACACTAGCTGTAATAGTACAGAGAGATTGAGACTGAAATGGACAGAACCTTGAGTGACGTTGATCGCCAATTATTTTTGTTCCTTTTTCTTCCTAGCGTCAACTTTTTTTTCAGCATTCTCCAAAATGCAGGCACACTAAACGAAGGTTTTAGGCTTGAAATGCTAAACATAGCTTTGTGCCTATAAACAGAGAGATAAAAGAAGGGAAGGAAATTGTTACAGATTGCAGTAGCTATATATAGCGCAGTCTGCTGACACCTGAATAGCGGTCAGCAGCAGGGGAGGGGTGGGGTTAAAAGAGTAGGGGGAGAGGTTAGTATGGAGTAAAAGAAACTATAACAGAGCGACTAAATAAAAAGAAACAAAAAGGAAGTTTGTTTGTGCAGTGACTTCCTCGAGAAAGTTTGTCACTGGCACTGTTAGGTCCCACGGAACAGCCGGGTAGCGAGGCCTGACTGTTGCGTATGCTGGATGAGCGGGCGGAGGTTTCTGGCGGCCGCTGTCAAATGCGATACGCTCAAATTTCGCAATTATGAGTATCGTAATCATCAGTTAATCTTTTTCGGGATCAAATTAAAGGGACAACGCTATGAATAGTCCTGTCCATGCTCGAACATGAACACTTTGCGAGGATCACAGCTGAGATCTAACTTCAGCTGCTGAAGGTTATATTAAATAATGGGCCACAATGGCGGCACGTATTTGTCACCATGAATGTCGCAAGTAGCAAACGTGTCACCTGCATCTCTCGACGAAATCACAGAGGAGAGCATGCCTTCAAGGGATTAAGTGTGGTTTGGTTTGTGGTTGCCTGGAACAATTGCAGCTTGCCCTTGTGTTTGACTATAAACTAGCCAAGGTCTCTACTTTGGTTGAAAGGACTCTAGGTATAACCCATTTTTAAAAAATTACCTGTGAAGCCCTTTCTCGTAGGGATGAAGGACGCCTCAGTACACTATATCTGAAATACCTCTTCTAGTGAACCCGTGACAGTGACGGCACTGCCGGCGTGACGCCTTCACTGTGCGAGAATGTGATAATGTCGTGACTGTGGTAGACCATGCGATTCAAACACATGGTGCCCAATGGAAACTGGATGAACCTACACTGGCCTCATTTGTGCTTGAAAGTGGGCCCTAATGACAATGAGGCAGTATGCACAAAGACATCAAAAAAGGCCAGGTAATGGGCACTTTCCAAAATGCCGAGGGAATGGTTCTAACTCAATTGCCTACTTGGGCAGGGCAAATGTCTTCTAGTTCCGAAAAGTTTTCATAATCTCACTGTGGGTTTAAATAAAAAACTTTTAACGTCAAACACAATCGTGTGGCCATTCCTTAGTAGAGAAGTGTGGTTTATGTATTTGAAATAGTGTAACGATGGTTACGGGCCCTTTCCGAAGAGAGCCTTTGTAGTCGAAATTACTACTTTTGGTCCTTTTTAAACGAACGATGAGTCAATTGCCCTTATCTTACAATGCAACCTGGTACAATTCTATGTAGCACAGAGATTTCAGGTTTATATTTTATTTTTTGTTTTTATTGCACTCAGAAATACATTCAAAATGTATATCTAAAAGCATAATGCGAAGGCTCTCGCCTTTGAATGTGTGTTATAAAATTGTAATAGGAAATTGCAATGATTAGGACAGTTTTTATACTATAATGTGCTGCATGGAAGCCGGGCAGTTTCTTCCAGGTACCGCATTTACTCGCACGAAGTGCCGTTCCACGGCGGCCACAATACAAGCTCGCAGCTCGCAGATCGAACGTCGCACTAGTTTTTCACGAGCGCTGTTGTCAAAGGATGCTTGAGAGTGAGAGACGTGCTTCCCTTGCCCTCTTTATCCTTGGCGCAAGTGAGCAGTGGCACGTGCCAACGATGGCAGTGCCATGATAGCGGAGCGCAGCCACTTCCCGGCTGTTCATAGTGGCTTTAAGTTTTTTGACCAAGACTGTACATACCTACATATACATGTTGGTACATATGCATGCTGATCCCAAGTATTTGCATAGGTATATCATTCCCTCTTCTTGACTGGTAATTTTCCTCCCGACTTGCATCCACCTTCCTTGTAGAAGATTGTGGCAGTAGTTCTAGCCCTATGAAAAAATGACATTAGCATATTCCGCAGTGGTTGTCACTGATTTTCTGTATTGCTGCTTCCACTGCTTTAGTGACTCACTGGATTTGTGAAAGTTCTGGTTATCAGTGCCTCCCAAGTTAAATTTTTTCCAATTAGTTCTGTCGTTAGTGTGGGTGCCAGGCTATAAGGGCTTATTGCTTAACGAAGTGCCAGATTCATTGGTGAAGACATCGCTGATTGGTCCAGTTATTCCGTTTCTTTCTCTGTCAGCACTCTTTGTGGCAGCTACATTTCAGATGGAAATGATGATGCATGAACTCTTTGACTCATCGCTAACATATTCCCAGAATTTTCAGCACTTAATGTGTCCCTGGAGTAGTAAACTCTGCTAAACACAGCGACTAAGTCACTGTTACTAGAGTATGTTGCTACTGCAGGCTCCTTAATTTTTGCTTACACTTAGTTGATATCGTGCCCTTTCTTCTCTGTTGTTTTGGCAGTGACGATGAAGCCATTCATCATATATTTAATTCCTGCTGAAAATTTCCAAATATTTTAAAAAGAACCTCGAACATACTGCATCATCATTTTGGACTTGATTTAACTGTTCATTTTCTGCTGTCCTTGGGTGCCTCAGTTCTTGGACACAGTGATGGCAATGTTTTTTCTGCTGTTCTGGACAGCCAGTTCAGGACATCGGGTTTCCTTGCCAACATCAGTACTCCTTTCTTCTTCTTTTTATTTTTTCCATCAACCTGTAATCTTCAGTTCCATCTGTTTTGTTGCTAGCCAGATGATATTAAACTTGTGCTACACTTCTTTTTGATTTAAATGAGCTCTAATCATTTGTATTTTTCTATGCAATTCTTGACGAACCTCTCTGAGTAGGTATGTGCCATCTCCACAGAAACGACTACGCGATACACTAATGTCACTTGTGTCCTGTTCTCATCGCCTCTGTCTTTTATAAGCAACGAAAATATCCACTAATGGCAAGATGGTTACTTTTTAAAAATATATCGGCACGCATGCTGCAAGTCATAACTCAAGAAAATGCGCCATGTGTGATTGGGGGACATGGTAGCTCTGGAATGGAAAAATTTCACACCTAGGGATTTTTCAGAACATTGCAAATGTCTTAGGCTTGTTTACGAATATTTGCCATGAAGCAAAAGTTTTGCAGAGTATGTAGCTTCCCTGCTGATGAATTGTTGCAGATCATTTATAGTGTAAGCTAAATTTTTTGTTTTGTCATGTAAAGTATTGAATAAAATCCAGTTACTGCAAATGTTACTGATTATTACTCATCGCACATTTTTAAAGGTAATCCTCTGCAAAATGTCAGAGTCAGCTCGCCTGCAGAGCGAAAATGCTTCTTCGTTACTACACAGATTGTCTTGGAAGCAGGAAGTACATGCAGGTCTAGATCGAGTGTTTGGCTGCTGGAAACACCTCACCTCAATTTTCATGCTGAAGGCAACAACTTTTTCCAATGCTTGATTGATGTGTAGGGGTTGACCTCACCACATGTTACAAGATGTCGTCCTGCACTATGCATCCGGAGTTTTTGCTCTGCTGGGACATTACTTGTAAGGCTTCCGCAAAGGGTTCTTACATCAGGTAGCAAACAAGCAAGAGTATACCTTTATAGCCAGGGAAACAATTTTTGGATAGCTAAGATCGTGAATGACTTGACTGCCTGTGCATACGAGTTCAATACTAGAGTGGCTGCTTGGTGAGCCAACCTACTCCAGTGGCAGATTATCACTGCAGCTGGTATTGCTACTACGCAGCTGTAGTACCTGTATGCAGAGTGAGATTATGAAGCAGTCTCTGTTCTTTAATTCTTTATTTTTTTCTTTTTATTGCATGATAACTTGCAGGGATGATGTGGCAATTTTGAGTAACCTCCAGGTTTATTGTCTTCACTCATGCGAAGTTTTTATCTGTTCGTGGACATCACCATGCTTGTGTTACTATAACTTGATGTGTGGTAGTTAACGCTCGTTATAACGAACTGTAATAATACAATGAGAAAGGTTACATCCAAATTCTCGTCTAAGGTGTGGTATATTGTAAAATGACAGAACTCCACATATATCACCGTCTAGGGTTTGATTATTGGAACCTGGAAGCAGGCTATCACAAATACAAAGATCAAGAATAAAAAGATAAGAAAATGGAAAGGGAGAAGGAGCCTACAGTAATGGTGTGAACACAATAGCTACACAGTAACTTGCTGTCTGCCCTTTTCTAGAAGCTGGCTGCCGACAAATGCCACTTTTCCCATGGTTTCCTTGCACAATGGCAAGTGGTTATCCTGTGGGCGAAAGAATGGGTTCAAGCAATATTTCTGCCTTTGCGGCCAGCTTACTGCCGTGACGGCCAGCCCAAGTGCCTCATTTAGGCTGATGACAAAAACATAGGCTACGATTTGTTATCACGCAAAATAATGGTGTTTGAACAAATTGATTTACTAATTGTATATTTTGTCTCAAGCAACAGCCATTGTCAAACCTCTAGCACGAATGAAAGCTGCTATGCGAGGCATGTTCAATTCAGAGCTGCCATCTGGCTGCATGTCCTTTGCAGCCTGGACGCCACAAATAGCAGTCTCTGTTCTGTTTTGTGCGAATTGATGTGATTACAAGGTGAAATGAAGCTTTCCATCAGTGTGATCGTTTCTTAAAAGCCGCGTTTTCCGCAAGTTGCCAGAAAAAGTTCCGTGTAGTGCATTGCTTCATGCACACATTGCCGCATCCAAGTACGCTGCATATGCATCATTTAGACAAAAATTGCTCAAAGATTCCTCTGTTTCAGTTGGGATTTGTGGCAGGAATAATATAGTTAGACCAAACTAAGTGAAAAGAATGGTCTGTTGTATCCGAAATTATGTTGCATGTGGATCCGTTGTACGGGGAGTTGTCTTACTAGGGGTTTCAGTAAATGCTTCAGTAATTCTCAAAAACAGTGCTGTATAGATAAAGAGCTTATTTTTCAGCGACAGATTATTGCAGAATAGAAGCCAGTTGGTTTTTAAAGCATGTCCACTTAAAACAGGGTTGCAGCTGCACTTCCTAATGTTGAGTTCCAAATGTCTGGAAACTGAACAGTGAACATTAAGATTGAGGATAGTGCTAGCATTTAAATTGTTTTTTTCTGTTACAAGAAACATTCTTGACTACACAGATTAATCATGGCACTTGGCTGACGATGGTGTAAAATAGAGCATGAAAATAAACCTGTGGCTTGTTTGGAAGACATTATCTAGGTAAGTGATACCCGATATACAGGGTGTTACACGTAACTTGAACCATGGACTTAAAGAAAAAAGGTTAGCCACAGCTGAATGAAACCAACGGCATATGGTTTACCATCGTGTGGCACTCCTTAGAGTATTTTTTATATTCTGCTTAATTAATTCAATAACTAAGATGAATTATGCAAAATTTTTAATATTCACTTTAGGGCCAAGTGTGTCATGTTGCATTGTAGAGGGTATTCAGAAACAAACGATCCAATTTTTAGTGCCAACGTACATGCTGCGTGGTGATTTTCTTCGGCGTTCAAAGAAAGCCTGCGAAATATAAAATAAAACCATGTGACTTTGCTCACGTGCTATCGTATTACAGTGCTCCCAACTGCGCTTTGTGTGAAAGAACTGTGTACGTGGACCGTGACGAAGTGAGCGGCTGCGGCTATAGGCATCAGCTTAACAGTGCGTCAGCATCTTTGGCGGTGGCACATGGAAAGGAAGCACCGTCGTCTCTGATAAGCGATAGGCACGATGCAGAGTTGAGAACACTGCAATACGATAGTGCACGAGCGCAGTCATATGGTTTTTATTTCATATTTCACAGGCTTTCTTTAAACGCCGAAAAATATTGACATGCAGCATGTACGTTGCCACAAAAAATTGGATTGGTCGTTTGTGAATCCCCTCTACAACGCAACATAACGCACTTGGCCCTAAGTGAATATTAAAAGTTTTGCATAAGTCATATTAGTTATTGAACGAATTAAGCGGAATATAAAGAATACTCTAAGGAGCGCCACATGAGGACAAACCATATGCCGTTGGTGTCGTTCAGCTGCGGCTTACCACTTTTTTATAAAACCTTGGTTCAAGTTACGTGAAACGCCCTGTATGTGGCAATATGCTGGTTGGCAAGTTGTTTTAGTAACATGCTCAGCGAACATTTATATACTTTCTTTTCAGTTTACAGACATCTCTGCTTAATAGGAATCTTGAGACTAGCACAATTTTGATGTATTCATCTTTGGAAAGCTACCACACACAACATTGGTTCGAGTTCCTCATACTTTTTTCTTCAGAGAAATTGCGAAGGCATTTGGGAAAAGACAAACGTAATGCCAATGCTATTTCTTTGCAAGTTTGTGGGCAGACATTGAAAATGGTGCTAGTCTTTGGTTACATACTATGCCGGCATGCTTCAGTGCCATGAATATTGGTTCATTTCAGCAATTGCAGCATGTTCTATTCAATATTTATGTAACGGTTAATTAGTGAATTAAGTTAACCCCATAAAGCCTGAACCCCATTCCACGCAAAGAAAAATGGGAGAACTTGTTCACCTTCATTTCTGGCCATGGAGAGTACATTCATATGAAAAGAAGTGATGTTTTAGCAAAGATGAATTAGTATAGTAACAAATAATGATTCGTTTCTTGAACTACCTGCATCTGAAAACTTGCTCCAGCATGTACTATATAAAAAAAATGCTACTATGAGATTTACATTACCTTTCCCACGCTTAAATTGGAGTTCGGAGGTGTCAAAGTGAGTGTATCAGAAATGATATGTTGGGCTATGTGGAGCTAAAGAGTGAATAAGTGATTATCACATTTTTGACAGTTCGAAGTAATGTAAAGAAAATCTATATCATCCCACTGCTTTCTCTTTAAAATGCCAAGTATTCACTGAAACACCTGGTATTTCTTCTAAATGATAATTACTTACTTAGATGGAATAGATCTGTATTAGATGTATTATTAGACCTAATCTTAGATCTAATAAATATGATGTTCATCGTGAATCTAATCACATGATCTGTCTTTTTTCTGTTGTTATTGTCATGGTGACATGTATTGGAGAGACCATTAATGTTTGCCGAATTATAAGCTGCCCAGTTAAATGTACTTGTGAATAGTATTTTTTTTTTTCTTTGCCACCTTTATTTCGATACTTTTCAGAAATGTATAAAGAAAACAATTTGGTATTTCTTTCAATGTTAAAAACCCATGTTTTTTAGATACTTGTATATTACTTGTATTGAAAATTTTACATTTTTACATGTCTAAGTGATAAATTGTTTCAACAGTGCTTTGTTTCATGAGTGCAAGAAGTATGATATCTCACTGGAATAAGCTTTTGGTTTTCTCAGCTGTACTTGATATTCTCAGGAATTTAAATAGCTCCCTTTTATTAAACGAGAAGAAAGGGGGTTAACCAAGGGGCCCGATGTTTGTTAGTCATATCATAAGAAGCCAACAAACACTGACACCAAGGACAACATAGGGGAAATTACTTGTGCTTAATAAATGAAATAATTAAACAATGAATTAATGGAAATTAAAGTGGATGAAAAAACAACTTGCCGCAGGTGTGAACTGAACCCACAACATTACCAAGAAAGTGGATGGGGAAACAGCGCTGCGGTAGCTCAATTGGCAGAGCATCGCACGCGAAATGCGAAGGTTGTGGGTTCGGTTCCCACCTGCGGCAAGTTGTTTTTTCATCCACTTTAATTTCCATTAATTTATCGTTTCATTATTTCATTTATTAAGCACAAGTAATTTCCCCTATGTTGTCCTTGGTGTCAGTGTTTGTTAGCTTCTTATGATATGCCTTTTATTAAGGAATTTAACTACTGCAATACTATGATCTGCTCGCTTCTATTAGTCGTTGTTCTCTCTGTAATATTTCATTTGATTGTGTGGCTTTGTTTTTCAGCACCACTGCATTTTCTGCCTTGTTTCTGGCATTATTATTTATATTATGGTTCTGAAAATTCCTCAAAGTTCTTTAGAAACTTGAGATCTAGATTCTGTCTTAGAACTTTAGGAAGTTTGATGCTTGTCATTACTGGTGCTAGTTTAAGCAATGCCGTTGCATTTCTAGATAGTTCATGTAGTGTCTCTATGCAACAGTTTAGTGAATATAAAATGGTAGTTGCACAGAGTAGTCTGAGATATCTTGGTTTAAGAGAGACATTGACTGAAGGATGCAGTTATGGTTACTGCTGGCTGTTCGTGATAACTGCTGTTTACACTGCAAACAAAACACTGAAACATAAGTTCTTTTTGTAGTCCTATAGTCATGCTGTCCTCAACCGGTGAAGAATGTAAATATATAGCTAACCCTGGCTCATAAAGAACTGGCTGGAACTTCTGATGAAATTTCTGTACTCTTTTAACCCTTATGTACCTATTAATGTACGTAAATTAATTAAAGATATGTATCTGTAAACTCCCGAGGACGAGTTAACTCGTCATGACAAAAGTTGCACTACTTGTAATTTTGACAAATAAATAATACACAATGACCTCTGCTATTTTTTTTAAACAATAGCAGTAAAAAGAATGGCTATAGGCATTCCTGGTCTCATATTCTTTTATGTACATATGGCAAAATAAATGCAGGTAAAAAAACATGCACTTGTAGTAAGTATGTAAAAATTATTTGTGGCTGAGAAGTGGTTAAAAATAAGTGCTACATTGCAATGAGATGTTCAAGAAACAATATTGGGAAAGTGAAAAAAAAATTTTTCCCCTTTTATGTACTTTCCTCCAACTTGCAGGCTTCTGCATAACTGATTTGCCATTTTAGTGACCCAGTGTCTCGAGTTGTCGATTGATTTGCCCACGGTTTGCAATCGGTTAGCCTCCTGGTTATCTCAAATGGTAGAGCGACTGCCCCGGAAAGGCGTGAGCCGCGAGCCAAGTGACCTCTGTGCACCTGTCACTTCAACGCGTACGAAACCTCAAACGCACAGTGCATACGTAGCTACCGGCACTACGCGCACTCTGCAAACATCGCCGATCGCTTTGAAGATGAGGCCCGTGCGGGCGCGCAGTTTAGCCACGTCGCAGACCGCTTTCAAGACACACGAGCGCAGACAGTGTGCCTACGGCGTCCGCCAAAGGAGTCTACTACGGCGTCCGCGATTCGCGTGGCCAAGGTCGTAGTAGACGCCGCGGTTGTGTCCGCTCCGTATGGAGCGGCGGGCGAGGAGGACATCGAGGTACCGTAGCAGCCGCCGGAGAAGAACGCCCCCCTCTTCCCTCGCCTCACCCCCCTGCCTCGCGCGCCACAGGAGAGGGCGTGCATCCGGGCCGCGTTCCTCGCTCGTGCACGCGAGATTGAACCACGTTCTCCGGCTCGCCCTCACACGCTTTCACTCATACGGAACCTCACGGCGACGGCAGAAATGTGCCTGGAGTGTCTATATTATTGCTATCGAAATAAAATGACTCGCCATTCCGGCCCTGTGAAAGTGGATGTCCAGCAAAGCATGCAGTTGCAAAACCACCACTACAACTGCTGAAGGGATTATACATGCTTTACTGATGGTTCGGATGCTTGTTTTAAGCTTGTTTTTTATTAAGGCGAAAGCCTTAGACGGCTCATGGGACGAAAAATCGGATGTCCGGCGTTATGGTACCAACATTAATTGGGAGTCGGACCACCGACCTTTGGTGGGAGTGGAACCCACTAACTGAGGTGTTAATTACGGTGAATTAAGACCCACGACCTTTATTGGGAGTCGAACACACGGCTTTTGCTCTTAATTTGGGCGAATTAGGCCAGCAATTTTTTTAAAAGAAAGCGTGAAGCCGAGGTGAAGATACTTTTGAAAACATAGCCTTTTCAAAACGAATGAATCATTTATGCTGTAGCCTAGATGTATATTGAACTCGCCGACGAATAAAAAAAAATGAAATTCGGAAGTTGGTCGACTCATATTTTTTTAGAAGAATGATAAACAAATTTGAACGTGACAGATGACACACTCCGTAAGCCCGGCTACTAAACCTCGCTAGGCGATGCCACAAAATATATATTGTACGTCGTAACAGCTAGAGAAGTCGTACACGTCGGATGCTTCGCAGGCGTCCTCGGCAACATAAACTATGTCGTCCTCGGTGCCGTCGGGTGCTTTGGATATGCAGCATTTCTTAAATCCAGTCTGTGTAGCTGCAGGCTGGATTTACGGCGGGTGCGCGACGGAGGAACCGAGGTAGCTCGGCACTTTTGCTAGCTTTCTTCACGAGCATATGTCGAGGTTCTTCGGTCACGAATGTAGGTCGACAGGTCATCTTGCGTAACATTTTCGAAAACAAAACAAAAAAGGTCGACCTATACTCGAATAGATACGGCTTTGAGCAAACATTTTAATCTTATGTTTACCAACAGACTGAATACGAAATTTCACTTGCAGGCTTTCCCAATTGTCTAAATCGACACAATCAATATGGCAGTGGTTGTCCTCGAAGTGCTGTCGAGGCAGGTGGTGTCTTGCCAGAAGAGAGCAAAGGAGGGTAGTGTCAACTTGTGTCTTGGTACTTTGTTGGTATCGGGGAACCACTACCAGTATCAGTTGTCTATCTTGAAACGTGTTAGGAAGGCCATCTGTAGTACTTCACTTAAATGGACCCTGCAATAATTTTGAACGTGCCAAATAAACTTTCTTAGCTGCTAGAAAGTGATGTCGTGAAGACCTGAGCCAAATATTATTCCTGTACACATAGATGGAAGTTCACAATTTCACTCGAAGGACCGCCCTGATCTTTCCTTTAACTCTCAAATGTCTTGGCCATTTGTCTTGTTTCTTCATACGCAAGAAATGCACAATTGCTATTCACCAGATTTCAATAGACGTCATGACTAAGCAACTACTAAGCAAGGGCAAAAAAATGAGAGAATTCTCAAAGTGAGGTGGTGATGTCAACCGTACATAGCGGATAGCAATTATGAAGCAATAAAAGCAATTAATACCGCTTTGCTGTGACTGTTCCATGATTAGTCGTTGCGGACGGGCCTTGAAGGCCATGGCTTTGTCTAAGCTCAGCCTTGATGGTAGGTGTAGCGTGGTGGTCATATTCCGCATTGGCACAGCTCTGAGTGCGGTAGCAATGACGAAAAGGAGAGGAAAGCCATAGCTAGGACGCGGCAACGGAAGCGTCTGAATGTCGATGACTCTGCGCATGCAAGACATAAAAAAAAAAAAAAATGTTGCACAAGCTCCTTGTGAGGAGATTCCCTTTAATACCAGGTACATTCTACACCCTAAAAGATGTTGCAGGGCTCCTTTAAGTTCAACGAATATATATGATGGTATATACCGAGTGCTGCATCGAAGGACGCAGAACTATTCTTAAAAACTGAAATAGAAATAACATGGTCTGTGGGTACACGTTATTCCTTCCTTCGAGCATCGGAGACTGCGCAATGATCACTGCTTGACTCGTTAGGTAGATTCACTTGCGAACTTTTAGATACTTCCTTTGGGGAGCTTCTTGCAGCAAATCCTGCATTCACCAGCTCCAAAGGTGCTCCACGAGGGATGCAGTTTGGTGTGTGCTGACGTGGCCTGCCTCGAGCGAGGCTGCGCTGCCGTGCGCGCTGTAGCAGCGCCCAGCAGCTCGGCGCAATATGGGCCCTGGAAGCCCGTCACTTAATTTGGCGCGTTCCTGGCTCGGAGGTATACGAAGGGTGAGAGCTCGCCCGGCCGCCCGCGATGTCTGCTGTCGGTGGTAACACGATTACCTCTTCGGAAGCTCTCGCTGCGCACAACAGTTTTAAACGAAGCTCGACGCAGCGCATCTATGAGCTCCCGTATGGTTCCCTGCGCGCAGCAGTATACGTTGATGGACGGAATTTTATCCGGAGAAGTGACCGTTCGGTTAATTGCGCCGGCATTTTCGTTCCGAAATGGCTGACGTGCGCCAGTTAAATTGATTGCAGCCATTTAGTGCTTGCGGGAATGAAGCGCACTTGCTTCTTTTCCAGAGTAACCGCTAATGCACAGATGCTGTGCGTTGGAGCTCCTGCTTAATTACGCTGAAGTGTAGGCGGAAAACGGTTAGCCCCATGTCGGCGGGCGTTCAACGTTCGACAGTCCGCAGGCGTGGATTTTTTTGTGACTTGCTTTCTTTCGCATTGTATTCGACGACAACGCTTTCGACGTCAGCATGAACGCGAATCGAAAGTGCTATAGACACCTGACTCTGCTGGGACGCCGACGAGGCGGTGCGGGCGTAGACAGGCTAGCCAAGCGTAATAACTGTCGACACAAACTCGATCCGGATCCATCGGTGCTGCGCCTTTAATGGCACAGCGCCGTTATTCTTTGTAGAAAGTGCGGCTAATTATTCGTCATTCCCTTCGCTGACAAAGCATGAACGTGCCGCCATAAAAAGCCCTGCTCATAGACGAAGTAAATAAACACGGTTCTGCTAGGCCGAGTGTAAGCTGTTAAGTGCCATCTGAGTGCAGGGTATGAGAACGTACAGCCTAGTGGCGGCTGTGCGCGGGCTTGCTCGTCGCTAGGCTTCGTTTCGTTGTCAAACATTTCTTCGCTGTCGAATTATGCTGTTTTAACCTCTGAGCTAATCGGAATTGACGCGACCTCCCTCGGTGCCAATTAGGAAGGACGGGATGGTGGAATTTCACAACGGTGACGCGTGCAGGGGAAAGTGTTATTGAGTAACAATATTTCTCATACCCACTCTGGAATCGTGGAATTCGATGGATTATTGCAACTGATAATCGGACAGTGGCGTAGCCAGAAATTTCGTTTGTGGGGGGGGGGGGGGGGGGGCTAACGTTCCAGCTGGGCCTGCTCCTTATAGAATTTGTCGAGGGATCAAATACATCAATGATAATAACTGCATTGCCATCGCCAAAGATGCTGCAAATGAATTCTTCAGCGCTGCGCACTGTCAAGACATGTAAAATATGTATTTTTTTCATAAAGAATATATTCGTATGTCCCAAAAAATTGTGCCAGAAATAACTGATATCAATGCTCCCACCTTTTTTGTAGATTTAAAAGAAAATATCACACGAGCTTTAGAACTATATATGTTCAAAACCAGCAAGGAGTGCATGCCGCTGATATGAAAAATGTGAAGGCCATGAAGTGAGCAAATTGAGGACAAATACTTTAATGAAACTTTGTAATTGGATACTTTGTAATTCAAGAACCTTCTTTACATTTTTGTACATATGCAACGGCCAGGGAAAAATCTCAATGACGCTGTCATTCGTTCCAACGTATTGCGCAGGAGCAGCTGTCAACGGTCGTGTATTGTGAGTAATTGCACGAAATTATCGTCGCAACAGAGAGAAGTTATAAAAAAGCAGTTCTGCAAAATATGCATTAGAAATGCGAAGATAAAATGGAATATACAAATGCGAAGATAGAGCCTGAAAAAGGGCAAGAAAGCGCTACTGGAAACAAAGTTCACTGCATGTATACACAAAAGCTCGCTACAAGATATTTAAATATAAGTCTCCAATAAATCTACGTATATAAACAAAACTCACTGTCTATAATGCATCAAACAAGGTAAATAAACATGTTGCGAAATCACAGATTCACACATCACAGAATCATCCTTGTGAATTATGCAGAAGCAATCATCTACATATCCCAGGAAAACCTTTGGAAAAGGAGTAAAATATGCAAACGCCCAACGTTCGACGTCCTCCATGACCAGATTCGTAGCAGAAACTGATATAGATGCACTCACAGCCGTAGCATGCGTTTGCAGGTGAGTGAGTGAGTGAAACAACTTTATTTGGTCCACTATAGACGTAAGCAAACTCAACGTCACCTGGCTAGGCCCGCTCGGGGACCATCAGGTGAAACCTGACGGCCCTCTCGCGAGCCCTCTGGACTGCCAGGATTTGAGAGGTCTGATCCTGGGCCCTAATTAGCTTCATCATTTCAACTTGGGTGAAAGGGGGACCGGCAGAGGCGAAGCCCCACAGGACATGTTCGAAGTCCGCATAATCACCACACAGAGGGCAGTCCGGGCTTGGAAACCGTTCGGGGTACATTGTGTGCAGCGCCGCGGGGCTCGGGTAAGTGCTTGTTTGCAGTAGTCTGAGAGTGACTGCCTGGGCCTTGCACAGCGAGGAGTGCGGCAAAGGCAGGAGTCTTCTTGACAGATAATTATCTTTGCAAATTTCGTTGTACGAGCAGAGAGGCTCGGGTCGCCCAGGAGAGGACGCGTTACCCAGCGCACGGTCAGTCAAACCTCGTGCAGCCGAGTGCGCCTCCTCGTTGGGGTTGATCGAGGCACCCTCAATGGTTCCAAGGTGCGCAGGGAACCAGGCCAAAGAGTGATGTTTCATGTCTTTAGCACTTTGGATGATACGTAGGGCCTGGGGAGCCACCATTCCCATCTGAAAGGCCCTAACAGCGGCCTTGGAATCTGCATAAATCGTGTCATGCACACTGTTCGTCAATGCAAGAGCAATAGCAACCTGCTCTGCAACGCTCGAATTAGAAGTGCGGATGGTAGCGTAGCTAAGGATTTTAGAATCACAGTCGATGACCACTGAGGAGGAGGCCTCTTCTTGAACGTACGAAGCAGCGTCTATGAAGCATGTTCGGTCCTTGTTCAAGCGGGCGCTGACGAGCAAAGCTTTACCCCTGGCTCGTCTTCGTCCTTCGTTGTAGGTGGGATGCATATTGCGTGGCATCCGGTGTATGTAAATCTTGGATCTTACGTCGTTGGGCAGCTTCACAGCGTCGAGACTGACGACCGTGGGGTTACGTCCCAGCTTGCCAAGTATGGCTCGGCCCGCTGGGGTACCGCAGAGTCTGACAAACTGGGAAAATTCTTGGGCTTCAACGATTTCTTCGAACGTGTTGTGAATTCCCAAATTGAGGAGGTCTTTTGTGTGCGTTCGGATAGGAAGGCCGAGGGCAAGCTTGAAAACCCTTCTGATTAGGGCACTGATCTTGGGCGCTATAACGTAAAACTATTCCAAACTTTTCTATTCCAATTCTGCTATCAGCCCTCCACGATTGGTCAAAAACTTTTTTCGACCACCCCCACTTCACCTGTCTGTCACGCGACGTCACGAAAACTGCGATACCTCCCCATCTGATATGATGTGTACACACTGATTATGCATGATTTGACAGAAGAAAGAAAAACGGTTATTTCTTATTAGACCCTTTTCGCCATTAGCCCTCAGCTATTGGTAAAAAGCTTTCGGGCTGCACCCACTTCACCTGCCTGTCACGCGACGTCACAAAACCGCAAGAACTCACCGCGTCAAAGTGACGTGTATGCGATAAATATGTATTATTATGCCGAACAAAACTGAATTTTCTTCGGAATAACCGCAGGCTGCCCCGTTCCCAAAGGAATAGAAGACGGCTGCCGCCGATCGCTCAGACGCTGGCTACTCGTACCTGCCTGAGAGCATGGGTGTATTTGCGTATAATAAACCTTCTTGCGTGGCCGTGTAACGTTTTCGAGCATTTTCGGCACGTTTACCCCCTCATTCTTCCAACTCTTATTTGCTGAGGGTCCGTTTTAGCGTCATTCTTGAGCTTCCGTTGCATGCCGCCGCGATTTTCGACCAGCCACCGCAAGCTAAGTAAGGGAAAGCCGACCAATCGTAGCCGCCGGCACCACCCTCTTCATCCGTTTATCGACTTTCAGTGCAGTGGCTCAGCCCCATCGAATCCCTCTCCACTTGAGCGTTCTCCTCGCCTCTTGTCACCCAATTAGATGCGACAAGCCGCTCAGTGTAAGCAATGTTATTCGTTTTTCAAGCAAACAAAAGTGACCTCCTATGAACGAGGAGAGCGTTTGATTGGTCTGTTCAGACAACTCTGTGGGTGACCGCCCGGTGCTTGCGTCGGTGGTTACGCGAATTTGACGTCAGGAAATTGGAATAGAAACATATTGGAATAGTTTTACGTTATAGGGCCCCTTGTTGCGCTCCGATACGAGCCAGTTGTGCATAGCCCCTGAATAAGCGAGGTGGCATAGCACGAAGGCGTGGATAATCCGGATCAGATTGTCCTCCCTGATTCCGCGGTACCTGTTGGCGATTCTTCGGATCAGGCGGAGGGCACTTTCGGTCTTGGAGCAAATGCGTTTGAGGGCTGCTCCATTGGCCCCGTTCGACTCGATAAACATTCCTAGGACCCTGATAGTGTCTACCCGCGGTACTGGAGAGCCCTTACCAGTGAATAACGTAATGTGGCTCTCTGTTGCTGGCTTCCAGGACCGGTGAGAACCGCCTCTGGGCCTCTTCTTGTAGAGCAAGAGCTCGGATTTAGCGGGCGAGCACCTTAGCCAGGTGGGGATAAGATACCGCTCAGTCACATCGATGGCCTCTTGCAAAGCACCCTCGACATTACCCTCACATCCGCTGGAGCACCAGATGGTGATGTCATCCGCGTAGATCGTGTGGTTAATGTTCGGTATTTTGTTCAAGGCCCTCGAAAGGTTGATCAGGGAGATGTTGAACAGCGTCGGGGAGATCACCGCCCCCTGAGGCGTTTGCAGGTAAAAATGTTGTTGGAAGACGAAGTATGTATTCGACAAGCAGAACCTAAGAAAACGGCACAGGTCTCAAACGTCAATCCGAGACCTGTCGGGCCGCGACCCGTCAGCTTCGAGGGCAGCGGTGCAAGCCTCTACAGCCAGTTTTACTGGAACGCTTGTGAATAGTGACTTAACATCAAATGAAACTATGACATGTCGTATAAAGTTGCCTAATAAAGTTGCCTGAATTGCGTACATGAGCACCGCCTTTTCCAACAAGCGGTGAAATGATCCGGTGTAAGAAACCGGAAAGCTTGCACAGAGGTGAGGCAGTGTAGTCGACAATGGGCCGCATAGGAACACCTTGCGTGTATCTTTGGTAGGCCATAAAGAGCAGGAGCTGATTTGTTGTGACGAAGTAGTTGGTAATGGAGTGATTTGTGCTGGGGCGGGACCAAATCGAAGTCGTGAGTTAGAAGCTTTTGGAAGTCTCTGCAGTTTTCCTGTGGGATCACGCGTCAGGCGAGTATAGGTATTGGCGTCACTAACCGGTGCCAGCATCTTTTTGGTGTAGTCACCACTATCAAGCAAAACAGTTGCGTTTTCTTTTTTAGCCGGAAGAATGACAATGTCTGGATTGCGTCGAAGCCGGTCGATAACCTCATGCTTCTCTAGCGACAGCGCGGAGTTTGAAGAAGGGTTTTGAAGCTTAGAAAGCACATTAATAACACGCGTGCGAGCTTCGCCACGTCTAGTGGCGTCGACTTGGCTTACAGCCTTTTCAACAGCACAAATCAGCTACTTCGTATCTCATGTGGGCCCTGTGCTAAAGTTTGGACCAAGGCTCGGGACCGATACTTCCGCTTTGTCAGGCTTATAGGAAGAGAAATTGTGTACAGTCTCTCTTCGTAAACTTCAAGACGTACCGTTTCAGGATGGTCGCAACCTTTGCAGCTTGGCATGGTGCATGACGTCGTTATTTCGTGTTCTGACGTTTGCTTGAAAGTTAGCGTGTAGCTGTATTGAAGCGAATTCGGTAGGGCACAGGAACTCCAGTCGGTGACGGGCATAGAAGGTATCATATTCCAGCATACGGACCTTAACCTTGCATTCCGATATTCTTGCTTGTAGTAGTAATCGTTCAGCCCTTGGAATCACGCCGTCTTTTCGCGTTTATTCAGCATGTATTTCTCGGGCCAGGCGTGCTGCCGTCAAACTTTCGATTTCAGCTCTTGGAGTTTACACGGAACATGACGGTGACGGCAGGAATGCGCCTGGAGTTTTCATATAATTGGCTATCGCAATAGTATAATAAGGTATCAGAGTCCCGTGGCGCATCACTTTCCGCAAAAAAAAAAAAAAAAAAAATCGAACTTTCACCAAGCGACAATTCTCTGCGCCGCAACAACGTCTTTCTTTATTTGTGGGGCGGGGGCACTGAAGTGAAAAAAAAAAAAAACGCTAAGGAAAGCGTGTTGGCCTAAATCGTATGCCTACTTTGGGCACCTAATGTGGATAACGAATGAATATCGAAGAAAACGTGAGACTGCTCGGTATCCTACACCGGCGAGACAAGACTTTTCGGAGGGGTTTTAATAACATCAAAGTGATGACCTCAAGCAGAGGCGTTGCAGTCCATCGAGTCCCCTCAGTGATGGCGGCAAGCGACCACTGTTTCTTCTTCTCGTCTGCTAGCCAGGAAGCGTCCAAAGCTATCGCAGGCCAAAATCCACTCGGCCAGAGAAAAGCGAACGCACACCAAAGTGCGCCGCGCGGTGGTCGGGGCAACACGAGAAAAACGCATGCGCTCTGGCTGGCTCTGGCAGCCCGCGAGTAGCGTGTACAAGAAAACTGAAGAGGTTGAATGTGTCCTCGCGAATAAAAGTCAAAGCAGAAAAAATAAATAAGAACGTAGTTATCTTTGCTGGCTTTACTGTTTAGACATCGATGCTTTGGCGCAGGTGAAAAATATGTTAATATTCTTTTCTGCGACATGACGGCGCAAATGAACCACCACAACGCTTTGTCTTATAGGACCTCGCTGCGCGCTTTGCCAACTTGTATGATAGTATGTTGATTTGGCTTGTCTCGTTGTATAGTGCGATGTATGACTTTAAAGAAGTCAATGCACCTTTGTTATCAAATGTTTAAAAGAACATTAAATCCACAAAGTTGCGGAATTGAAAATCTAAAGCCCGACTTTGGAAATGTCAGTGCACCTTTCGCATCAAAAGTTTATGAGAGCTTTATGCCCATAAGGTGCCGGAACTAAAATCCATGAGCTCCGTAGGTTCTGCGGCCGCCGCGAGATGCCGCGACGAGCCCGCTCGCCATCAAAACGCCTTTGAAACTTTGTGCTCGATTAGGGCTCCTTGCGTTATATGACTCCTGGTGCATGGCAATTGCCACGAAATCCAGCCCGAGTTCGCAATGTTCGCGCCGAGATGTCTTTTCGAGCACAAAAAAGACATTGTAGTCGAAATCCAGAATGATTTCCGGCGCATGGGTTGTTTTGGTCGGCGGTACATGACAGCATGAAAGAATTTCGGGGGGACGGGCTGACGCCCCATAAGCTCCCCCCCCCCCCCCCCCTGGCTTCACCCCTGTAATTGGACATAAATATTCAGGAATGATTGAGTATAAATGACGCGGAAATACGCAAAACATGTTCAAACGAGAATAAGAACAACAGTAAAAATCGAATATAATTATTTGAAAAATAAGAGAAAAATAAAAGAGAAAATATGCACATTTAAGGGCGTAGTCGGCTGGACTCAATAAATAATACTTGGACGACGAAGCAAACTTTGTTGCTGCATCCCAGGGTCGACACTCCAAACGGAAGAATAACAGAGTCTGTTGTGTCTAGGCCAAGGGACCATATAGCCTAAAACTATTCCATCCTGATTTTATTCCAGGAGAATGTCAGCAAACTTGAAAGTAGAAAACATCGAGGAGCAAACATAGACAAAGCGACAGGAAGGTGGCTGGACTAACAACTGAACTTCATGAAAACGACGTCCCCCAAGTCCGTACTGAACATGCGCATGGCACAACATAACAAAACACGGTAAATACCCTACCTATACACGTCTACACTAGTCAAGAAATAAAAGCTCTTTCTTGGTAAGCAACACAGATGGCGCGCTTACACGCTTCTCGGGGCCATGTTTATAGATGCGATAGGCTTCAATCAACTCTCTTTCCTGCTGAGTTTTAGCCTTCCCCAAGATTGAAACGCCACTGAAAATGGGATTACAACCGCACTCCTTACAATGGTAGCGGAAGATTACCTCCTGTGCCTGTGGGTATTAGATTCGCATGCTCACGCTTCCGATCATTCACACAGCGACCGGTTTGTTCTATGTATAATCTCTACCACATTTCAAAGGAATACTGTACACTACACATGTGTCGCACGTGCGGTACTTCGCGACATGCTTGGTATTGCACGTACTCTTTCGCGTACATTGCTGCGAGACCCCCATGAAAAGTTTTGCAAGCTTACAAGGCGCAGAACATACCAATCTGATGTCATTTCTTGCCGCAACCTTTTTCAATCTCTGTGAAATGCTATGTACATACGGTATAACCACCAAGTTCGTTTTTATTTTGTCTCGCACTGCGCGATCCCCTCTGTTTTTCATTTTCAATCGCTTGTACACAGATTCAGCCACTGCAGCGATCAAAGTAATTGGATAGCCTTCCGCTAACAGTCTCCTCTCTTGCTGGGCGGCACTGTCTTGCATTAGATGCGTACAGCTCTTTTCCACCGCATTCGACAAGCACAAAAAAAGCTATGCCACGCTTGACCAGTTTCCAGTGAGCGGATTGGTACGGTAGCAACGTCTTTTTAGTTCTTGGATTATAAGCCCAGCAAATGTGACCGTGAGTATGAAAGGTTAGAGTCAAATCTAAAAACCTAATATAATTTTGTTGTGGTGCTTCGTGGGTGAAATTAAGATGTCGAGAGCAATGCTGAAAAACTGATAAGATACTGCAAATGATGTCAGTGAGACAATCACTTCGTCCGATATTTAAGAGAACAAGGAAATCATCAACATACCTATAAACACGGGCAGCACGGCAATCGGTAATGGCGTCGGAAAGAGACTTGTCAAATTTCGCTAAGAAAATATCGCACAGTACCGGCGCAACACTTGACCCTATACATATACCATTCTTCTGTAAAAACAACTTCGCATCGAATTTAACATAAGTTGCCGACAGGTAAAAACATAAAAGTTCCATAAAACCCTCAGTCGAGAAGGCGCAACTCCCTTGAAAACAAGTCTCCCCTTGGCGTTCAATAGCTTCCCGCACTGCCACAAAAAGTTCTTCATGTGGAATAGAATAATACAGTTCTTCAATGTCCACAGAAAAGGCCGTGTTCGCCGTTAGCACTCCCGATCTCAAGGCGTCGATCGCTACGTTTGAACTGTCAATGCCGAAAGGGTCCTCAGTAGCAAGAGCATTCAAGGAACGTTGCAAGAACCTTCCAACAGGCTTTGGCCACGAGCCTTCTTCTGTCACTATGGTTCTCATAGGGAAGTCAGGCTTTTGTGCTTTCACAGTGAAAAATACGGAAAGCACATCACCATTTCCCTTCTGGTCAACATCACCATAGCCTTGTAAGCTTGCAAAACTTTGCATGAGGGTCTCGCAGCAATGTACGCGAAAGAGTACGTGCAATACCAAGCATGTCTCGAAGTACCGCACGTGCGGCACATGTGTAGTGTACAGTATTCTTTGAAAATGTGGTAGAGATTACATAGGACAAACCGGTCGCTGTGTGAATGATCGGATGCGTGAGCATGCGAATCTAATACCCACAGGCACAGGAGGTAATCTTCGGCTACATTGTAAGGAGCGCGGTTGTGATCCCCTCTTCAGCGACGTTTCAATCTTGGGGAAGGCTAAGATTCAGCAGGAAAGAGAGTTGCTTGAAGCCTATCGCATCTATAAACTTGGCCCCGAGAAGTGTGTAAGCGCACCATCTGTGTTCCTTACCAAGAAATAGCTTTTATTTCTTGATCAGTGTAGACGTGTATAGGTAAGGTGTTGACCGTGTTTTGTTATGTTGTGCCATGCTCATGTTCAGTACGGACTTGGGAGACGTCGTTTTCATGAAGTTCAGTTGTTATGTTGTTATGTGTATAGCTGTTAGTTGTTATGTTGTGCCATGTGCATGTTCAGTAGGGACTTGGGGGACGTCGTTCTCATGAAGTTCAGTTGTTAGTGCAGCCAGCTTCCTGCCGCTTTGTCTATGTCTGCTTCTTGATTTTTTCTACTTTCAAGTATGCTGGCATTCTCCTAGTATAACCATGTACCCACTAGCCCAACAATCCACCCTCATGATTTTATTCCAATATCCTGACGTCAAATTTCCGTGACCGCCGTCGTATAGCATCAGGCGGTGACCCGCAGCGTTGTGTGAAAAACCCAATAGAACGCTGTCCTCGTTCATAGGAGGTCACTTTTGTTTCGCTGACAAGAGGCGAGGAGCGCCTCTAGTCAAGAAGTGGAGACGTGAGGAAGTGGAGAGCTAGCTTAATGAAAAAGACTAGTTCAAGCGCAGAACCAATGATTCCAAGGTGAGACCTTTCCTCACATTACGACGCGTCTGTCGCAATGACAGTGTTTGTGGCTGATGTATTTAGATGATTTGGTAATAATACATGTCAGATGCGATAGGGTAGTATCGCTTGGCTTGGAAAAATGTCAGACGAACTTTAAAGAGAAGGACAATATGATTGGAAAGCACATCACGAATTCATACATTCAGTGGCTAAAGTCACGTTTGAACAAAAACAAATTGGGATGAATGAAACCTGGCTCAGTGAACAGGAAAAAAATAATTCTACATCGGAGATGAAAGTAATCGAAAGCGGCTTGAAAGGTGGTTCATAATATCCTAGAAATCGGCATGAAATGGGCGGGATTCTCGCTTAAAAGTATCGATGAGGCTGTCGGCAACGTATTTCGGAAGTTCTAAGCACTAAAGTAATGCCTCTCGTTCCAGGAGAACTATAGTCGCCGAGGCTTGTATGCTGCCGCACCGGAGAATAGAGCACAGCCAAATTACAAGATCGGATGAGCGTACATTCGCTATATCATCAAAAGTTATTCTGTTCGCATACCTGATCGATGGTTGTTTAACTTATGCAAGATAACGATTGCAGGTACTCCTTTTGTCGCAACGTATTAAATATACGGGCACCAATTCAAAGATCCGCTACAAATAATTCCACGGTGCTTGATTGACTCTACTTGTGGGAGATCTTCCAAATGATAGTTAAGCGATATGTGCACTGCGTCTTCAACGGGGAAAATAAGAATAACCTTTATTCGCGTTCAGGGCTAAATATATGCTATATCATGTCAGTATTATAGTCGATTCTAGTTCCCTTAGGTACGACTGCAAAATCTGCTTAATGGAGTACAGTAAATGTCACCAGCCGTAGAAAAAGCAAGGCAATGTCGTTAGCATATACGTGCGTACTCACACCTTGGTGAAGTTGGACGGTGCTCGAAAGTACCGATCCCTGACTCATACCTCTTATTTGCTTTTGTTTACGAGAACAGCCGCTTTGAAGACGGTAAAATGATCTATCTTTCAAAAAGGAATTCACTCAGGCTACGATATATCCTTGAAACCAGTGGCCCTGCAACCGATCTATTAAATCCATGTTCAACTCTCATAAATAATACAGAGAACTGAAGCCGCATACTGCTTTTTGTGTCCGTTGATGTGAATGCAACTTTCAAGGACTTACATGCGCATTCAATACTGAGCAACCAGATTTAATGCCAGTTTGACTAAAACTCAATAACTTCTTTACATTATGGACATTCATTACGTGCTCGTGAAGGACCGTTTCAGTAAGTTTCGCTACATTTGAAGTTAGAGCAATCGGTCTTTTGTTGCCGAGAGTTTACCCTCCTCCTTGCTTTTTGAACAACGGAATAATTTTGGCGATCTTTCAGTCATATTGAATCCTTGTATCTTTAATAGAGTAGTTTACTAGCTTCAGTAGATAATTTGGCGACCATTGGACCAATATATTCAAAATGGAATTTGTAATTCTATCAGGGCCAGAGGCTGCACTTGGCAATCTCAACATGACCTGCAGGGGCCTGGGTAGCGTATAACGATTCTAAGCGCTTCGTCAGCGGTCAGAGCTGCGCTCTGCCTCCGTTATCATCACGACCTGGTGGTCGTACGTGAGCAGTGGATGATCAGAAAGTCATAGAATCTAGCGAAATAAATCGCAGGGGAAAATTCCGAAGAAGCTACGTAGTCCAAGAAAGCTGGCGCAAAACCAAGTTTGAAGTCGCGTTGTGAATCGGAGAATGAGGGCTCAACTATTGGGCCGTAGTTCTTGCATAGCTGATGAGGGGAATTAGTGCAAAAAAAAAGTACATGCAACAGTAGGGTAAACGGATCGCACAAACGTAATGCATGCGTCCAAACGCATTGCATGCGCGCAGACATACAACACTACCACAGGATGACGCGTGTACATCAAGGGCGTGTGCTTATGAATTCATATTCTGACGTGTGCAGTGCGATTAAACAGTTGTACGTAGCGCTTGTCTTCATCTCCCCTTCGGTTGCGCGTCTCTCTTGTTGCTCTAATTCCCCTCATCAGTCGTGTGTGAGCCGGCATTTTAAATACTGTAGCGAGCGACTTCGAGGACGCCATTTCATGTCGGATGTCAAGATTATGGAGTCTTCATGAAATTTAATTGGAAGTCTCTTTCTAAAACGAAGGAATTAAAGAACGCACGTTTGTTTTAGTATTTAAGGAGACAATAAAAAAAATTATCTCTCATGGTACTCATCTTCCGCGCACGTAGCGGTACGTTTCAAGATTGCTGCAAAAAATTTGCCAGTTACGTGGATAATGCAGCATTTTTCGCCAAGCAGCTTTCCTTCTTTGATAAGCTCGTGTGCATTTAGACTAGAGGAGTAACGTTTAGCTGACTGGACTAAAAATTCAGAGGAGGAGGAGGAGAAACATTTATTAAAAAGAAAGGACAAGCAGGTGTCTTTCTGCTTGTGCGGGAGGCGCCCTTAGTCCAGGGCTCCTGCGGCTCTTGCTGTCTCCCGGGCCCGCCGCACCAGTTGCTGCTGGTTACGAGGGTCCGAACTAGTCAGCACGGCCTCCCACTGTTCGGGTGTGCGGTTGGGTATTTGCGGGGCCGCCTTCACGTTGGGGCACGCCCATGTGGTGTGATATAGGGAGGCGTAATCATTACAAAGGGGACATTTGTATGAATATAGTGTAGGGTGTATTGCGTGTAGTCTGCTTAAATGGGGGTATGTGTTGGTTTGTAGTTGTCGCCATGTTACGGCGTCTTCACGTGAGAGGGTCTTGTGTGGAGGCGGGTATTGTCGTCTGTTCAATCTGTGGTGTTGTAGTATGGCGTTGTATTGTAAAGGTACGGGCTCCATAGATGCGACCGTATCCCTCTCTTGTGGCGCCCGGGAGGCATGAGCTCGGGCTACAGCGTGCGCACGCTGATTTCCACGGAGGGACTCGTGTCCTGGAGTCCACACTATTTCAACGTCCGGGAATTGGGAGGCTTGTTTGAGGAGTCGGTGGGCGATTGAAGATATTCTGCCTCTCGCGTAGCTACGGCAAGCTGCCTGGGAGTCAGTAATAATTGTGACGTACTCGTTGGTCGGACTAGAGGTGATGGCCAAGGCGATGGCTGTCTCCTCCGCTACGAGGGCGCTGGCAGTGTTGACCGTCATCGAGACCACCTCTTGTAGGTTATAGTCGACAACGCTGGTCGTCATGGCTGCTTTTTGGGGGTACTGCGCGGCATCTGTGAACAGTGTGGTGGGGAGACTGCCATATTTTGTCTGTAGAGTTTTTGCGCGAGCTTAGCGACGATCGGCATGATGTTCCGGGTGCATGCTTCTGGGGATAGGGGCTACCTTGATGTGTTCCCGGAAGTTGGGGGCCAGATGGATTGTTTGTTCGTGGCCTTTGCCATGTGTGGGGTAGCCTAGGCGTGCTAGGACTGTTCTTCCTGTTGGTGTGAGGGCTAGTCGTTCTCGTTGGCTTGTGAGGTGGGCGTCTATAATTTCTCTTTTAGTATTATGAACTCCTAGGGCTTCAAGCTTGAGTGTCGCTGTTCCCGGTGGTAGGCCGAGCGCTTGCTTGTAGGCTTTCCGAAGAAGTACGTCTAGTTGATCTAGCTCCTTGGGAGTGAGGGGCAAGTACGGGGCAGCGTAGGCAATGCGGCTGATTATCAGGGCCTGAACGAGCTGTATTATGTCGTCTTCTTTCAGTCCGTATTGTTTGGTGGTGATGGATTGATGGTGATGGTGATGGATTGATGTAGAGCTCAACAAATATTAAAGCAGGTTAAACAAGGTGCGCCCCACAACCAGCAGTTGCGGAGAACATCTGGGCCCTTCAACTGCTAGCACGTGATAATTGGATAGGCAGTAGTTTAACTTGTCGTAATTAGCAAAGGCTTTCCCTTGTATTTTAATTGATGTTAGGGGGCAGTCAACTTCAAAGAACAAGGTGGTCACTATTTGTAGCAAAATCAATTGTGAACCAAAATTTCACGGCAGCACTAGCGCTAGAAAACGTTTAATCTAACACTGCGTGAGAATGTACCACGTACGAAAGGAACATTTGTCTAACATTTAGGCAGAATAGATTCTTGTCTGTCATTCAATCCCATATAGACGTGTACCACAAGTGCCTATTCTTAATCTCCATGAAGCGCGATGGGAGTTAAATGTCCCCAGTAAGGCTTACTTCATTTTTGCAGTTAGCGACAAAGGTATAGCACAATTGGTAAGTATTACGAACGCTAGTATAGGTGAAATACACGTTTGAAATGAAGAATGGACGGTAAAATTGGAGACAGGTCATGCAACCTTGAAGCCAAAGTTCCCTTCTCTGATCCCTCCACCGCTCATACCAGTCGGTCAGTCCCGTCCTTTCTTTTTTTTTTTGACCTCGTGTGTGTGAACGTTAATTGTCCTATAGTTTGCAAAACCGGTCTGCTGCTGGGTTAGTATAACAAAATCATGCGTAATTTACTAATTCGTAGAGGAGAGAGAGAGATAGAAAGACGCGATCATGATTGAGGCTAAAGTGCTTTTGTAGAATAAAGGCTAAAACCCATGAGGGCGATTTTGTGCACGATAGCGACGAGCGACAAAACGGGCCGTCGCTTGAACAGATCGCTCGATCGCTCGGTTCTAGAATTCGTCGCTCGTCGCCCGGAAGTGCTATGAGCGACTAGCCAATAGCGCGAAGCCAGAACTGGGTGTACATCGCTCAGATACCACCGATGGCCGCACGGAAGGAGCAAACGATTGAATTTTTATACGTGGAAAGATAAGAACCTACTGCGAGGCCCTCAGAAATATTTTATTCTGCTTTTTACAGTAAAATACATCAACTTAATTTAATAAAGCACGCGTCACGTTAGTTTCGGCACGTATATTGCTGCCCTCACACCGGCAACACCGGGCAGACGTCACTCAAGATCGTCGCTTGCATGGGGTACGACTTGTAGGCATTTTGTACGCGACGAGCGAACGCGACAGCCATCTCAATCGCGTCGCTTGTCGCTGTTGCGCGCAAGATCGCTTGCATGAGGTTTGTACTTAAGGGAGAGCTTCTGCACGGGTCATCTCAGTTTTGATGGACACTAGCTGCGATGTTTAGCGACCGAGAACGACGTTTAATGATTGATGGATAATCGCAGAATTTATATTTATATTTACAGTCGAATACGGAGGCGAATGCTGCTTTATTCTTCAATTCGAGAAACGCTGCACGAACAAATTGCTAAGGGGTTGGACGTGTAGAGGATCCAGCGGTGAAATCGTCAGACATCGTTTTATTTGTACGTCTCAAGGCAGGATAAAAAAGAAGTTAAAAATATAAAGCTGAATTTACTAATCGCGAAATAAATAAATAATCGCATGGCTTTGTATGAAACAAATGGGCTTACATTCAAGAAAGAACCAAAAATATAACACCAGAAAGGAGCAGCAGGACTAAAGGAAAAAGAAGCTTCCCCATTGAGGGAACCGGCTGTGGTGGGCAATATTATGAAAGCGCAGCAAAGGCTGAAAACGGCGATGAAGCCCGAAAAGCGGGCGAGAGATCCCGCACAACCACGTTCTTTGATGGGCATGCCGTGCGATATCGGCGCATCTGGTCTTTCGCTGTGCATTATTAATGAAGTGCGTCTTAGCGATAGAGTAAATGTGCTCGAGAAGGTATGAACCTTTACCAGCCGTGCGAAAAAGCAACGCTCATTCTTGAGAGTAGAAAAAAAAAAACTGAAATATCGTATGAGGCCGGCTGAGTTAAGGCAAATCGACTAAGTCGGAGCTACAAAGATGAGTATGAGTGTGTTCTCTCTCTCTCTCTTTCACACACACACACACACACACACACACACACACACACACACACACACACACACACACACACACACACACGCACACGCACACACACACACACACACGCACACACACACACACACACACACACACACGCACACGCACGCACGCACGCACGCACACACACACACACACACACACACACACACACACACGCACACACACGCACACGCACACACACACACACACACGCACACGCACGCGCACGCACGCGCGCGCACACACACACACACACACGCACACGCACACACGCACACACACACACACACACACTGCTAACTGCTAACTCACTCAAGCTGACTCTTAGAACACTTCGATGAGGTGTTATATAAAATGGAATAAACGAATACGAGCATGGTGGAAAAACGTCGTACTCGTACACGCTGGCAGCAAAAGAAAATACACACGATAAAGGCCATCATACTGGTTTGTCACCATTTTCAGCGTCCGCACTGGGAGTCGCATACGCGGTTGGACTGATAGTGGTTGTTATTATTACCCAGACTTAGATTTTGACGTTAAATACCAATTAATGAAACAGTAAAAAAATTAATTGATAATCAAAAAGAAGAAACAATCAATGATGTTAAAGTTAATCACGGAAGCTTTGAAATTTACTAGTAAATACGTAATGATGTGCGCAGCCTCTTATTGACGTTGGTGACCCCGTTGTCCATAGCACGCGAACCCACTTTTAATTTTCATAGTAACGGTGCTGGAAGTCGTACAATCATTTAAAAAAAATACTGCAGAAACCATTTTACGACTGTTGACGTTAATGCGATTAACATTGAAGCAATGTAGGGCATTGCCGTATTGCCACTGCAGAGATGAGTCATGTATGCGGCGTCTACAGCAGCGGGACCACTCTCTCGCGCTTCGACGACGACGACAATGATGATGATGATGATGATGATGATGATGATGATGACGATGATGATTTTTATTGGCATCTTCTTTGAAACGGGGCGGAGAGTAACAGAAATCTAGCCTGCTTTGTCTAATCAGGTTTTACTACATCTATTGCAGTCTAGCATTCTGCCTATCTCTCGTCGACTGTTTAGTTATTTATTTAAACATCTGTCTCTATAATGTAGAGGTACCTATGTCTGTAAGGACTCCAGTTCCCCCGATCTCTTCCCTGCTTTTATTCCACCAATACTGTAAACGTTTCTTGCGTATCTCGACTGCTGACCAGTTAATGCTTCCATCTTCTTTGAATCCCAGTGATTCTGGAAAGTGGGTGTTTCCTACGGGTTTTGCTAGGTGAATATATTTGCATTAGATTACTACGTGCTGCAGTCGTTTCTGGAATTTTACTGCAGCAGGCGCATGCCTCATGCTGTTGCGAATATTTGCTCCGGTATGTTCTTGTCTTCAGACAGCCAGCTCGGGCCTCAAATAGTAGACGCTGCGCTTTGTGTTAACGTACAGGTTTTCACTTCTTATTTCTTGCTTGGCGCATTTGTAAATATCCATGGTCTTTTTTGGTTCCATCCTTTGTACCAAAATGATGACTTCCCTCTAGACACGCTGTGCCATCTAGTGGCGCCGCCGCGAAGTACGCGTGTGGCGTGTGTCTCAATATATAAGACGTGGGCTAGATTCCCCCCGGTACCTGATAAATCTTAAAGGTCTTTTTTTTTAGTTGCTGAAGAGTGGCACATACGCAGTGACCGAGGTTGGTGGGAAAAAGGTTATACAGACAAACATACGTTCCACAAAGTACGTGAATTTACCAAATAATCCTAATCGCATTGAAACATGTCCAATGGTTGGTTTTGAAGCCGGTTCCCTCAGCACAGAAGCCCGATGTTCTATCCGTTAGACCATGGACTAACCAGAGACTCAAGTTGGCGTGAAAGAGGTTAGAACCATAGATACCGTAAACTGCTTGAAGTATCCTAAGAATGCTAATCACATTAAAAAGAAGAAGTTCTGGTGCACTCTCTCTCCGGTACGTGAGTGAATCAAAGCAGCACAAGAAGCTTTTCTAACATTGTAATTCACTGTCAACGAAGGTCGAAGCTGAGTAGCATTGACTTCGTCTTGCAACGAATTCACGGCTACTGTAAGATCTTCGGGATCAAGAATGTCTGTTTCCGTTTTTATTTGTGCCCAATATTGCTCGGGGGAACAGTTTCCCATGAAAATATTTTTCTTCAATACTCGAGTCTCTCGGGATCAAGTTACCTTTTCAATCGTTCTTCGCTGTCCGAATCAACCAAACGAGCTGAAGTACATATCACCAACACTGACAGGAAAATCTATAAGGTGGCTGCCGACTACGCAATTACATTACGAGGCCTCAGTTCCGCGAGAGCGGAAGAAATTGTGTCCCTTTTATTGCGACCACTTCAAAATGCGCGCATCATGCAGCTTGGCTTCCGAAATCGCGCAAGTTTGGATGTGCTGTAAGCACTTGTTCGCTAGTCGGTCTTGATGTGGTTGAAAGTCGCACAATGACCGTCTGCGAAGGCTGACCGTAAGCCACCCCTAAATCGCCCCTTCCGTCCTTCTTCATTTGACACGGATTTAGCGTGGTCTTCTGCTGTCACTTCCGTATAGAAACGCAAGTGGTCTGTCTCACTATCTCTATCGTCTTGTCCCGTACAGAGTGCTAGAGCACTCAGTTGCCAGCGGCTCGGGTGAGTATACGTGTGTCAGTGGCGTGCATGGTGGTGTGTGCATGATACCACGTGACCACCGCGTCGGCTTCCCGTGATGGAACGAGCCACCTGCTTCACGTCCGAAACCGCGCTGCACTTGGCACGCGTTTTTTACTGGTCGCATTAAAATTAAATGCTGATGTCTTACGTGCCATAAGTACCATCTGGTTATGAAGCACGCCGTAGTGGGAGACTCCGGATTATTTTGACTACCTGAGGTTCTTTAACGTGCACTTAATGCATCGTACGCGAGCGTCTTTGCATATAGACCCCATCGGGATGCGGCCGCCGTGGCCGGGATCGAACCCTCGACCTTACGTTCAGCAGTGCAACGCCATAGGCACAGAGCTACCGCGGTAGGTCGAATTAAAGGGAGATGTAAACAGTTATCTGTTACGTTCTCGAGGAACTGAAGATTCATAAACGAAATTGCTTGAACAACTGTTCATTGGGAAAAACTGAAAAGACTATTTGGTGCGGGTACTCCTAAGCCTCATCGTTCCTATATCCTTGTGACGGAAAGTGTAAGCGAAGAAATGAACCCCCAGGCGCTGCATGAGTGTAAGGAAATAGGTGTAAATAATAAATAGGTATAAAGAAAAGTGGCAAGGAACCATTAGGCTGTAGCCTCTCATTACTTGCGGCGAAGTTCGGAAAGAAATGAGCAGCGAGGGGCATTGAGCAATCTAAGGTAAGTCCACTCTTGCATGCTGGGTAGACGTATGTACGCATTCTCCACCCGAGGGACTCGTTTATCCACGACGAATGGCGGCCGTATAGCTGAGCGAAGAACAAATGTTGCGCCTGTGTCAGTTGCTGTCGAAAGGCGTCGTCTTCAGTAGCCCAGGGGACACCGTGGAATAAAAGGCGCGATACGTACAGCCTTTTTCGAAAGTATACGGCCTACGTTGCCAGCGACCGCCAGGCTGGCTCGCGCTTTTAAAGAGGGTTCTGTGGTATGCCGTATATAAGTTCCATTGCCCTGGGGAATGAAAATAACTCTTTTGCTCACCACTTAGCGTATGGAACGTCAGAAGCGCCGCGGGAATTACCGCACCACAATTAGCCGAAAGGCCTATCTATATCTTGAAGGCGATGCGTATACTCTTGACAAAGGCTTACGTTACTGTTCGTTTTGTTGCTATCAGCGTAGAAATTATCCGATGATTTGGCCGAGAGCAGCAAATTACAAATTGCAATAGATTACAAAAGGCACCTAGCTCGCTTTCGCGGATACTTAATGGTGAGCCTGTGCAGTGTACTGGATTTTCACGTCACACTTGCAACGTTTATCACGCGTATTCCCTTGTCACTGTGCGCCGCGTATCTGATGCACGCGGTCATTGTTCACATGTGCTGTTGTATCGTCAGCCAATCGCATGGCTCGACTGCACCCATGCTCCCTTTATAAGGCGAAGCCACTGAATCGTTGCTGTCTGTTTTGTTCATGTTGCTGTCCGAATAAATACTACTTGACTTCACGGCGTCTCTGGTCAACATGGCGACGAAGATGGGATCGTTCGGGCAGAGGCAATGACCAAGCCTGAGGAAACGGCAACGACGCCACGGCAAGCGAGGACATCAGTGATGACCACCACCCTGGGATCCTTGGCCGAGTTCTGCCCAGACTCTGGCAATATCGAAGTCTACCTGGAAAGGTTCGACCTGTATGCAACCGCCAATGGAATAGACGCAAGTAAGAAGTTGCAAGTCTTCTTAACAATCCTGGGTGAAAAGGCTTACGTGACTCTGCGTAGCCTGCTGCTGCCGAAGAAACCAACGGAAGTCAAGTACGAAGAAGCTACAGAAGCTCTCCGAAAGCACTATGCTCCAAAACGGTCAGTGGTTACCGAACGGTATCACTTTTACCAGCGAAAGCAAGAGCCGGATGAAAGCCTAAAACAGTTCATCGTTGAGCTGAAAAGACTGGCTGCAATGTGCTCGTTTGGAAGCTTTTTGGAAGAAGCACTCCGGGATCGACTGATTGCTGGAATCAGGACGGATTCGATTCGATGCCGTCTTCTTGCCCTGTCAGACGACGAAGTCACCTGGGAGCGAGTATGCAAAATTGCCACCGCCTTGGAAACGGCCCAGAAAGACACCCGAGAAATGCTACCGGAGGGGTCAACCGCCAGTCCTGCGGACGTTTACTGGCATCGGGAGCCCACCACACAAGGCAGGCGACACGCGACGAAGACCGCTAGCAACGAGCAGCGTGCCCCCCAAAACGGTCCAAGGAAGCAACGTGGGAAAGGCACTGTTCGCGCCTGTTATAGATGCGGCGGACTGCACGCGCCAGTGAGTTGTCCTTTTCTCAAAAGTACCTGCTTCAAATGCTCGAAGCCAGGGCATGTAGCGAAAATGTGCAAAACAAAGGTCGTGCACAAAGTTGAGGAGACCTTGCTGTCAACAGACTTGCTTACTGTTAGTACGACTAACCAAGTTCATAGCTCTCCGCCTATTGTGCTTAAAGTAAAAGTAAACGGCAAGGAGATTCCGATGGAACTAGACACGGGAGCAGCTGTGACCATAATGTCTGAAAGGGACTTTGATGAAAATTTTCCAAACTATCCATGTTCCAAAGACTACGTGCGTCTAGGAGTGTATAATGGCACTGCACTCAAACTGAAAGGCGTAGCAAACGTCAATGTATCTTATCAGAACCGAAGCTACAATCTGCCTCTGATAATTGCAAAGCAAGAAAATGAAGCCCGCATGCCGACGCTTTTAGGTCGCGATTGGATGACTACACTAAAAGTTGACTTGCAAAATGCTGTTCAGCAGTTGCAACGTGACGTGGATAACGTACAGGAGGGCAGGCAGATGGTAGCAGCGGAAGCTGAAAAGAAGTTGAAACAGTTGTACGGTGATGTGTTTGAGCCAGGCTATGGTTCTATCAAAGGATTCACTGGTAGTATACGAATGAAAACCGATGTGCATCCAACTTTTTGTAAGGCGAGACGAGTACCATATGCTTTGCGCGAACAAGTGGAGAGTGAATTGCGTGACCTTGAGAAAGCTGGTGTGGTGTACAGAGTCAGGCACAGTGATTGGGCTACACCGCTAGTTATCGTGCCAAAGAAAACAGGAAAAGAAATTAGGATATGTGGGGATTAGAGTCACGGTCAATCGGGATATTGAACTTGACCACTATCCACTGCCTCTGCCAGAGGACATATTCGCGTCACTGGCTGGAGGGACCGTGTTCACCTTACTAGATTTGTCGAAGGCTTACCTCCAGCTTGAGCTGGATGAGCAGGCACAGCAACTGCTCACGGTGAATACGCACATGGGACTTTTCAGGTTCCGGCGATTGCCGTACGGAGTGGCAAGCGCACCCGCAATGTTTCAAGCCGTGATGGACCAGGTTTTACAAAACATACCGGGAACAGCCTGTTACCTGGACGATGTGTTAATAGCAGGTAAAAACCTGACAGAGTGCTATCACCGTTCCCAGCAAGTGCTACAAGCGCTTAGTAAGCACGGCATTCGTGTAAACGCCGGGAAATGCACATTTTTCCAAGAAAATGTTTGTTACTTGGGGCACGAGCTAGACAAGCATGGCGTACACCCAGCAGCAGAAAAAGTAAAGGCGATTCAAGAAGCGCCAAAACCAAGTAATGTGACTCAGCTAAAGGCATTTTTGGGCCTAGTAAACTACTACGCCAAATTTTTGCCTGACCTAGCAAATGTGCTAGAACCTCTCCACCAACTGTTGCGCAAGGGCAGCACATGGAAATGGTCAAGCCAGTGTGACGCATGTTTCAGTCGCTGTAAGAATTTGATCAGTGAAGACATGGTCTTGGAACTGTATGATGTAAGGAAGGAAATACAGCTGACATGTGACGCTTCTGCTTACGGCTTAGGCGCAGTGCTGTCGCACGTGGTTGAGGGCGTAGAGCGACCGATCGCGTTTGCATCGCGGACGACGACGCCTGCTGAGCGTAACTACGCGCAAGTGGAAAAAGAAGCGCTTGCAGTTGTTTTTGGAGTGAAGAAATTTCATAAATATCTGTACGGGCGTACTTTCAGTGTGATCACTGATCACCAGTCGCTAACAGTCATATTTGAGGCTAAGCACCACACAAATGCAGTAGCTGCAGCTCGAGTGCACCGCTGGGGAATTTTTCTTGCTAACTACAGCTTTCGTATTTTGCACAGACCAGGAACAAAGATAGCCAATGCAGATGGTTTATCACTCCTTCCACTGCCGGACGCCGGTGACGAGGCAGAAGAAATCTTTTATTTTTCGCCTGTCAATAAACTGCCCATAACTGCGAAAGATATCGAGCGTGAAACTGAAAGATCCAGTTCTGAGCGCTGTTCGTGAAATGGTATGGCACGGATGGCCGCGTACTGTGGACGCTCATTATCAGCCTTTCTTCGTGAGGCGATTTGAACTTTCAGTGGATTGTGGTTGTGTGGTGTGGAACAACAGAGTCGTGATACCACATTCGCTTCAAAGTGAAGTTATGTGTTTGTTGCATGAGCAACACATTGGCATTACAAAGATGAAAGCTCTTGCAAGGTCAATGGTTTGGTGGCCAAATATAGACAACTGCTTGGAACAAACTGCAAAGCAGTGCGAAATTTGTCAAAGCACAAAATCTGTAGTGCCACTAGCGCCGCTTTCATCTTGGAAGTGGTGCACAAACAGTTGGGAGAGGATACATCTAGACTTTGCTGAAAAAGAAAAAAAGATGTTCCTTTTGGCTGTAGATTCCTATTCCAAATGGTTGGAAATAAGTCATGACGTCAACGACCGCGCAATGCACGATCGAAACAGTGCGCTCGTTGTTCGCAAGTCATGGCCTACCGAAAGAGGTAGTCACTGATAACGGGCCACAGTTTCGTGCAAAAGAGTTTAAGGACTTCCTATTGTCAAACGGGGTTAAGCACACGCTTACTCCGCCATATCATCCTCAGTCAAACGGTTCGGCCGAACGTGCTGTTCAAGCAGTAAAGCAGTCGCTGTTGAAGCAATTGCTGGAAGACCAGAGGAATAAAAGTTCCAGGTCACTGCAGCACAGAATTGATAATTTTCTGTTCGCTTATAGAACGACGCCGCATACATTCACCGGCCAAACACCAGCTGAACTCTTTGTGAGGAGGAAGTTGCGCACAAGGTTGTCGTTATTGAAACCAGATGTGCAGGATACAATAAATGCCAAATCTGAGAGTAATGTACGTAGTGCAAACAAGAGGAGGAGTTCACCCAGAGTATTTTCTGTTGGGGATAGTGTTTGTGCGTTCAGTACGTGGGGAACAGGTGAAATGGCGTCCAGGCAAAATTGTGGATGTGAAATCGGCAATGACATTCCTTGTGGTTGTGGATGGACAGACGCGGTTTGTGCACGCGGACCATTTGCGACATTCTTGTGTAAAGCCTGGTAGTGTTAAGGAAAATGATGTACCTCTGCCACATGCAAGTGAACTGCTTGAAAGTGAAAGTGTCCTTGCACCCGCCTCAAACCGGCCAGTGTTGGATCGGAGTGATGGTGGCCCACCCTCACGTGGAGCCCAAAGTGCGTCAACGTCAGAACAGAACGATGCCGGTTCACCTGTGCTGCTCAGGCGCAGCGCTCGTGATAAGCGCAAGCCAGATCGTCTGACGTATGACCGATTCTGATCTTGTTGGAGGGGAAGTGTTGTATCTGTGCAACGTTTATCACGCGTATTCCCTTGTCACTGTGCGCCGCGTATCTGATGCACGCGGTCATTGTTCACATGTGCTGTTGTATCGTCAGCCAATCGCATGGCTCGACTGCACCCATGCTCCCTTTATAAGGCGAAGCCACTGAATCGTTGCTGTCTGTTTTGTTCGTGTTGCTGTCCGAATAAATACTACTTGACGTTCCTGCGGCACGCATCTCTCACCGCACCAGTCATCCGCAGCAAGTCGCACGCCCGCGTGCCCGAACCAGGTGGGCTCGGCGACTGCGCATCTGCACAGCTCGCTAAACCATTTGCTCTTGCAATGCGGATCATAACCTTCGCTACTGTGCATTTCCTGCTGCCTACGATAACCGCTGCTGCTCCGTCAGCTTCGTCGAGGTGCGTGGTCGACTGCCAAGGAAACGAGCCAGCCAACATCCAGGTTTTCCGTACCAGCGATGCGACATACCCGGACATCCAACAGAAGTGGCGGCCGGTGGTCCTCAGTCAGGGGTGGCAATCCCCATCGTCAGCAACAGCAACGCATTCACCAGATATAAACTGGGGGCGGCCGTCGACGCAGCTTTGTGGGCTCGGCGACTGCGCATCTGCACAGCTCGCTAAACCATTTGCTCTTGCAATGCAGATCATCACCTTCGCTACTGTGCATTTCCTGCTGCCTACGATAACCGCTGCTGCTACGTCAGCTTCGTCGAGGTGCGTGGTCGACTGCCAAGGAAGCGAGCCAGCCAACATCCAGGTTTTCCGTACCAGCGATGCGACATACCCGGACATCCAACAGAAGTGGCGGCCGGTGGTCCTCAGTCAGGGGTGGCAATCCCCATCGTCAGCAACAGCAACGCATTCACCAGATATAAACTGGGGGCGGCCGTCGACGCAGCTTTGTGGGCTCGGCGACTGCGCATCTGCACAGCTCGCTAAACCATTTGCTCTTGCAATGCAGGTTAGTCAACCATACGCTCTCTTCGCTAAAAAATCTAGCAATTATTTCCTGATGCAGTTGCCGAGCCCGCACTGCTGTGCCGCCATTGCTGTCGAATGTGCTCATATTATTCATGCCTTGCTGATTTTGGCCGGTGATGTGGAAATAAACCCGGGTCCTAACATTCCTGAAAACCTACTAACCGAATTGCGAAAACTAACCGCCGGTCAGAACCAGCTGATCACTGAAATTCATGGTCTTAGGTCGCAACTTACTTCTACCGATAAAGCAATTACTGATCTAAGCAAACGAATGAATGATCTTGAGTCACTACCAGGCACTTTTGCCCATTCGAAACGAAGTGGATGCAATGCGCACCACGACTGAACAGGCTATTTTTCGCATTTCCCAGCTCGAAGCACGTATCGACGATGCCGAAAATCGCTCACGGCGGGACAACCTAATTTTTTACGGCATTCCTGACCCCTCCAGCTCGGAAACCACTGCCGACTCCGAAAGATTGATTGTGGAACTTTGCCGCGATAGGTTGCAACTAACCATCGACCCTAAAGAAATAGAACGTGCACATCGCATCGGTCGTCACTCCCCCAATCACTCTCGCCCCCTCATAGCAAAATTTACTTTCCATAAAACCAAAGTTAACATCCTTTCGAGTGGCCGAAAGCTTAAGGGCACTGACTACAGTATTAGCGAGGACTTTTCGCGATCAGTACGAAATTCCCGAAAACATCTCGTTGCTTTCGCAAAAGGTAAAGGCGTTCCGTTTTCACTCCGCTTTAAGACTTTGTTCATCGGTTCAAGAAGATACACCTTTGATGCCGCCTCGAGTAGTGTCAAAGAGTTGTCATAGCAGCTACATCACCCCAAACAGAAAAATAACATATCACCAACTTGCTCCAGAGATAGCGCTTCGCTTTCTGTAATATACACGAACGTGCGCAGTTTCCTGCCAAAGCGTGAATTGGTGTCGAACATAGTTTCATCTACCGGTAGCAACGTACTATTACTAACTGAGACATGGCTGAGCAGCGCCGTTACTGATAGCGAAGTTCTAGCCGACCTGCCCGGTTTCTGCCTCTACCGGAACGACCGCGCAGGAACCCGTGGTGGTGGTGTGCTAGTCGCTGTTCGTGAGCAGTTGCCATGCTCGCTAATTAACGTCACATCAGATCTTGAGATGCTATGGGTCATAATGCATACCTATCCAAAAAAAGTGCTACTTGGTATCTGTTACAGACCGCCCAGTGCTACTCCTGATTTCTGCCATCAACTTAACGTCATAAGCGAACTGGTAACCACCTACCGAAACGCGCAAATCCTTCTCTTCGGTGACTTTAACTTCCCACAAATAGACTGGCGTACCATACAATCATTCTCGGTATCCGGACACAGAGGCCAAAAATTTTGTTGATTTCTGCCTTAACTTTAACCTTTCCCAGCTAGTAACTGAACCAACCCGGATTTCGCAGCAAACTGCTAACGTCCTCGATCTCGTACTAACCGACCACCCTGACAGCCTTTCATCCATTTCTTACTTACCTGAGATCAGTGATCACAAAGTCATCCATGCCACTTTTTCGTTCAATTTGTTGGCACGGGATACCTTTAAGAAAACAATATGTCTATACGACAAAGGAAATTACGGAGCTATAACTGAAGCTATGAATACATTCTTTCCTATATTCGAATCAACTTTTCAAAACCATTCCGTTAACAGCAATTGGACGCGCTTCAAAAACAAACTAAGTGATCTTGCACATAAATTCATTCCTAAAGTCACCTTTCGTTCTTATCAGCAAAAACCATGGTTCACAAAGGCCTTAAAACGCCTAGAAAACAAAAAAAAGAGTCTGTATCGCGCCGCCAAACAGAGGACGCCCATGCGCATGGGATAAATATTATGAAGCCGAACAGAGCTACGTCGACGCACTGCGCAACGCTAAACACTCCTTTTATCACAATAATCTACCAAACCTATTAATCAATAACCCGAGGCAATTTTGGAGAGTTATAAACGATAGCGAAACGCGCACTATTAAGATAACTAACGAATCGAACGAAATTATTAATGATTCCGATTGCGCCGACGTGTTCAATTCGGCATTTGCTTCTGTGTTCACTAACGAATCTAATGAACCTCCCATTTCGTCATCGCTTAGTATAAAATCGTCAATGCAAGCCATTGCTTTCAGTGCAGACGGTATTTGTGCGATCATTGACAAAATCAAGTGTTCATCATCTTCCGGCATAGACGAGATTAACCCAAAAATTTTAAAAAACACTAAGCTGATTTCTGCAGCCTATTTGTCCTTGATATTTGCCCAGTCCCTTTCTTCAGGTTCCATTCCAGATGACTGGAAAATTGGGAAGGTCGTTCCAGTTCACAAATCAGGTAACAGAAACTCGCCTCTTAACTACCGCCCCATCTCCCTAACAAGTGTCCCCTGCAAAATCATGGAACATGTCATCTACTCTCTTATCATGAATTTTCTTGACTTGAATCACTTTTTCCATCCCGCCCAGCACGGATTCCGCAAAGGTTTCTCTTGTGAAACACAGCTGGCCATTTTCCTGCACGATGTTCACACTAACCTTGACAGTAACATACAGACTGACGCAATTTTCCTGGATTTCTCTAAGGCCTTCGATACAGTACCTCATCAACGTCTAATATTGAAACTTACAAGACTTAATTTGCATCCTGATGTTTTGAATTGGATCATTGAATTTCTTAGCAACCGCTCCCAATCTGTCATTATAAATAATCACCTATCTAACCCTGTGCCAGTAACATCAGGCGTCCCTCAAGGATCGGTTCTTGGCCCTCTATTATTTTTAATATATATTAATGACTTACCTTCACATGTGTCCTGTAATATCCGAATGTTCGCCGATGATTGTGTCATTTATCGAACTGTACGTAACACCAGCAATCAAACAGCCCTGCAGAAAGACCTCACCAACATACTAACATGGTGTGACGATTGGTTAATGAAACTTAATGTGCAAAAATGTAAAGTTATGTCTTTCACTCGTAGCAGTAATCCCCTGGTATTTCCCTACCAAATTAGAAGCATGCCTCTCGAACTAGCAGAGTCCTATAAATACCTAGGTGTCACTGTATGCAATGATCTGTCCTGGCATAAACATATTTCTAACATCATATCGTCTGCTAATAAAACACTAGGTTTTTTAAAACGTAATCTCCGCCAGGCACCTCAAAACGTAAAACTGCTTGCCTACAAGTCCCTTGTTCGGGCAAAACTTGAATATGCATCTGCCATCTGGAGCCCGAACCAAACATATCTTATCACCTCACTTGAATCTGTTCAGAACCGCGCTACTAGGTTCATTCACTCACAATATTCATATGATGTCAGTATTTCCGCACTTAAAAAACAATCCGGACTAACATTACTATCTAATCGCCGACGCATTGCTAGTCTTGAGCTCTATCACAAGTTCTTTTTCAGTACCCTTCATCATGCGCCATACATCGTTCCTGCGGCACGCATCTCTCACCGCAGAAAGTCGCACGCCCGCGTGCCCGAACCACTCATTTTTCCGCCTCATTCATTCCTCGAGCAGCTAAAGTCTGGAACGGCCTTCCTGCTGACATTGTTAGCATCACTTGCCTGTCTTCATTCCTATATCGTGTGATTGATCACTTTGAATATAACTTATAAAGTGTACCAAATGTGGAACTCATGTTAAACCCACCCCTTATGTAATACCCCCTCCGGGGGTCTTTAAGGACAATAAACTGAACTGAGAGAAAAAAAGAGAGCGAGAGTGGGGGAAGGGCACTTTAATGGATCCTGTTGAGGTTTACCTTTTGGTATGCCTAGCATCCCTACTGAAAAAACCCCGTATTCCCCATAACTCCTATATCCAATAACATCATATGACATATAAGAAAAACGGGGTTTTGTATAGGATCCCATATTTTTCATATCGGATTATTGGATATGGGAGTTATGGGGCATGTGGATTTTTCAGTAGGGATGCTACTCAAGATGTATACATAGGAGATGTACGCAGTATATTGCGTGATGTTCATCGGGAGGATAGTTCGCTGTTCCTTCTTTCATTTTCCCAGGGCGCCTCGATATTTTCCCGCCTAACGGCAAGTCTAGCCTCGGGCTGCTCCGCCGTCTCGTTTAGGCGACTTAGCTTACATTGTCACTTAGCGTATACACGTTGGCACGGCGACGCGAGGGGCTTTCTTCCGCGTCCTCTGTGCAACGACGCTTCGCCGCTGCCCTCGTCGCCTTGATATACAAGGTGTCCCAGCTAACTTTAGCCACAGTTTAAAAATATGCAGCTGCCACGTAACTGGACAGAACAAAGGTAATGTTGTTTTCCGTCGCTTGGAGGTACTGAAACTATTTTTTTTCATGCCGCCTATTTAGAGAATTAGTCTTAATTAATTAATTAATCAACTTCTCAAATACTATAGTTAGATGAAAAGTGTCAATCAGAAAATTGTAGAGCGACATGAAAAACTCCCGATACAGCTTTCTGTTGCTCAATACGTGCTACATAAAAGTGTTTCTCCGAGCGTTAAAGAAGCCCGCGAATACACGCAAAGTGCCTCGAGCGGCCAGTCGCGCCGCAATTTTGCAACCCTAGAGAAATAAATAGGGTAGTTTGTATCGGCGTCGCAGCCGCAGAGGGATATGTGAAACGTCTTATGCGTGCTGCAGACGGTGTATGGGTACTAGGCAAAGAAATGAGATGACCAAATACACAAGTTACATTTATTCACGCGTTAGGGTTACATTCCTAACTTGTGTTACAGCTAGCGGGACTCTTACGGTATAATTTTGCTATCGTGCTTGCTCCTTATTCGTTGTGGGCCCGCTTGTGTTGCAGTAGGTGTTTCGGCACAAAGGTAAAGAGATCCCCCCCCCCCCCCCCCCACCTCCTGGTGGTGGTGGCGCCCGACATTGCCCTGCTCGAGACCGCGGCACTCGTATAGTTGATGGGGGTTCCTGTAGTATACCTCAATCTCCTGGCCTTGCGCTCGCTATGGAGACGGACACGTTCCATTGTGATGAAAAAGGCTGGACAGCCCTCTTGTCTAGCTGCCCGAGTCTTGTCATGCGATTTTTGGACCGTAAGTGTCAACGCAGGCGAGGGGGTGGAGGAGGGACAGCCGAGCTATCGTTAATTTTTTTCAACATGTTGCACATTTGTAGCCTTACGATTCCTAATGAACACCAGTTTGAGTTTGATAAATTGTGACTTTATGGTATAGTGAGCTCTCTCAAACGCGGCAATTCCTGCTCCGGATGGACGAACGCACTGGCGAGCTACGCCTCTCTGAAATCCGCGCGCAAGGCTGAATTTCGCTCCGATTGCGTTATGCGTGGCGCTACAACAGTGCTATTTGCATACGCGACAAATACAAGGTCAAATAATGGCTTCTTTCCCATACACAACGATATCAAATCAAGGTGCGTGTGTAGTATGTTTGCAAATATACAAGCGGTAATCCGATAACATGTTTTGTACGTTGGTTTCAACGAGCGACCCCCTTTGAGCCTTTTTAGTGCCGTCGAAAAAAAAGTCATGTTCAACCTTAAAGCGCTCCTCGTAATTGCATTGCTTTGTTCTCCCGCTAGGCCTGTGTGGATGGATACTTCACAAGTCAGCAGCCAAGCCGACGTCACTGTAAAACGTCTTTAAGGTTTCTGCTTACAGTTTTCACAACTGTTGTAGCACTATTACTCTTGCGAAATTGCAACGTCTGCTCGGGACAGACAGCGACTCTCCTTGAGATTTTGATTCTTCCTTGGAAAAACAACAAAAAAGAAAAAAAAAGAACCTTAAAATGCGTCAAATGCGTTTATGTGTTTATGGAGGACCACGTAGCCGTACACGACATTTTCAGTGATTTGACAGGTTTCAATAGGAGAAATGAACGTTAAAGACAATCCTCATTTCCGCCGACCTTGAACCAGTCGTACCTGAGAGGTTGTCGAAAAAGTTCGGCAAAGAAACCAACGAGAGTCGTCGCTACGCAATTGACAAGGTTTGAAAAGCTGCTGGTATGCGTTGGAGCTCTTGTGAGTACAGATTGTGGGTGTGGATTTGGGCATGAGACGTGTTGCTACGAAGTTTATTCCCCACCCTCTGACAGTACAAAAAGCAAAACAAAAAACAATATTTTTATTTTGTGCCTTGATTTGAAAACTCGCATCGAAACTGACCCTGACCTTCTTTCGAAGATCGTCACGGGGGATGAAAGCTGGCGCTATAGGTATGGCCCCGAAACCAAGCAAGTTTCGAGCCAGTTCAATACGGTTTCTTCAGGAATGGTACTGGCTAATTCGTCGAGAGGAATAGAGAGTACTGCACAAGAGCTCAAAATTGATCTAGTTGGTTGGGCATCAACGCTCTGAAAAAAAAAAAAAAACAGCGCTCGTTACAGGGCCACAGAAAGACTGACGCCCATGTTATACGTTATTTCTTATGGTCCTGCATCCAGTGCCATTTCTTTCGGGAACAAGCTTTATCCTCCGAGGCTGATGTGGTTACAAAAGCGATTAGCGCAACTGGCGACAACTGCTCTCGTAGGATCGTTGACCCGGCTGTCGCGCTGCTTGGTTTGGTGGCGCAGCACTGTAACGGGGGCATCCAGCTGCGGGCCAGAGGATCGGGTCTCTCCTGTTTACCCTCTGGGGGTTATGTCTCGGATGTCAACGCGCACTGTGTTGTTGCTGGAAAGGGATGCCGCGGTGGCGTCGATCTATAGCCGGTGGCTGCTCGCGTAATTCGCACTTAGCCGCCCCACAACACCACAGCTGCAATATAGACAAGCCGGATGTTTATAAAGCTCAGTGCAATAGCACGATGATGACGACCTCAACGGTTGTATAACACACCCAAAATACATAGGCGCATCCCACTTATCGTAGGAATCTGTTTAAACGAAACTTTCTGTGGTATTTGCGATGAACCACGTTTTCGCTGGAAAACGCAACGCTGAGCGCAAACTTGCGGTGCTCCGACGCCGCAGACAGGTTTGACATAAAGCAGTCTAGCGCACAAACTATATGTAAACATACCAAACCGAACTGCTTCTGCACGAGTTCTCAAAGCACTCGTTTACACTCGTAAACAAAACGGTCCGGTTTCACTGAGCTGTCTTGTCCGTGCGTGTCAACTTCGCACGGCCTCACGTTTGCGAGCAAGTGCTGCACGCATTCGCGTTCCAATAAGCCATTCTTTGCGTTGGGTAACGACGCTGGTCCGCGTCGCATTTCTGGGTGAAATCTTCACCGCGCTCCCCGGTGCTCGAGCAGAGTCGTGAGTTGAGCTGCAGTTTGTCACACACAGCGAAAGCACTTCGCGCCCGTGTTGTTGTACCAGTCTTTAGCACCGTTACGTGCTGCCGCTTTTCTCGGGGCTCGTCGCCGCCACTCGACGATGCTCCGCTTCGCGTTTACGAGCCAGCGTGCGCTCGCGTTCCCGCTACGCTGCACATCGAAGACGTTGCCGCTCCGCTCGACGCTTCTTCCGGGCCTTTGCCTCCTCCGCGTTCCGCCGGGCGGCTTGGCCACGCACGTCTACAGTTGTTCGAGCGTTCTTGTAAGAAGAAGGAAAAGAAGAGTTAATAAGGGGTGAATGGTAGGACACCAGAAAAAGAAGAACGCTAACCCTGCAGGTTATACCATGTGGTATTCGCTTTTCTGAGGAAAGGCGCGAATACCGCAGCGACGTTGGAAAGGCGAGCACAGATGCCGTCTCGGGGTCTGACTGTCGCCGCACTTCCTTTCAGTGGCGATGTATTCCCTGAAGTAATTCGGTGATGGAGAAACGAAAGCCTGTTAGTAAACCGGCGGTTTGACCTAGTTGGTAGCAATAGCTATAAAATAGGGATAGAAACAGCCCTGATGAAGACACCGGCTAGAAGGTTGAACAAACACAGAGCTCTGAATGATTATTGATTCCTTTCTTTTTCTTTAGAACAGTTGACTTTTTCCCTGCTCTGTCACGAGATTTAATTGTAAAATGAATATAACGTCCTGTATAACATATGCTTGTGCAGCTTTTGTTTGGTTTACAAATGCAAAAAAAAAAAAAAAACCTATGTCTGACTTTTAGCGAAACCTAAGCAATAGGAGACGAGTTAAGTGGGAAGCAAATTTAGCTTCCCGCATCGATTTTTCCTGCTTCAACGCTTCGTTTGGGACAGTGCGCTCAGAATATGATCTACGTCTTCCCAGAAAACAAGTGTTTAAACATTTCAAACATGACTGTCAAATGAGAGCGAGCAAATTTTTCTGGTACTCTCTGTAGAAGCGCCGTGACCTGCGATGTCATGAAACTTCTCTGGTCATGACATTACCGCGGTACGCCTTGCCGTGGGCACTCGCGAAATATTTCGACGTAGCCGCAGCCTTCGAGGCTGAGCGCCGTCTTTCTTGAATGTACTAAACATAATGTCTAGATATAATGGACAAAAAATGCGTACTGTTCACTCGTATGCTACATCTCAGCAAGTGATGTGGAGGGTGCACCGCTGTATAGAGGGTACAACGCTACAGGTACACACGTAGCGCTATAGCAGCGCTACGTGTGTGTGTGTGTGTGTATTCTTTTATGCCTTTTTTTTACAATTCGCTCGTTACATATCGCCATTCGGAAGTATTACCTCTCAACCACTCCGCTCTTTTTCTTCTTTATTTCCCGCATTTAAAATCACAATGCAAACACAAACGTTCTTCGAGATACAATACAAGTGAAAATTACTGTCATGGCAGCTCTAAAAATTCGAGCAAACAAACTCATCTAGGAAATTCGGGGAGTTCGGGCTGTGCCCTGTATACATCACGTAAGTACGCCACACTTTCAATGAAATTTTCTCGCACGCGGCCAGGCCGACACACCGCAGCACCTTAAGAGTGCAGTAGCGCCTCTATGGCTCCCCTGATAGGCTCTTCAGCGCTTCTGTTTATCTATGAATCGCTACCAAAGCGAAACAATTTAGGCGAAGCTAAAGCAGTAAGATGTCAAAGGCAGGAAGGAGAGAAGAGGACAAAATATAGTCGCGTCTTTCCACTTTTAAGACCGGCCGGGGCGCGCTATACACAATACGTGCTGTGTTCTTATCTACATTATAGGTTGGTCCGCATGCACCTGCGAATGTTTATTGCAACCGATGCTGGGCATGAAGCAGCGCAAGACCTACTGCGCATAATACTGCGCCGACCCCGATTCTACACCAGAAAGAGCATGCGCTTGAACAACTATGATGGGCTGACGCGCTATGATTTGCTGACGATCGAGTGGAGGCTGGTCTATAAAACAACACCGAGCTCAAACAAACGAAGCGAGTGGTAAAAACCGAAAGGCAAGATACGAAAAAAAAAAAAGCTATGTGTTTCCACTTCACCACCGGGGACGCCATGTAGAGTCGAGAAACCACGGCATGAGAAAAAAAAAAAAAAAGAGAGAAAAGAAAAAGAGGGAAAAAGGAAAATGAAGAAAAAAATTCTTCTAGCATAGCTGTGCAATGTGAAATTATCTTAATGCATGACACTGGTCAAACAAGCGCATGTAACCAGCACCACTTGATTTCAGCCTTTTGCATATAGACCGTTTTTTCGTAGGCGCCGCCATATTGTGAACGCAGTGGCGCCGCCTATGGGCAGCGCCATACTGGCTTGGGTGAAAGCGCTCTTTTGCATGGCAGGTATACGCTCGGCGGTAGGTTCCGGCGTTTGTTTTCGCGGTCGTGCGGTCTGTTTAGTATGACGTGCGTCTTCTACGTGGTAAACGGTTCTGTGAAACGTGCTGAAGTGGTTTAAGGCGTCATGACCGGAATTTCTGCTGGCGTTGAGGTGGACGGAACACGCAGCGCGATGTGCGCGCGCATATTTGAGCCTAAAAGCAGCCTCGGAGATCAATTGTGTATTTCTGAATGTTCCAATCACTAATGGGACCTTGTTGCGGTATTATCCTCTATTTCTAAGCTGCGGTTTATGAGCCATGAAACATACGCGACGATCGTAGCAGCGTGGGTACCGTTCTGGTACGATAGGAGCTGTGCTGTTATACATTTACAAGCGTTCAAACTGTTCGCTGCAGGTTACATTTCGTGACTACTTGGTTACATGGATGAGGTTTCCACCATGAATAAAATAGTTTTGGCTAGTAATAGCAGCATACCTCAGTCTGAATTAAGCTTGTCCAGCAAAGCGACTATTTACGAACTGCGTGAGCGTCCTAAGCAGTAGTAGGTGCTGGATTACAGATATCTTTGTTCTATATAGCGCATGGTTCAAGCATACGGCATCAGCGGCTATATATTTATAAACGTTGTGCGGCATTAGCCAGTTTTCTCTTGCTTTTTAGAGAAAGAGGATGATAACCGATTTTTTTTTCCGGTTGTGTTCGTTCAGTTCTCTACGACGCACTCACACGTATTACGGAAAATTTTCGCTCAAAAATAGCCATCGCATTTTTTTTATGCGAACTCTCTCATACATTATGGCTGTATACAGGCCAAAAAAGGCAATGCCGAAGCCCACAGCTTATATATATATATATATCGTGCTGGCTCACCAACCGCAGTGATCGCTGTGTTGAGCAGCGCCATGGGCCTCATGCAGCAAGGCTAGCGTAGACATATGGTAATTTCAAACATACTAGACGTGAAATGCCTGAGAACGATGCCAGTGTATCACAAATATTTGATAAAGCCTGCCGCTCAGATGGTTCGTGGTTTCCTTAGGTTGGCCGTGCACGAGCGTGCGCCCTTATGTTTTATGTTTTACTCCCTACGCCAATCGATCAGACAGTGAGCTGATTTACCATTTAATGCTGGTAATACATAGGCGCCGGTTTTCTTTGTTGAATTAAAATCGATATAAGCAAAATAGTAAACAAACACGCACCGCGACTGATTATGCGCGTACACCGCGGCTGATTATGCGCGTCACATTTTTGCGCCCCCAAGACATATTTCTGCCTACAGTATGGTTGCTGATGCACCGAAAGGCTTCCTTGACGACCTTATATGAACGAACACGGCGTAAAGTTCACAAAGTAAGATCTAAAACATCTCGAAATCGTTCCGCAGCACGCGACAGCAATACTTTCAAGCAGCGCCGCGCCGGACCGCCCAAGCCAGAGAGGAGGAAAAACTCTCCGCGCGCCCAATCCTCCTCGCCCGATGAAACGGTCTATAGGCTGCGAAGAAAAAAAAACTTTTAGCGGCACTTCTGGTCCCCAGACTTCTGCTTTCGACTGTACATAAAGTAGCAGGTTGACATCAATAACCTACTGTTACCATATGACGTGTTCGAACAATGGCTTAGCGCAAACTGCTGGGAAATAGGCGCTTGTGGCTTTTGACTTGCTTGAAATGTTCAAGTGCCCGAGCATCCTCAAATTCTGCAAGGCGTATGTTTCATGCAAAACAGCCTTTTAGCACCCTGACATCAATAAAAGGATGCATAAGGGTGCTGTGCTCACGAATGCGGCCATTTTCAAAATTTTCAGATGCAGTAAAAGTGGAGAATGGGTTTTTCGACGTCCAGTCCACCCTCGAGGGTGTAATTTTTCTGAGAGTGTACCCCACATCTGCATTTGTCAGTGTCCAAGCAAAATGCTAAGCCATGCTAACGCTTTTGACTTTCAGGAGTAACTTTTTGCCAGAGAGGCCTAGAGGCTGCGAATCTACGCGTTGTGCCCGTGCACTTAGTTAGATTGGGGCTGCTGGTAAATTTTTCTAATGAGCGTATGTTACGCTTGTAGTTCCCGTTACTTGTTTTATTCACACATTGCGACTGCGTAGCACCGTGTATCGTAGAGTTACGAAACGCATAAGTTCCAAATCTTGTAGACAAGACGCCGAGCTGTCGCAATCATAGCAGTGCGCTGTCTTTCTCTCTCTCTCTCTTTAAAATGTCACAACTCGGTATAATGCTGTCCTTTTTCCTTGTTCTCTTTTTTTTTTTTTAATTGCCCGTGTGTCTCAGATACGCCCACCGTCAGTATGGCTGATCGACCATTTTTGCTCTTGCGTGGCACTGCGTTTGGACACTAGTAGACAACTTGGGATTACGAAATAAGGCGAATTTTGTACTCTGGGTTAAACTTTCTTACAGGTGCAATAAAGCCATAGTGTTGAAGAATGTAAGAAAAGTGCGATGCAGTATATATATATATATATATATAGTGACTAAAGTGCTGGCACTGCCATTGGTCTTTAGGCGCAAGACGAATCTTTCGAAAAACATATCTACAAAGTTAAAAACGCTCGTAAGTTTGCATTACCCATCGCGGAACGCACATATGGCGCATACGAAGCAAAGGGTGGCTTGGTACGCCTCAAGAAGTGCCCTCGGACAGTACGCAAAATACAGCGTATCCTGCAGTACCGACAAGATGAAGCGCGAGTTCGGGTGTTGTGCGGACAGGGCCTTTTAGCAAATAAGTGATTGTCTGTCATAGATGATTGAGTATTTTTACAGGTTAGGTTACCGAGCCTTGAAGAAAGAGGAAAGATGTTTGGCTCCGATATGAATGGAATTTGAACAGCTACGAGCGTGAGTGCGCCAGGAGCATTTGAGTGACCTTAATTTTTTCGTGAACTTTCGATTTCGCCACACTGCATTGCTTCTTAACGAAGATTTCATGTCCGGTAACACGCATATTATTGAAAGGAGGAGACGACCACTCGGGGAGCGTACGTATGCCTAATCCCAGTGGATCGCACATGCAGTCGTGATGATAAACCGAGAACATCCGCCATGTGAACACATGCGCTGATGTTGTAGCAAGTACAGAGAATGAAGAAGGTGTTTCTCTGCAAAATTTGTTTAGAGCGCATAAAACATAATGAAATATCCTTAACTGACTGCTGTACCGTTGAAGCGCAAAACGCCAAGGTACTTGGAGCACAAAATTTTAATCACTTTCATCCCATTTTTATCAGTATGACCAACTCAGTGACCGATAAGCTGTGATATAGTTAAGTGGGCCGACCTTATGTATGTATTGCGCTGACTGTTGTCGCTGCTTATACATCTCCGTAGACTGCCAGTCTCGTGGATTTTCAGAAAAACCGATCATTTACGAGATAAAGTAAAAACAGCAGATACATTTTTAATGGCACTGAAAACAATGATATTGTTAGATTGCTGACGTATAACGATTGTCACGATAGATTACATAGTACTGAGGTGGTAAGAGCTACCTGGGGGCTGTTACCCGAAATTTATTCATTTATTCATTTTTTATATACCTTAAGGGCGCCGCAGGGCATTACATAGGGGGGTAACATTGGATTATAATTTGATGATCACTTGATCAGTAATAGGTCATAGAATGCATAACACACTCAATACGTCCCAGACAATGTATTATCTAAATAAAGCATTCATTCATTCATTCATTCATTCTTTCATAAGCTATACAAACATGTAAGCATACTAAAAAAGGAAAAGAAAAACCTACTTGATTGAAAAGGCAATATCTTTGTAACGAAACTGAAGAGAAGACAATTAGGTGCATTAAGAAAAAAAGAATGATTGGTCAGGCATTTATTGCCTCAAAAATCGTTGCCGTTTTCCGAATATGTTAGCAATACTTTTAGGAAAGACGATGGCTATGCTAGTGTGACTACGTTTGCTCGTAATGTACTCCATTAATTAATTTACAGCACAAGAGGGAGCTTCGCAACTTCTTTGTTCGCGCAAAGATAGGTTTTTAATTTCTGACTGTTATCAATGCGCTTGGAAATACAATGTGCTTAATGTACATACGTGGGTCACGGCAAAGGGTGATTTTCTGTGATAAAATGAGGGAAAGAATGATAAGCGGACGTGCTTTCTGCGCATTGCAAATGACGGTGTCTAAGTCTTTCTTTCAAGGTAGACACGTTGCGATATCGCGAGTAACATGGCGCGATGAACGCCGCCGCCTTGTCTTGTCTGATTCAAGAATCTGGGTGAGGTTGTCGTGGAGAGGATACCAAATGATCGATGCTCACTCCAGGGATGGCCTGAATAAAGAGACATATGCTCGAAGTCTGGTTTCACTATTTGCAAAGTATAGGTGCCGTCAGTGGAGACCGTGTTTCTTCAACGCTTTGCCAGTGATGTACTCAGCATGAGTAGACCAACTTAAATCTGAGCTAAGAAAAACGCCTATTTATTTAAAGGAACAGACGAATTCGATTTCCACATTATATATATTATGGCGGTTTGATAAATCGGTGAGGCCATTTGTGAACGTAACATGCTTCGTGTTGTTGACATTTATCTCCATCTGCCTAGTTATTGATGAAGTTGGGATATATCTGATTGTAGGTTAGTTAGGTCATCCTGGTTATTTAACTTTCTCTGGGTTACGCAGTCGCCGGAGAACAAGCGAAGCGGAGAAGTGATGTTAGTTGCTATATCGTTAATATAAGGAAGAATAAGAGGCCCAAAACTGATCCTTGAGGCACTCTGGATATGACTAGTCTGCTCCTTGAAACTAAGTGGTCTATTTTACCTGACTGAGTTCGGATCGGGACAAATTGTTCGATCCATCGCGTTGTGTTGTCATCAAGCTGGAGGTTGCGTGTCTTTATTTGTAGGCGGTTGGGAGGGGACATGCGGTCGAACGCTTTAGAAAGGTCGATAAATATTGCACCAATGGAAATATACATGAAGGGAAAGGTGTATATCCGTGACGAGCTCGAACAGCTGGGTCTGGCATGATCGGTGACGCCGAAAGCAGCGTTGATATTTAAGAAGTGAATTATTTTGATTCATGTGAGTCGTTATGTGCATGTATATTATGTGCTGTAATAGTTTACAGCATATTGCCGTAAGCGAAGTGGGCCTGTGATGATTAGCATTATTGCGATCACCTTATCTAAACATAGCAATTAGTATGATCGACTTTTAATCGTCTGGAACACATCCAGTATCTAAGGACTGTTGGAAAATTGACGATAGGATAAAGGCAGATTTAGTGCAAATTAACTTTAAAATTTTGGCACTGATATCATCGGGGCCAAGGCTATAGTCTTGAAGGGCAGCCTTTCTATGGCGTGCTTTACACGATTTTGAGAGATAGCAGTGGCTGATGCGGGTCAATTGATAGCCATTAGATGAATAGCCTGTGCGTCGTTGTCAAGTGGAAGCTCGTGTGTGAACACCTCGGAGTAGTAGTAGCTAAACTGTTCCGCGAGCTCATTTATTGGTAGCGCATTGCCATTGATTGCTGTCGAGGTTGGCGGAGAAGTGTGAGAAGTGTGGCGGAGAATTGTCTCTCTCTCTCTCTCTCTATATATATATATATGTATATATATATATATATATATATATATTGTCACGTGGTAGTGACGGTGAAGAAAGAAGCAATACGGTGGAATACAAAACTAGCTTTTATTGGGCGAACCTGTGCCCACAAAAACAGGCTACACTTATAGCACAACGATAGCGGCGAACACGGTCGGCGATCGTCGGAAAACTGATTAGCGGGTCAAGCGCGTCGGCTTTTATAGATCAGTCGTCGAATGTTCCAGATTAACTGATGGGACCCGCGTGTCTTCCACAAAGTTCTACACCATTCGTGTCACGCGATGCAATCTGATAACACAAGGTTCGGCGACAACAGACACGCGGATAGAAGCGTCGACAACTTTCCAGAAACGTCGGATACATGCAGGCGCGTCCCTCGCTGTGTGATTACAGTTGTTAAGCGGCAAAACGTGGTTGCCCGATAAAGATAAGTACACGTGTCATTACCCCCCTCTTAAAAAGCATCGACCCGATGCTGCTAACAAACGAAAGTAACAATGAAAAGCACTCGTAGCAAAGAAAACAACAAACTAAGGAAGTTCATCAGCGTCCGTAAAACGGTTTAAGGCGCACCACGTGGACCACTTCAGATCGTGCGCGGCGCCGCTGTGAGTGCGAAATGCCGTCTGGCACGACCTCATAGTCTAGTGCGCCAATACGTCGGATGACCTTGTAGGGTCCGAAATAGCGTCGCAGCAGCTTCTCACTGAGTCCTCGCCGGCGTATCGGGGTCCATACCCAAACACGGTCGCCGGGCTGGTACTCGACTAAGCGTCGTCGGAGGTTGTAGTGTCGGCTGTCGGTACGCTGCTGGGTCCTGATCCGTAGGCGGGCGAGCTGTCGGGCTTCTTCGGCGCGCTGGAGATAGGTAGCGACGTCAAGATTCTCCTCGTCAGTGACGTGCGGCAGCATGGCGTCGAGCGTCGTCGTCGGGTTCCTGCCGTAAACCAACTTGAATGGCGTGATCTGTGTTGTTTCTTGCACCGCCGTGTTGTAGGCGAAGGTGACATACGGCAGGACCGCGTCCCACGTCTTGTGCTCGACGTCGACGTACATTGCTAGCATGTCGGCGAGGGTCTTGTTCAGGCGCTCCGTGAGACCATTCGTCTGCGGATGGTAGGCAGTTGTCCTCCTGTGGCTCGTCTGGCTGTACTGCAGAATGGCTTCGGTGAGCTCTGCTGTAAAAGCCGTTCCTCTGTCGGTGATGAGGACTTCTGGGGCACCATGTCGCAGCAGGATGTTCTCGACGAAAAATTTCGCCACTTCGGCTGCGCTGCCTTTTGGTAGAGCTTTGGTTTCAGCAAAGCGGGTGAGATAGTCCGTCGCCACGATGATCCACTTATTCCTGGATGTTGACATCGGAAACGGGCCCAACAAATCCATCCCAATCTGCTGGAATGGTCGACGAGGAGGTTCGATAGGCTGTAGTAATCCTGCTGGCCTTGTCGGTGGTGTCTTGCGTCGTTGACAGTCTCTGCATGTCTTGACGTAACGGGCGACGTCGGCGGTCAGACGCGGCCAGTAATACTTTTCCTGTATCCTCGACAGCGTCCGGGAGAATCCGAGGTGCCCAGCGGTTGGATCGTCGTGTAGGGCGTGCAGTATTTCTGGACGGAGCGCTGACGGCACCACAAGAAGGTAGCTGGCGTGGACTGGTGAGAAGTTCTTCTTCACGAGCAGGTTGTTTCGTAGCGTGAACGAAGACAACACGCGCTTAAATGCCCTAGGGACAACGTCGGTGTTCCCTTTCAAATACTCGACGAGGCCTTTTAGCTCCGGGTCTGCTCGTTGCTGTTTAGTGAAGTCTTCCGCTCTTATTATCCCAAGGAAGGCGTCGTCGTCCACGTCGTCTTGCGGCGGGGGATCGATTGGGGCGCGTGATAAGCAGTCGGCGTCGGAGTGTTTTCTTCCGGACTTGTATATTACCGTTACGTCATATTCTTGTAGTCTGAGGCTCCACCGCGCCAGCCGTCCTGAAGGGTCCTTTAAGTTAGCTAGCCAACACAACGCGTGGTGGTCGCTGACGACATTGAATGGCCTGCCATAGAGGTAAGGGCGGAATTTAGCTGTAGCCCAAATGATGGCGAGGCATTCCTTTTCAGTCGTAGAATAATTGCTTTCCGCTTTTGACAGCGACCGGCTAGCATACGATATCACCCGTTCAAGTCCTTCTTTCCTCTGGACTAGGACGGCACCGAGGCCTAGGCTACTGGCGTCAGTGTGGATTTCAGTATCGGCGTCCTCGTCGAAGTGTGCAAGTACCGGCGGCGACTGCATGCGTCGTTTGAGTTCTTGAAATGCGTCGGCCTGCGGCGTTTCCCAATTGAACTCGACATCAGATTTCGTTAGATGTGTTAGCGGCTCCGCGATGCGCGAAAAGTCCTTGACAAAGCGCCTATAGTAGGCACACATGCCAAGGAATCTGCGCACTGCCTTCTTGTCGATTGGCTGCGGGAACTTTGCGATGGCAGCTGTCTTCTGCGGGTCGGGGCGCACTCCAGATTTGCTGATGACATGGCCTAGGAATAGAAGCTCATCGTAAGCGAAGCGACACTTTTCCGGCTTCAGGGTGAGCCCTGATGACTTGATGGCCTCTAATACTGTCGCAAGCCGCTTAAGGTGATCGTCGAAATTTCCGGCGAAGACGACGACGTCATCCAAGTAAACAAGACAGGTCTGCCACTTCAATCCTGCTAAAACCGTGTCCATCACGCGCTGGAACGTTGCAGGCGCCGAGCACAGTCCAAATGGCATAACCTTGAATTCATAGAGGCCGTCTGGCGTGATGAAGGCGGTCTTTTCGCGATCCCTTTCGTCGACTTCTATTTGCCAGTAGCCAGACTTGAGGTCCATCGATGAGAAGTATTTAGCATTGCAGAGCCGATCTAATGCGTCGTCTATCCGTGGGAGGGGGTATACGTCTTTCTTCGCGATTTTGTTCAGTCGACGATAATCGACGCAGAAACGTAGGGTTCCGTCCTTTTTCTTCACTAAAACAACTGGAGACGCCCACGGGCTTTTCGACGGCTGGATGATGTCGTCGCGCAGCATTTCGTCTACTTGTTGTCTTATAGCTTCGCGTTCTTGCGTCGAAACTCGGTAAGGGCTCTGGCGTAGTGGTCGAGCGCTCTCTTCGGTGATTATGCGATGCTTTGCGACTGGTGTTTGTCGAATCCTTGATGACGTCGAAAAGCAGTCTTTGAATCGTCGAAGCAGACTTCTGAGCTGTTGCTGCTTAATCACGGGGAGACTTGGATTTATGTTGAAGTCTGGCTCGGGAACTGCGGTCGTCGGGGTAGATGCAACAGAATCCGAGAGGACAAAGGCATCGCTGGTTTCCTGTATTTCCTCGATGAATGCGATCGTCGTGCCCTTGTTGATGTGCTTGAACTCCTGGCTGAAGTTTGTCAGCAACACTCTCGTGTTTCCTCCATGCAGTCGAGCGATCCCTCTTGCGACGCAAATTTCACGGTCGAGTAGTAGACGTTGGTCGCCTTCGATGACGCCTTCTACGTCAGCGGGTGCTTCGGTGCCGACCGAAATAACGATGCTGGAGCGAGGCGGGATGCTCACTTGATCTTCGAGCACACTCAAGGCGTGGTGACTACAAGGGCTCTCCGATGGTATCGCTTGATCTTCCGACAGCGTTATTGACTGCGACTTCAGGTCGATGATTGCGCCGTGTTGGTTCAGGAAGTCCATGCCGAGAATGACGTCTCGTGAGCACCGTTGCAGGATAACGAAGGTGGCAGGGTAAGTCCGGTCATGAATGGTAATTCTTGCCGTGCAGATTCCAGTCGGCGTAATGAGGTGCCCTCCAGCGGTCCGAATTTGGGGGCCCTCCCATACAGTCTTAACCTTCTTCAACTGGGCGGCGATGTGTCCACTCATTACGGAGTAATCGGCCCCTGTGTCGACTAAGGCAGTGACTGCGTGGCCGTCGAGAAGCACGTCAAGGTCGGTGGTTCTTTGTCTGGCGTTGCAGTTAGGTCGTGGCGTCGGATCACGGCTGCGTCGTGTTGAACTGAAGCTGGAACGTCGCTTCGTCAAGTCATCTTTCGTCGGTGTAGTCTTGGCTTCCTGACTTCGTCGGGACGGCGGCGTGTCGTCATTAGGTCGTCGAGATGGTTTCTTCGTCGTCTTCGTCGGCGGCGGAGGATCTTCGTCAGTTCGACGAACAGCAACCGCACCTCCATCGGTTGCTGCTTTTAGTTTTCCGGATATGGGCTCGCAGAGCGGCCCCGGGCTGGGCCGGTGTATGGTCGGTGCTGCGGCGACAGGTAGCGGCCTGGTGACGGCGAACGGGACGGTCGTCGAGGGCTCCACTGAGTAGCGGCGAGGTAGTCGGCGATGTCACGAGGGCGTTCACCTTCCCTCGGGCGCTGTGCGTTCACGGCGAAGCCTCGCAATCCCAGGTCGCGGTATGGGCATCGGCGGTACACGTGGCCGGCTTCGCCGCAGTGGTAGCAGAGCGGGCGGTGGTCGGGGGCGCGCCAAATGTCCGTCTTCCTCGCGTAGGTGCGCTGGGCGACGGGTGGGCGTGCTGGCGGCGGCGGCGGTGGACGACGGAATTGTGGCGTTACAGGGCCCTGGCGTTGTCGCGGAGGGGGAGCTTGACGGCGTGCGACGGCGGCGTAAGTCATCGCTTCTGGCTGGGGCTGCGGTAATTGTGGTTGCACCTCAGGAACTCCTAGCGATCGGTGCACCTCTTCTTTCACGATGTCGGCGATCGAGGCCACTTGAGGCTGCGACGATGGCAAGACCTTGCGCAGTTCTTCGCGCACGATTGCCCTGATGGTCTCGCATAAATCGTCCGTGGCCAGTGATTGAATTCCGGAGTAGCTTGTTGGCTTGGTGCGTCGGTCAAATTGCCGGTTCCGCAATTCCAGTGTCTTCTCGATGCTCGTCGCCTCACGAAGAAACTCGTCGACGGTCTTCGGTGGGCTTCTTACCATACCGGCGAAAAGTTCCTCCTTTACACCACGCATCAGTAGACGTACTTTCTTCTCCTCGGACATTTCTGGGTCGGCGTGGCGGAACAGACGGCTCATTTCCTCAGTGAAAATCGAGATCGTCTCATTCGGCAGCTGCGCTCTTGTCTCCAGTAGAGCTTGGGCTCGCTCTTTTCGCACGACGCTTTGAAATGTTTGCAGGAAGCCGCTTCGGAAGAGGTCCCACGTCGTCAAGGTGGCTTCTCGATTCTCGAACCACGTCTTGGCGGCGTCCTCCAATGCGAAATAGACATGTCGTAGCTTGTCGTCGCTTGCCCAGTTGTTAAACGTAGCGACCCTCTCATACGTTTCCAGCCAGGTTTCCGGGTCCTCAAATGTGGAACCGCGGAACGTTGGTGGTTCCCTGGGCTGCTGCAGCACGATGGGGGACGCTGGGGCTGCCATTGCGGTTGCCTTGGCCACAACCTTCTTGGTCTTCTCAGGTAGAAGTCCGTGCTCCGGGGGCAGCTGTTGAAGACGGCGGCTTGCTCGGTGGTCCGGGACTACGTTGGTGTTCTGTTTGTGGTCTGGGCTGGGATCACGGCTGGTCGGGGGCGTCCTGTACATGGACGAAAAGCACCTCCACCAGATGTCACGTGGTAGTGACGGTGAAGAAAGAAGCAATACGGTGGAATACAAAACTAGCTTTTATTGGGCGAACCTGTGCCCACAAAAACAGGCTACACTTATAGCACAACGATAGCGGCGAACACGGTCGGCGATCGTCGGAAAACTGATTAGCGGGTCAAGCGCGTCGGCTTTTATAGATCAGTCGTCGAATGTTCCAGATTAACTGATGGGACCCGCGTGTCTTCCACAAAGTTCTACACCATTCGTGTCACGCGATGCAATCTGATAACACAAGGTTCGGCGACAACAGACACGCGGATAGAAGCGTCGACAACTTTCCAGAAACGTCGGATACATGCAGGCGCGTCCCTCGCTGTGTGATTACAGTTGTTAAGCGGCGAAACGTGGTTGCCCGATAAAGATAAGTACACGTGTCAATATATATATATATATATATATATACTCTCTCTCTCTCTCTCTCTCTATATATATATATATATATATATATATATATATATATATATATATATATAGAGAGAGAGAGAGAGAGAGAGAGAGAAGAAAATGAGGTACCCACAGTCGGGTAAGTCGCTTCATCGCCTAAATCAGGCTGAATTAAGGCCTCGCGTAAATTATCGCAACCACTAATGTTCTGTTTGCGCTATCGGTTGAAAGTGTCGTGTCACAAACGAATAATAATTAACTCAGAAAGCGAAAACAGTGTTTTTTCTGCATTAACTCAACACGTTATTCGCTATCGGGAAGGGCAAGCCAGAAGGTGGTCAATGGCGGCGTGGTCACGTGTTGAAAGATGGCAGCGCGCCCACGTAGCGGTGCTCTAAAAGGTCCATAGCTGACAGTATAGACGCGCAGAATGATATCGTACTTACGTCAAAACTAAGCATTCACCAAACTAAAACGTTCGACGCGTGTGCGACCTTCGCGCGTGTGTATCCCTATGTATAAAGTCCCTACAAGGGTCTTTACAGGGCATCGAGTTTCTCACATTATAATCTAGCGGGGAAATATGGCTCCAAGTACCGTCTGTAGGAGTTTCCTAACGGATGCTGTGCAATCACGGGAATGAGGTTGTATAGGTCTGCGAGGCTTGTGTTGGCTGGTGTTGTGCGAGGCTTCGTCTAAAACGTGGTTATGTAGGACTACATAGATGATGCGTTCTTCAAGTGAAATCTTCACAGAATGTTTTCATTCACTCATATTACATCCTTCAATGAAGTTTACGCACCTGCAGCGCATACTCGAGCGAAGAAAAGCAGGAGCAGACGACACACTGTCGCGAACCTTAATTGTCCTCCAACTTTAACGGCCAGCCGATACATTTTACGTTTGATATAATTGTACATCCAATCACAAGCCCTCATGTGTTTGTGTAATATTAGAATTATAACAGTCTTTTAGTAGATGTTTTAGTAGGAAATGAACCATCGTGACCGACGGAGTGCCGCTAGCCAGGAGCGTCTTCAGGGTATACTGGCTCTCCGAAGACGATGCCAATACGAAGCCACCATATCCCGGCATTCTCATGCAACCGCGCAGTAGCGCCAGATTTCCCTCTAGGTAATATAGTGAGAAACTCTGTGCTTTAGGGCACCTAACCAATAATAATAATTGAAAAAGAAAGGCTCCTACAAGTTCTACAGCACGTTACATGCGTGGTGTCGTAGTTGCTGCAAATGCGGTATCCCTTCATGACGCTCACCAACACCGATTTGATTTCTTTACTATACACTTTTAGCTGTGGTTGTTCGCGGCAAGCCTGTCCACGTTGGTAGGTTGCTCATTACGCTTTTTTAAACGCTTTCGAGGCTATAGGCTTTCCCGTGCGAGACAGCAATAACAAAATTTAAAAAAGAAAAAGACTAATGGAGAAAAACCGACCATCAGCGTAAGCGGTTAGCGGACCTATACTATAAAGACGGGGAGGAGACCAATCCAGCAAGACAAATCCAGAGGGAAAAAAAAAAAAAGGAAAGGCAACCTGAGCAAGCAATCGAGTGTATTTTTCAAATCTTATCCGATGTTATCTGAATTTAATTTACTTTTATTTTTTTATATTCCACTCTACAGAAGTGTGACGTGTAAAGACAGTTTTCTATCGTGATGAATAACGGGCGAACCAGGAATGTCGCTGAAGCCAATGCTTTGAAAGGTCATTTCTCTCCGTGAATGTGTCAAGAAAATTGCTCGTGACCACGCTCGAAAAACTGGGCAATCGCCCTTTCACAGAAGAAAATGTTCTAGGACACTGGTCCAGACGAGTTTCGGCACTCAAGGCCTTAAAGGCTTTGCGGAAGTATTTAAGGGATTGTGAATTGTGCGACCGTCTTTGAATGTTGTAGCGCGCAGCATCGCGTTACTGTGTGAATTTTTCTCAATTTTTTTCTTCTTTCTCCTTTTATTTCCTTTGCCCCTGTCCCTAGCACAGGGTAGCCAGCCGGTACCTACACTGGCTAACCTCCCTGTTTTTCCTCCCCCTTTTCTCTCTCTCTCTCTCTCTCTCTCTCTCTATATATATATATATATATATATATATATATATATATATATATATATATATATATATATATATATATATATCTTCGTGAGGGCAGTTGCCGCCCTCACGAAGCGCATTTTTGTAGAAACGTTGACTGCAGCCGATATTTCTTGTTCACTCACTGTTTATCACTTCTAGCCTCCATTTTCATATGAACTTCTCTCATGTTTGAGTGTCACTATCGCGCGTCACATAATCATCATAGAATAACAAATATCACGTAAATATACAGCTGGTCTCAAAACGAAAATTAGGTTCTGTGCTCAAAGCTGAAAATGTTCAACTGCTGTGCAAAAAGACAAAGGTCACACGTAGCGCTCGTGTGTGTCTCCGTTTTTACTTTACTCAGTTTTCTTGAGCTGCTGTTAAACATGGTCAACGCTTTTTCTGTCAGTGGCTGTAACAAATAATTTGTAATTTAGGACATTGTAGAAGAAAATGAATTTGTGTTTTATTTTACATCGAAACATCACTGGACAGATAAGTATGAAAACAGGCATATTACTAGAGCTGTTTACGCGCACTAGGTTGAGAAAACAAGCCGCATCGCTTTTCCTCCAGGTGTTATAACAGCTTAAAAGTCAATTTCCCAGGCTATAGATGAGCTTCCGCTTGCCATGGATCGCACGCGTACGTAGAGAAGTAACAACACGAAAAAAGCACATGCCTTTTCAAAGCAAGGCAAGCGAAGAAAATAAATACGCACATCTTTCCGTATAATAGACATTGGTGGCCAAGTTACGGAACTCCCCCAACCCTGTTAGTAAATTTGTTTTGAATTAGTCGCAGCATGTATTCAAGCACACATTTGCGGCACAAAATAGCATCGAGATGGGTGTGCAGTGTGTATGAGGCATCGTGGTAGGTGTGCATTATGTCACAGTGTCCAGATATTGTGAAGTGCACATTGAAGAGATGTATTTTCAAAATGCAGATACAATCGAATGCTTTTTTGATGTAAAAAGGAACTGTTGTGTAAAGTCAGATATTGGTTTAACCATCGTAGCTGAGTCGCAAAATAGCAAAAGTATTCTCACCTGAAAATTGTTTAACGTTTTTTTTTTTATGAATGAATTCTGGCGAGTTACGCGCCAAAACCACGATTTTATTATGAGGCACGCGGGAGAAGGGGGACTCTGGATCAGTTTTGATCACCAGAGGATTTTTAACGTGCCCCTAATGTATGGGACAGAAGCGTTTTTGCATTTCGCCTCCATCAAAATGCGGCCACCGCTGCCGGGATTCGATCCCGCGACCTCGTGCTTAGCAGCACAACACTATAGCCGCTTAGCCACCGCGACTGGTGTATGTTTTTCTCGATAAACCAAAGAACCACATATTTCATGGAGTCATGCGTGACAAAGAGCACATGGCAGCACTAACACTGAGGTAAATGATGCCACAAGGAAGAACCAGGCTACAGTTTGCGTCGAACAAAAATAGAAAAGTGTTTTATTTTAAAGCAAGAAAAGTGAGGGGTAAATAGGCCACATGAAAACAAAACAGAAATAGCGAACTTCATACTACAGTACAAGAAAACCAGCTTATATATCAAACCATATTGGTGCCGCAAAAAAAAAAAAGAAAGGAAAAGAAAAAGAGAAAACCTCAAAATGGCCTCGGCATGACGTTGATGAAGACTTCTGCTTTAAAACTCATTCATGAAGACACCTGATTATGAAGAAAACTTTTGGTGCAAGGCCGTGCTGCTTGCTTGGGTGCTGGACCTTGGTTCTTCTCTCAGGGTGTCATGCTGCGACCTGAAAACAACAGCTGTGCTTTAATATACATATGGCAGTAGTATGATTGTACAGAAGTCAATGAAGCTCAATACTTTTCTTTTGAAAGAGTGGTCAACAAAGCCCTGCAGTGTGTGCGTACGTGAGTACCGTGTGAGAGACCACTTCCGCAGTATGGTTATTCCAGTGAGACGACTGCTTCGTTTGAGTTAACTGCAGAATATTAGTACGTGGCCAGTCAGTGGTACCGTATACACTTTGAAACTAGCAGCACTCACTAACGGAAATCTTGTACACGCCCTCCCCCCCCCCCCCCCCCCCCCCACGCACACAACACACACGCACGCAACACTTACGCAACACACACATTCACGCGCACACAACACACATACACACAAACTCACAACGCACGCACAACTCCATGTTGGTGTCGCTGTTTGTTTCAAAAATGTAGAAGCCTATACAGAAAATCACTGACAAGCTTCATTTTATTATTGCCAATATGCACTAAGCTAGAGGATGTGTGAACCTCAGGTTAATTGAGGCGTCTATGGTTTTCTTCTTCAATTACAGTTAAGCATACAAAAGGCGACAGCTTCAGAATGACTGTTGCTTCATTTTAAAGGAACAACAGTCAATGAAGACAAAGAAAAAGATCTCAGGTTGGTTTCCACCGGTTCAGCTGCAAGTGTAATTACCACCCTACCACTATCTTGGTCGTTTTGTTGGTTGTTTTTATGCGTGTCACCTATTCATCACAATATTAACATAGTGTTTGTGAAACTATGGTTAAACATTTTTTTAACCATTCATCCACTTAGAACATGATGTCAAAAACGAATGTACACATTCTCTCATGACTTCCTCTATTATAACTCTCCTAAGCTAATCTTACTATTTACTGGAGGGCACATGTTGAAATTGCGGAATTGAAGCCGATCAGTGAAGAAGTGATGCGACGACTTGATTACTATTTGGCCTCAATTTCGGAATCTGTACATATGCTTCAAATAGAATACTTATGAAGTTATTCAGTGAATCGTTTTAACTAGCAACCTGAACATTGCAATCTGTCGCTCAAGTACTCTTATTCATGCATACATCATCGACGGCTGCAGAACTCGCAGCTATCCGTGCTGCTCTAGAGTTTATCTGTCACAAATCGTCACAGTCATGGTCCCTCTTATGTGACTCGAAGGCAGCTCTCCAGTGTCTGATGTTCCCTTTCAACCACGGACCAAATATGCAACTAGTGACAGACATCCGACTACTCCACCATCACGCAATCAACAAGGGGCACAACATCATCTACCAGTGGATACCGGGTCACTGTGGAATTTCGGGCAATCACAGCGCGGATGATGCCGCCCGATCGGCCCACGATGGTGCCCACGTTATACCAATACCACTGTCACGAACAGACGCAGCCACAAGTCTTCGCTCCCTCGCCCACGAGCTTACGCAGAATCTGTGGAACATCAATGAGTTCACGAACGCACGTCTCCACAGATTGGATCCACGTCTGCAACTCCGCCTACCACCAGGGTTGCCACGATCGGAAGCAACACTTCTGTGCCGCCTGTGGCTAGGCGTGGCATTCACGAACTCATATTCATTCCGCATTGGAATGGCCGACAGCCCTACTTGTGACACCTGCGGCTGCGAGGAAACGATTGAGCACCTCCTTTGTGACTGTCCCAGCTACAAAGTGCCAAGAACAGTGCTCGTGACCGCGCTCGAAAAACTGGACAATCGCCCCTAGGACCAGTGTCCTAGGAAAAAGCTTTAGGACACTGGTCCAGACGGGCTTCGGCACTCAAGGCCTTAAGGGCTCTGCTGAAGTTTTTAAGGACATGCGAATTGTGCGATCGCCTTTGAGTGTTGTATCGCGTACTATCGCGTCACGGCGTGAATTTTCCGATTTCTCTTTTTTTTCTCCTCTTCTTCTTCTTTCTCCTTTTGTTCCCTTTACCCCTTTCCCCAGCACAGGGTAGCCAGCCGGTACCTACACTGGCTAACCTCCCTGTTTTTCCTCCTCTTTGTATCTCTCTTATTCATGCAATCGATATCGATAGGCCGGATTGGGCTATATGCTCCATGCGCCTTTTTTATATTTTGAACTAAAAGAAAAGTGGCACTTTCGCCTGAGTGGCGAGGCATCGATTGCAATACCGAATTTGTAGACAGCTATACGAAGTAAGGATATAGTTTTATCGGCAGTACAAACTTGAAAACATTCGCTTACTAACTGAATTACCAAGCATGGTGTAAGCGCAAGCAAGCAAACATAAACACATCCCACTCGATGAGCGCCGACACACTGTCAAAACGCTGGAGAGAGCAAGCGCGGCAGCAGCAGCGAGCGAAGTGACCTTCGTAGGATCTATCCGGTTCAACGCAAGAGCGGCGAGAACACAGCGCGCACAAAGGCATGAGCCGTCTGCAGATCAATTTCGAGATACGGCGCGGGGTCGCGCGCGCGAAGTACGCACTTGTTGGCGGAGTCGAAGTCCCTCCTGCTCTGCCTCCGTCAGTTCCCCTGGGGCCCGGTCGCGAAATGCGCAGTCCCAAACAAATTGCAAGTCAGGTATTTTAGTAACAATGTCTAGCAGGATGGCACAAGGTAGAAAATAGTCCTGATAATTTAAAGCGGTGGACACATTTCGTTAACTAGCTGTTACGTCAAACAATGACATGTTGCTTTATTACTTTTTTTTTTTACTAAATGTGTTCCTGCAGTTCAATTTATGCATATTTTGACCATTTGTTTATCATTTTTTGCAGTCTACCATTCATGATTTAGCTATTCTTTGTCACAGTCGGGAAGTGAGGCTGGCGGACAACATGCGAGCAATTCTTCGTGGCCACGAGCGTGATGACAGCATATCTTCGCGGCTCGTGTACGAGCCCCCCTCCGCGCTGTGCTTTTAAAATGCGCAGAAAGAACACAAAGCCACGCAGTCTAGTGTTCCCGCTAACTATTTTCAAAATGAAGCGACCTAGTCAGTGGCCAGGCAAAATCATTTCCCGACGGTGACGCGCACTAAAGCACTCGAACCGCAGCTAACGAAGCAACAAAATACCAGGTACCATGTACCCTCATATGCGGCGGGTTCATATGCGAGCATCAAAACAAATAAAATAGTACACAACAGAAAAAAAGCCGCACTTTGCGTTCACTCCAGTAAACTAAACACTTAATCGTAGCTAAGAGTGAACGTCGCTTACTGAGCTTTGTTGAGAGCTCACGCACGCTTTTTTTTTCTCGCAGCCACAGCAAGAACAAGTACATTCCGAGAAGGCAAGAATAGATAATAATACATTTGTCAAGCCCACTGACTTGCCCTTAAGTCTGCTATAACAAAAAACTAAAGCTAAATTTAATACCAAATCCGACGTTACCTCACAAAGCGAAGCGCACGCTGAAATTCGTAGTTGCTAAGTTCTGTCACTATCCGCCTGAATTTCTGCGGGCTACAATGTAGCCCTATTATATATGTCATGAACAAGCGCAGAATACTGCGTAAAAGAATACGTCGTGCGCTGTTTATACTGTACTACTTGAAAAGAAAACCACTCGCCTCTTACGATTTTCTAAAACAGAAACGTGCCGACATGCGTTGACTCGAAGAGCAATCCTCTTGATTATGGCACGGGGCATCAAGCAGTACCGCAAACAGCGCGTCGTGCGTGGTATATGCAAAGAACGGCGTGTATGAAAAGAAAGAAAGAACTTTTATTTTGCATTTTTTTTACGCAGAGAAAATAATTTAAAACGGTTACATATTAGTTTTGACTCGATTTATAGGCTAGAGATCAAGAAGAACCGAAATTGCCTGTTTTTTCTTTTAACAGGTTTCTGTCATAGAGCATTCACAGAAAATTTCTGTAAATTTTTGAAAAAATTAACAGCTTCTTTTTTTACAGTGTATGTTAACTACGGTTCCCTCTGGGTGAGTGATTCCTTTCGCATTCCATTAGGCAGGGGGAATAAATTTTTATTGTACAACCAGCACCTTATGACGGCCGGGCCTAAGCCTCCCATGAGGGGACGTCGAGGGCTTGCCTCGCCGCCGCCTCACGGGCGTGCTGGGTCGTCCAGGTTTGGTCGTCGAGGGCGGAGCTCCGCAGAGCCTCATGCAACCTCGACGAGAGGGTCGTGGTGTTAGCGTGTGTGTACTGTGCTGGGCACTCGCACAGCATATGCGGAAGCGTAGCCGGGTGAATGCCAGAGCACCGGCAGTTGGGGCTAGGATGTGCTGAGTTTTTTGCTGCGGCATACACATGCCTCATCTAGTTCCGTATGTTTGCTCCAGTATGTATTTGTCCTTAGGCAACCGGCTCGAGCCTCAAATAGTTAGGCACTGCCCTTAGTGTTATCGTGCAGATTTTTCCCTTCTGATTTCTTCCTTCTCGTTCTTGTAAACCTCCGTGGTCGTTTTTCTTTCCATTCTTTACGTCCACTTAACTGCCTCTGTTTCTCTCACTTTGTTTACTGAAGACTCCTGGTTGTCCATTTACGGTTTCAATTACCCTGTACTTGGTTGCCGGCTTTCTTGACCTCTTCCTCCTCCATTTTGTGTCCACGCTGTTGAGGTACAGATACTTGTGCACTTAAGCTGCACATTTATTTTCATCCATGTTCCTGGGTCTTTCTTCAAAACCAATAAGACAGGCGCAAACTAACAACTGATGTTATTGAAGCCCGACCCACAGGTATATATATCCACAAGCTGCGCAGACGCACCGTTACAAAGAGAAATGTAGTTCGTCAAACAGGGAATGATTAAACGACGCGCGAAAGGAATTTAATTTCTGCATTGTACAGTGCAATCGAAGTTTCGCTGACACAATACGGGCCTGCTTTTCTGATAAAAAATGCCTCAAACGTTTCGCGAGTGGTTTTTTTGCTTGCTCTTGTCTAGTATTTTCGCGCATTCTTTTCTATTGCGCCGTCCCGTTGCGCGCTATTTCAAAATGGTTCTTATGTTATTGGAACTCATTTTTCGTTGCCAGCTCACGGCGACTTAGCGACAGCCTGCATGCGCCCGCCTGCGAAAGCTCGTAATTATACGCATCGACCAAGAGAACAAATATGTACTATGTCAACATGCGTTTATTTCGTGAGGAAATCTGTTACCATACCTTTGTGCGCTACGCAAAGCTTGCGCGCAAATGTAGTTTTGTTCACCTCGTGCAATTGATAAACGCTCACGCCCTGTTAGGAGAACTAAAAAAGAAAGAAGGAAAAAGAAAGAAAACTACTTGAGAACGCCGAAGGGTTCGAGACTTCGGCAGAGGCTTTGAAAGCGGCGCAACAGGCGCTGTCCAGCACATTAATCGCGCTTCTCTCGTGTGAGTGCATATATGGTGCTCGGCAGCGCACTCGTGTGCTGCGATGTGCAGTTAGCGACTTTGGCGCCTGCACGGGGGCAGCAATCGAAGTGCCTTTCACTCAATCTGCAAAAGGCTTACCCAGCCTTTGTCCAATCGAACACTTCGTCACAAATCAGACACGAGTCCAGCACGGACGCGGGGTGATTTATGGCGCAAAACAAGACCGAAAAAAAAAAGAAATTGGCAAATTCTTTTCGTCTTTTCTTTTCGATGATAGTTATAGCTGTGCATTAGTTATCGCCGAGTTTCAGCGGATTGCTATAGGTGCGCTTTTCAGTGTTTAATTGCAAAAGAGCACTATGGAGGGGCTGTTAGGTCTCAAAACGGCAAAGGGCATTCCTTATGTGCTTCCCGCGAGGCAGCTCCGTCATCAGAGCCCGTCCTGGCGCCGACTGCTGACGGGTCATCAGAGAAGCTCCCCTCAAGGTGACAACGGCCACCGGACTCTGCAGACACTGTAACAACGGTGAAGGCCAGGCTTCCCGGGTCGCTGCAAGCTGACCCTCACGGAGAGCTCGCTAATTGATGCAAGGGGTCAACGTCGAGGACTTGCGTCGACTTCAGGTTCCCAAATTGCCACGTAATGGGAGGGATGTCATGGGAGGAATTTTGCAAATGGTTCGAGGATTATGATTGCAGTAATCAGATTCCCTTCATAATGCGTTGGCGGGCTAGCTGGTGCGAATCCATAATTACTTTGTTTTGCGCTACACAAAATAATCAGATTCCCTAGTCTAGTCACCTAGGGAAGACGACTGTTTTAAGTGCGGAAGCATTTGGTGCAGACGAGTGTGCACTGCTGCGTGCTCAGACATGAAGTGAGCCCAGACATTTAAAGGGCTCCCGTATGGAGTGGGCTTCTATAACTGGAGTGATTGTAGACACGCAAGAAAATTCAGCCGAGATACTTCCCACTGCTTACGTGTGGGAATGTGAAAGCATTATAGTCCTTTTGGTCAAATGTTCTTTTTTTTTCCTTTTTTTTCTGGGCGTTCCATGTCCGCACAAGCTCTCGCCTGCGTTCTAACTGCGCCTCGGTTGAAGCCAAATGAAAACGCGCCGAGCGTGTCAACGCACTCGCTTTCCCGCAAGGAGTTCATAACTCGAAGAACCACTCATTGGCACTCAATTGGACACATTAATGCTTTTTATTTTATACTCATTTTATACACTCATGACCTGGCGCCACCTCCTACCTATTGACCGCGCTGTCAAGTACCCAACGACGCGCACTAGGCCATACGTTTAGTCAGCCACATGGCTGTGACGTGACGTGCGCAATGATGCGTGCATTAGGCACACATTTAGTCAACCTGAACCGTGGAGCCGCCGTCGCGTTGGGGAAGCGTGCTCGTCTTGCACCCTGAAAGCCCGGGTCCGATTCCCACACAGGCCGAAATTTACCTACTATTCTTTTCAAAGGCATTAATTTACTTTGTTTACAGAAAACTCCCTGAGAAAGTTGACGTCAATTCGATTATTCTTTTTTATGTGGGTTTACTCTTTGCAGTCGGCCGTTTTTGGCGCCATCATTCGGTCACGCCGCCGACTAAAACGCCGGATTTTCGCGAAATGGGGCATATAATGCTTTCGCATTAATAAACCCTTTTTCTTTCGCTCGCACTCCCGGATGTACTCATCATCGTGCCTGGAGAAATCCTGGCCTAAACGCTACCCCGAGCCGCTACAGGGCACTTTTGCAATTCGCGGCTCTCCTTGATCGCGGGACTTGTCTTGATTGGCAGGTGCGCGACCGAATACTTCAAAAATAACGACCACTTATCTCTTAGATCGATGCTTGTATTGGATGGGACAGCAAAGCAAGTCCGCACTATCTCTTTTATTGTATTAGTTTTGCTGCTTGGGGTGGTATGGATATGAATAAACCTGTGGGATACTCTGTAATCGTTCAGCTAGTGGGCATGTCCTTCTCCTCCAGGCCATAGCGTCACACCAGTCAGCATTGAAGCACTCTGGTTATACTTATAGACCGTTTCATCGGGCGAGGAGGATAGGGCGCGCGGAGAGCCTTTCCTCCTCTCTGGCTTGGGCGATCCGGCGCGGCGCTGCTTGAAAGTATTGCTGTCGCGTGCTGCGGAACGATTTCGATATGTTTTAGATCTTACTTTGTGAAGTTTACGCCATGTTTGTTCATACAAGTTCATCAGGGAAGCCTTTCGGTGCATCGGTAACTACTGTAGGCAGAAATATGTCTTGGGGGCGCAAAAATGTGACGCGCATAATCAGCCGCGGTGTACGCGCATTATCAGTCGCGGTGCGTGTATGTGTTGTTTACTATTTTGCTTATATCGATTTTAATTCAACAAAGAAAACCGGCGCCTCTGTATTACCAGCATTAAATGGGAAATCAGCTCACTGTCTGATCGATTGGCGTAGGGAGTAAAACATAAAACATAAGAGCGCATGCTCGGGCATGGCCAACCTAAGGCAACCACGAAACATCTGAGCGGCAGGCGATATCAAATATTTGTGATACACTGGCATCGTTCTCACGCATTTCAAGCCTAGTATGCTTGAAATTACCAAATGTCTACGCTAGCCTTGCTGCATGAGGCCCATGGCGCTGCTCAATACAGCGATCACTGCGGTTGGTGAGCCAGCACGATACATATATAAGCTGTGTGCTTCGGCATTGCCTTTTTGGCCTGCATACAGCCATAATATATGAGAGGGCTCGCATAAAAAGAATGCGATTGCAATGTTTTAGTGCAAAATTTCCGTAATACGTGTGAGTGCGTCGTAGAGCAGTGAACGAACACAACCGAAAAAAAAAAAAATTCGGTTATCATACTCTTTCTCTAAAGAAAGCAAGAGAAAACGGGCTAACGCCGCACAACGTTTATAAATATATAACCGCTGATGCCGTATGCTTGGACCATGCGCTATATAGGGCAAAGGTATCGGTAATCCAGCACCTACTATTGTTTAGGACGCTTGCGAAGTTCGTAAACGGTCGCTTTGATGGACAAGCTTAATTCAGACTGTAAGGTATGCTGCTATTACTAGCCAAAACTATTTTATTCATGGGTGGAAACCTTATCCACCCTACCAATTAGTCACGCAATGTAACCTGCAGCGATCAGTTCGAACGCTTGTCAAAGTATAACAGCACAGCTCCTATCGTAGCAGAACGGTACCCACGCTGTTACGATCGTCGCCTATGTTTCATGGCTCCTAAACCGCAGCTTCGAAATAGAGGATAATACTGCAATAAGGTCACATTAGTGATTGGAACATTCAGAAATACACAACTGATCTCCGAGGCTGATTGTAGGCTCAACTATGCGCGCACACATCGCTCTGCGTGTTCCGTCCACCTCAACGCCAGCAGAAATTCGGGCCACGACGCCTTAAGCCACTTCAGCACGTCTCACAGAACCGTTTACCATGTGAAGAGGCACGTCATACTAAACAGACCGCACGACCGCGAAAACAAATGCCAGAACCTACCGCCGAGCGTATACCTGCCATGCAAAAGACCGCTTTCACCCAAGCCAGTATGGCGCTGCTCATAGGCAGCGCCACTGCGTTCACAATATGGCGGCGCCTACGAAAAAACGGTCTATAGCTGCCTATCCTATGCCTACCGTGAAACCGCTTGTATTGGTTCTGAGCATTTTAGTGTCGTACAGGAAACAACAGATTATTGCGCCCATGAATAGACGTCTTCTGGATACATCACACTGCGCCTACGACGTCACAGCGTCATGTCACTGGCACACGTGCAGTCACCCTGGTAGGCAAAAAGCAGCCGCTGGTGGCTTTCCGCGTGGTGCAGTCGCGCAGTGCTTGGTGTAGGTGGGCGCCACGTGGATGCATGTTTTTCTTTTTTTTTGTTAGGTGGATATTCACAATCCTCTTGCCAGCCAGGTTAGAAGTTTTTGTGTTTCGGAAAACATCGGTGTGCAGTAAACTGCGTGCTGAAAATCTGGCGACGCTGGTCCTTTTTACTTGCGAACGTGAACCACCTGGTGGTCTGTGATGGATTTTGCGATGAAGAATGTCGGATTTGCTATGGAAGTGTGCTACGTTCGTTGTGGTAAAGCGTGCGGCGAGGAGCAGCGACGATATTGGCTCATCTTTGCGTAGGGAAACGGACCAAATTATGTGTGTGCGTGTGTGTAGTACGCGATTAGCAATACATCTCGCTTGTGAGAGACTGTGAACGCGTGTTGCGTGTACTAAAGCCAGTCGTAGTGATCAGATGCTGATATAGCTTTAGGACTCGTAATTATTGAACAGGTGAGTATGAATGAGACGTGATGATTAGTGAGCGCATTTATATCGGTGCCGTTTGCACTGTACATTTGCAAAAAAAAAAAAAAAAAGAGAAGGAAAAACACTTCATTTGAGCATACCTTATCGACTGAAAGATATCACTATAAATGAGCTCCTAGCATGTTTTGAACACTGCCGAACCTGCGTGTATACATGATTTCACCACGAGGAATGCCTAAAAGGCAGACCACTGAAATTGCCGCGTCTTAACGAAGATCTCATATGTCTTAAGTAAAAGTGAACTTTCTTTTTTTTTCCTTATTGTTATACGCACATTTACGGCAAGGACTTCACGTTGTGATAATGCGCATAAATATGCGAAAGTTCGGTCTTGTAAGGTTGAGAGCAGCAAAGACAGGCAGCAGACACAGCGAAGTTACCGTGCAACGGATGAGTACTTACGTACGTTTTTTTGTACATTCGCACGACAATGACTAATAATTAAAATCAAATTATTGTGTTTAACATAAATAAGCTGCACAGTGGCTTATGCGGGACACGGTAAGGGAAGGCTCCGGAGTATTTTTCACCACATGGGGCATCTTTTCGTGCTTCTAAAGCACTTCAACAAGTGTTCCTGCATTCCTCGTTCGTCTGAATTTAGGTGCCGCCACTGGGTGTGGTTCCACTGAGCCGCCGTGATGGGTATGGCTGATAGTTGTAGACGAAGTTCATCTTGTATATCGTTTAACGCTGCAGTGTAAATGGGGCGCAAATTAGTACCTTCACACAATGCGATACAAATACACTGTGAAAATGTGCATCATCTCTAATAAAATGTTCGCTTTCGAAGAGTAATAAATCTTTATGGCTGTTTGATCTACGGAAGAAGCATACTCTTACGGAATCACTACAAGCTGACTTAAAAGAATCATGCAGTCGGCAACAACGCTACGTTACATTCTAAGAAAGTTCGTACACTCTAAAGACAGAGTTCCGGGCACTCTCTTTGAGGCAGTAACAGTATGTTCCATATATCACTCTCTTTTCGAGAGTAGATCGACCCTCTTTGAGAGAGAGTAGGACAACTCCTCCTGACAGAGTTTTGTTACTCCACCGCAATACTAGTACTCGTCCGGAGAGTGCTAATACTCTCCCCACAGGGATAATAGTACTCCCCCAGACCGAGTGCTTCTACTCCTCCAAACAGAGTACTTCTACTCCTCCAAGCCGAGTGTTTCTACTTTCCCAAACAGAGTGCTTGTACTCCTTCAGAACTGAGTGCTAGTACTCTTCCCTATAGTGTGAAAGCACGATGTAGATCCATGGTCACGCTAGAAGGTACTCGCAATACTTACATGTGGGGAATATTTGATTCCTTCATAAGCAGCTCCTGGCACTTATGCTTGGTGTATGGTATGTAATCTGTAGTCGCCGAGTTACTCAAATGAAACATTTTCTCTTAAAAGTTCAAAATCTTTATTGATCAGCCACAAGACAAACTGAATAATAATTTGAGAAACATACTGACAAACACATATCAGATTACAATGATGCCCGTGAACTTTAGAACACATCGTGCAATAAAACATAAGTATATTCTCTAAAGTTTCATCAGTATTACAGTGTAGAAATATCCTGCAATTTAAACTGGCTCCTTCTTTTCAAAAATAAAGTATACAATGGAAAGTTAAACATACAACAAACGTGTGAAAACTCACACAGTATTGACATTATGATCAAAGAGAAATATGCGCCACATTACTGGCCAGCAAACGCATTTCTGGCACAAAACACATCCACTTATATGGCAGAGGTTATCAGATGAGCTGTTAAGCATGGGGCTGGTAATGTAGATAAATTGTGCAAGGAACTTTTTTTCTGTGCCATATTCTAAGACAGCAGCTCATTTGATAACGTCCTGTACAGCGTATGGATGTTCCTGACTGTACAGTGTATTTAGAAATGTGTTGTATATTCTCGTGTGAGGCCGCTTTGCTAGCTTTACTTATATTTCACATAAAGTTATTCATGTATGCGCTCCGCGCCATTGTTTCTAAGTGTGGCTTGTCATGGTTCTGCAGCAATGTCCTGCCTGGTCTCAAAGCGGTACAGAGGCGTATCATATATACTATTCGGTTGGCCTCCTCACGAAAGTAGTTTCCTGGTGCTGTTGGGATTGATCCGTTACAATTTATCACAAATAAAGAAAATTAAATTTACGATATTATCTAGTGTGTAGCAAATGAGTAGAAAACTGCAAGAAGCATTGGAATTAAAATCTTGCGCATCAAATTTCTTGTCATATATGGTAGCTTTTCATTCCTATTACGGTAAGAATGTTATACTTCTGAGGAGCAGCTTGCATAAGTACATCTTAAATTATTGTGACTCGTTGAATATGAAATCTAACTAAAGTATAGCATGGCTTCAGATGTGAACCAAAAGTCAAATGTGATAAATATGATGCATAAAAGGCGACATAAGCATAAGTACAGGCAGGGAAGTGCAAGAAAAAGACAAACAAAACAGCAAAACATAAATTGAGAATGGCACCACCCTTATTCACATATCCCTTCCATGCACGTGGATTTTGCATGCGACTATGCATATACTTGCACAGTGAAGCTACTACCTGAAACCAAAGCGTTTTTTTTTTTACTAATGTGGTTAAGATGCGGTAAAGTAAGAAATTATCGCACTTCACAGAATCTTCGTCTCAAAACAAGTACATATGTGTCTGGGAAGATTAATACATCGCCTCACTGTGCACTCTATCTTAAGTCCAGAAATTTAGCGTGCGCAAAAATACTTCAATTTTATTTTGCCTTATAAAATTATGTCTACAGAAGCCATGAAACTAAGGGGGCTTTTGCTTAACACCATATGTTCACATCCGCCAATTGATGAACAAGTGTTCTACTCAAATGCTCTCAGTTGTTTGCAGTGAACGCATCTCTACCTCCACTACCATACATGGTTGACTAGTAGATTGAGTCACCATAATCAAAATATCAATAGCTGCCTGAAGCTTTCATATGACCATTTCACAGAAGGAGAAACCACAATTTTACATTTTTAAAATAATTTTTAATTCCAAGTGACTCTCCGGCTTTTAAGACGTAAGGTGTGCACCACGGTGTACAAAGTTAAATGCCTCAATAGCTCCTTGCTTTCGTTTCGGAAGGCATGAGCGGTTATAATGAACTGTTTTCGTGAGCATGCACGTGAACAATAATGACTTCTTAAACATGTCATTCTCTTCCCCCAATGCTTCCCCTCTCTAGAACCTAAAAGGAAGCCATACGTCTAAAATTAGGTGCAAAAGATAGATAAAAGGGAAGACATGAAAATCTGTCTGCTTCATGTCAGCATTTATAATACAGAATCACAGTGGTTTGTATTTGCACCCTCGCATTCACGTGCTGTTAAATGCAAGCTATTAAAGCTGTTAACTGTGTGTAAGCACCTAACCAAGCCTGAGCTGTTGCTTTTTATAGTGAACACAGGCACCATGCTCATTGCAAGTATGTATCATGTCACTAAGCAAATATGCAATTTCATTGTACCACTATTTATCACATGGATATATCCGTTGAGAAGCAAGAAAGAAAAGCAGTCACTTCTCACAACTAATCAGCTTCTTTTTAAACACATTTCTAACTTTTCAATGATACTTGCTCCTATGTGTTTGTCTGCAGAGAGCATATACTTGATTTTGACTTTCCCATCAGAGACATTACATTAATATATCCTGTTAAGACGACTGCCTAGAGCACGTGTGAACTTTCATCTTGGTGTGACATACTGTATATTGATTTTGTTGACATTTAGGCAAATGGTACACCCAATATAACCGCATTTTAGTTTTGTTGTCCAAATTGCATGGCAATGTATTTTGACTCTTTGGCGTGCGCTCCTCTGCACTACGTGGAGTCGCACTGGGCTGGCTCTCCCTGTGTCCTTGCAGCTGCCTTCTTGCGTTATATAAAGCGGGTGTCTGAAAAATATCGTGTGCAAAAGTCAACACGAGGACATGGTGTAAAACAACATCAAGACAGTCATGGTCATGGCACGAAAAGAACGTATTAGCTCTTTGTCTCCCTACTGAAATGCATGCGAAACATCTAAATGACTGCAACAGTCAACTGCTCAACTAACATAAATTTTTAGATTTAGACAAAAAGGAAATAACCGAAAGTTCATACTCATTGAGTACCAATGTTAAAATACTCCTGCTAATGAATAGAATATTGGTCACTGTCAGATGTCATAAGTCTATCATTACTCTGGTGTGTCGCAAACAGCACTTGTGACAGCACTTGTGACGCAGCCTAAGCACGTGCCCAGTGTGCCCCCCGCACCTTCTCTGGTTGTGCCACTGCTCAAGCCATAATTTGAGGATCATATTCGCAAACATAATGCTCAGTAGGGATGAAAATATGGTCCTCCAGTTCAATAGATATGAGTGGATGTGCCTATAAGAACGGGCAACAAGGCTTGTTATGGCAAGCTTACCCACATTTCAATAATAACAAGAAAGTTCACTGCGGCCTGCATCTAAGCTTACTAAAAGGCATGAGCTTATTTTCATTTATGAGGTGCGCAATGGAGTTCATTTTCGACAGACTCGACTAGTGATGCAGTTTGAAATCTAGCATTTTACATTCTTGAAGGCGTGTAAAAGTGGCAGTTAGACCGCAGTTATTAGTTTATTAGACGAACTCTTTGTTTTGTGTACGACAGACGCCTGGTAACACTGAATTAAAGCAACGTTTCATTTCATTTTGGTACTTTATTTCTTCACTAAAAATATTAAAGCGATAAATACAATTTGACCTGCAAAGCAGTAGCAAGATGCACACATTACGCTTGTAACCCGTTGAGAAAGGGTGATTTAGCTGTTCATATGACATAACTCTGAAACGCCAACTCATATTAGCAAATTCACCGGCATGTCCAAAACAATAAGCGTATGCAAAGCGCCCCTGTAATTGTAATTCCACACAGCAGCCGTAATATTCAATGCCGATGCATAACTCGCTGCTTGACAATTCACCGAGTTCGTAGACATAAGCACCCTTTCAGATTCGCACCGTGCTCGAAAACCGTAACAGGTGACATAAAATCAGACATATAATGACACAATTTCAATACATGAGCAAAAACACTTCATTAGGGCTAAACCCCATGAGAGCGATTTAGTGCGCGACGGCGACGAACGACGGCTTCGAGCGACAAAACAGGCCGTCGCTTGAACAAATCGCTCGGTTCTGGAAATCTAGAATGCATCGATCGTCGCCCGGAAGTGCTATGAGTGACTAGCCAATAGCGCGAAGCCGGAACTGGATGTATGTACATCACTCAAATTATACCGATTGTCGCGCGGAACGAGCAAACGGTTCAATTTTTATACGTGCAAGGATAAGAACCTGTTGCAGGACCTTCAGAAATATTTTATGCTACTTTTTACCGTAAAATACATCAACTTAAATTACTAAAGCACGCGTCACGCTAGTTTTGACGCGTATTTGCAGCCCTCATACCGGCAACACCGGGGAGACGTCGCTCAAGATCGTCGTTCGCACGGAGTACGACTTGTAAGCGACGAGCGAACGCGACAGCCATCTCCATCGCATCGCCTGTAGCTGTCGCGCGCAAGATCGCTTATATGGGGTTATATACTTTATTCAGCATAAAACATGAATTCCTCATGCGCTTTCAGTAAGTTCAAGATAACGCGCCCAATTGACATCTTGCAGCATGCAGCTGAATGCCTGCGGCAATGTTTCTAACAAGCACTGGCGCTGCACGTAACTTCGGTGGTCGCAGATTACCCATGGGCGAGACACCGTCAAGCGCGCGGCTTATCTATGACGAAAGCATGCCGCCAGCAAAATGATGCCTTCTGTTATGTGCCTCCTTATTTCAACAGCGTTGCGTACACCGTAGAGTGCCAAACTGAATAAATTCAAACACACAAAACGCACGCTAAGCACGCTCCGCATACAGGCTCGGAATCATGGGCTGGTGAACAAACCATTTTAAGCGTCCTCTCGCCTCACGTCTTATTGAACACACCATGGTTCTGGCAGCGTTTGCGATTTTCAAAGCTCTTACGGATAGCGGCAAGCGGTAAGATCACATGCAGTTATCGCGACGACTGGCTTTTTCGATTGACATCGAGAGACACAGCGCGCTTGCCTAGTCCGTTGTCAATCGCGTCGGCTAAGCGCCGCGACGACTTCCTGGCGATAGCATGTCATACACGCAGAATGTGTACTTAAGTTGGGATTCACTTACCGTGGAGGATTTGTTGTTATATCCAGCGAATGGCGAATGACTGTCGTGTTTTCGCGGGGACGCGATATGGCTGACACACGATCTCCCTTCGATGGCCTTCGTTGCTGCTCGCTGGACGAATCAGCTTTCTCCGGTGCTGCGCTGTTCCGCGATGTTGAGCGCGCGCGCGGTGGAGCAACTCCGAGTGAAAAAGTAGAGCGTTCGCTCCGCTTTCCTTTGAACTGTGACTGCCTGTTCTCTTAGAATCGAAACGGTTTGCTCTTCGCTCGGCGTGCGTGAGTGATACATCGCCATGTTCGGGGCCAGCCTCTTACAGTTGAAGCAGTAGATTACGCTACGTTTTGTTCTCTATTGCCGCAAGAGTAGAGCGGGCATTCTACTCTCCCTCAGAAGGGCAGAGTGAAAAGCACATTTCACTCTCTCGTTGGTGACGGAGTGAACAATGCATTTCACTCCACTCGACAATTTGCGACAGTAAAACAACGCTTTGAAGAGTAAATCAGCCGCTTCTCTCCTGCGATACCCTCCCTAGTTTTTAGAGTGTAGTTGCTGTCACTTCAAAAATAGCAATATGCCAGCATTACGATCCCAGCAGTTGATATACAAGCAGCGATCTTATGCAGAGAGAACAGGTTACATGAACGTTTTTTGCCAACCAGCGTCCACTTCGAGGGCGCCGCTGATGGTAGGGGCACGTGCTGTGACGTCACGCTGTTTGCAAACAGGGAGAGGTCTATTGAAATGGCTCGACGAGCAATAGAAAAAAAAATTCATCCTGCCCATACGCCTACGCGCTAGAGACGTCATAGGTTTCTTGTTTATAAACATGAAGCTTGTCTATATGGGATAAGACAATGTCTCGTTAAGAAGGCAAGAAGAAATCGCAGTGCTGAATTTAGAAATTGTTTAAAAAAAAAAGAGGCTCAGAAATGAAAGCTACGTGGTGCGATCACAAGAGTTTCGCTTGCATTGCGTCTGTATGTGCTGGAGTTTACCCTATCTTTTTCTTTTTTTCATAACAAATGCGTGTGAGTGTTCAAAATGACGTTCAGAATATGACACGCATTAGGGTTTTATTTAAATATTTATACCAAACACCAGTTACCATCAAGAACTCCACCCGCCGTTCAGTGCCCATCGGGCATGGAACGTAAAAACTGTCGTTTATACGTGGAAATAACTGAACCTTAAAAAGGAATCGAGATTGTGAAAAATGATCAGGAACCCTCAACTGCATGACTCTCATAGCTTACAGTGTTGCTTTCGGACGTAAGGGTGCTAAGAATTATTTGGTCACGCATTTTATGATCCGGAAGGAAGAGCGAGCCCCCCTCCCCCCCCCCCCCCAAAAAAAAAAAAAATTCTGCCCGTCAGATCAAGGAAATACATAGCATGTGAACTTCGCCACACGTTTGCAAGACCTAGTTTGCGTTGAAAGTACAAGCTCATTACGAGATCTGTAGGGTTAATGGCTCGATAATTTACGTGGCGCGCACTTTCGCTTACGATGCATGAGCTCTTATTGTCTTGGACGTCTCAACGTTGCGTTTTGCGTCATGGAAAGCCTGTTTGGAAGACCTAACGTGAGCCGTATTGGAAAAATGCGTACGAAAGGCGGCATGAGTTCTCATGTATGAAAAAATTGTCTCTCCACTAGAGAGGGGGGGAGGAGGAGGAATACAGGAAAACAAGCGGAAGTCAACACTGCGCAGATATCAGATGAGACGCGTACGTGCGCGCGCATGTGTAATACCGATTCTCGTCCAAGAGCACAGCACTACTACTGTAGTGCATATCCATTAAATATTTGTAAAAAATGTGTGGGCGTTATCTGCTCCAAAAGGATGATTTGCTGCTCCAAAGTGAGCATTCGGCGGTTCCAAAAGGTTATCAAAGTTTGCTCGCACCAATCGTTTCACTATACAAAGCTGTATTACGATTTTAAAATGCGATTTTCCCTACCGAATAATACTTGTTGAGGGTGTCTTATTCTTTAAAAGTAGAAGGGGGAGGGGAGGCGGATTGACAACTACTACTATTATATTTTGTCAACGATAGTGGTATGCCAGAAGTAGAAGTACACAGTAGCGTGGCTTCTGGGGCGGCTTGCACGAACATTTAATAACGAAAATGATAACGAATTTAAGAACGCGTTCTTGTGCGGACTAGGCATTGTCTACGGAACATTCAAGAACGCGTTCTTAAATTCGTTATTATTTTCGTTAGTAAATGTTCGTGCAAGCCGCCCCTGGAATTGTATTCAGATAGCAGTTCCTGGGCTAGAGCTTCTAGTAAAAACAGGCACCGATTGATCACGAACGTAAAATTAATGAAGGTGGTTGGCCAGTGACAAATGGTTCTTGCGAACAAAAAAAAATCTGTGAATTCGGTTCCTGAAATGAATAGTCGGCCTTGCCGTACCACGTGCATGTAATAGTCTTGCAGTTCGCTCCATTTTGTTCTCGTGCGCGGGCTGCAGCTTGACCTGTACATGTAAACGTACTTACCCCTTTTTCACCTGTTTGCCTCTTTGGGAAGAATGCGCCCTTTGGGTCACGAGGGTTTTAGTGATTGACAAAACCGTGACCATGACGTATGGGTAACGGAGGGAAGAACATTTTGCTGAGAGCTACACAAGACAGGTTCGCCGGCGCGTGTTACTGGGTACGGGTGAGGAATACCCGGGAAGAATGAGAGCAGAGACTAAAGGAATAAAGGAACATATACAATGCTGGTAGTCTATTCCATTGCAGACATTTGAGTTGGTGAGGCCATTTTCTGTGTTTATGAGAATAGTAAGGCAAGACTTTTGAAGGGAAGCAAATTGCATCAGTCTGTATAAGAAACGAGTAATGGGGGAACTGGTCCTGTTCATTACCGTGCAAGCCCATCACTCTTCCCAGCACAGCTCTCTGCACTCGCGTCGACCATTCTAAGAGGGGCTCCTTACAAACGGCGATATTTTGCATCTCGAGCGGCTGTAGCAGTCGTTACGGTAGCGGCAGAGCGGAGGGACTAACGCCAACACGTGCACTTTCTCGGCAACTGCTGTCCGCAGGCCCCGTCCGTCGTCGACGGTGGCAAACTCTTTCCTTTTTATGATTTTTTCCCCTAGTGTGTCGAAAGCGATTACTTGTCCCTGCCAAGTGGGCGCCGGGGCCTTTCGACTTTCCTTTGTTCCCGCGGCCTACCCGAGCTCCCGCTGAGTGGTGCTTCCATGAACTTCGTTCAGTCACTGCGCCGCTTTCAGCGGATGGGCGAGAGGATGTGGATCTGCGTTTTCTTCAGAGTTCTCTCCGCTCTTTCGCCCTTCTTTTATCTCTATCTGGGAGCGGTATAAAGCACCGTTTTACTACACACCTTCGTTGCGTTTGCTCTATCCATACATATATATATAGCACTTACGCGCTCTGTTTCGTTCGCGCTATGCTCCAAAGTCTGCGCTACTTCATAGCGTCAACACTGCTGGCTCGCAGACGAGCCTCTTGGGCTGATGCTCAGCCTCTCCACCTCAGCCCTGTCTTTCCCTCCCGCGTCGCTCCGCGCGATCTCATACACCGCTCCTTCTTCCAAATGCTCTCCGTGTTCTCAAGCGCCGCTAGGCGCCTCAGAGGCACGCAAACGGAAACGCGCTACATCCACTCGAGAGAGAGAGGGAAAAAACGAGAAAAACGGTTCGCCAGACTCCTTCTGTCGCTCAGAGCGTGCGCGCCGCATCTGAAGGAGAAAGCACTTCCCTCCGAGATCATTTCCAGATATCGCTGAGCGAGTGGAGTCGGGTCCTTTTCAAGAAACTTCGCTCGCCTTCGACAGTCGCACCCGAATGCTCTCTCCCGGTCTTCCGCGGCACCTCTTGCTGCGCTTTAGCGCTACTCACCGTCGCCCCCGTGCACTTTTTGTCTGTGCGCGTTGTTCCCGTTCCGGTATTGTCGTCGAGCGCGGCCGTCGAGAACAGGCACAGACGACCCGGCGACACTGGGGTCGCTTTCATGTGGTCGAATTATTTGCTCGTTAAGGGAAGAGCACTTGCCATTTAGGAATTTGGCAACTGTGTTTGAGGGCGCAGTCTGCATGCTCCATTTCCTTTCCGACGAGGCCATTCAGCCGAAAGTTGTGCTTTATTTTGAGTCGCGTTTTCTCTGGATCATTAGGGCTCTCTCCTGGGTGTATCTCAGTAAAGAGGCTGTACGCGTACGTCCTGTCGAGGACGTACGCGTACGTTTAAACGCATGTCGTTTAAATGCTTGTAGGGAAGAAGGAATGTCTGTTCGCTAAAAGAATGCGGATGGCTGTTATTTTGAAACATAAGGAAATCCGAACCGAACATTTTGCGAGATGTTCCTAAATACGAAATAGTGCGTATCCAACTGGAACGAACGGAAACGATCGAATTACATATATAGGTTGACAAAATTACGTTCAGGCTCATCTCGGCATGTTTTTTCACAGTGGAAGAAGAGGGTCTGGATTCACAGAGTTCTTCGTTCGTAAATGATTCTTGCCGTTCGCCGTCGCTATTATTATGTCCAACATCAGGATTGACTGAAATTTTCTCTTACAAACAATTCAAGCGTAAGAGGCTTTAGTTAATATGGGGCCAGGTGACCTGCTGGTATTTTAATTCCACCCTGCAATGGATAAATATGTATCAGAAATGCGCGAAAATTAGCGTACCTGGTTTGTTATTCGGAGATAGACATATATCTTTACACTACTAGGATCTTGACGAACATGAAAGTTCGTGAGAAGCGTTAAACAAAAACCCTGAAAAATTCATTGTGAATGGTTTTAGCTGGCCTAATGGCGACGACTTACAATGTACGCACGTGGTCCTGCTTAGTCTGACAATTTTCTTCTTTCCCTTCGTTCTCGCGTACTATGATAACCTTCATTTATCAGGAACAAATGGCTGAAGCCTGTTTGTTTATTAGTTATTTGCCTCTGACGCCCAGTTGCTGGTAATTCTGGCGTACAAGTGTTTGCGGCATAAAATCCAAGGTTTGATTGCTCGCGTGGGGACCAATGACGCCTAGACGAGGACACATAAACCCCGTGTAGTTGCTTGGTGTCGTAAACTTTGGGCCGCTTTCCTCCCACCGGGCTTTTACCGTTGCACAGATTTTTTTTTTTATTCATCTCTCCTTGGCATTGCCTTGTGTATGTGCGTTCGAGGCGCATTTACGGGCTCACTGAGGGGAGTGGCAAAATGAGCTCCTGCTTTCTTTTTGCGAACGTCATCTCCATTCGAACATATTGTGCTTGGCTGACTTCGCCGTGAAGTCAACCAGGCACAATATGTTAGAACGGAGATGACGTTCGCAAAAAGAAATCGGGAGCTGATTTTGCGAAAAGACACCCTGTAACATGTTGCCTTTCAGTTAACATCAGTTGCCCCGAAACCCGCCGTGATTGCTTAGTGGCTATGGTGTCGGGCTGCTAAGCACGAAGTCGGGGGATCGAATCCCGGCCACGGCGGCCGCATATAGATGGGGGCGAAATGCGAAAACACCCGTGCACTTAGATTTAGGTGCACATTAAAGAACCCCAGGTGGTCTAAATTTCCGGAGTCCCCCACTACGGCGTGCCTCATAATCAGATGGTGGTTCTGGCTCGTAAAACCCCATAATTTAATTTAACATCAGTTGCCCCGCGCCCTCCGTCCCTCCGTCCCCTTACGCACACGCAAGCACGCGCGCAGACACGTGAGGCTAGCATAGACATTTCTAAAGATGAACACCGTTTTCCCACTTAAATGCCCAAAAGACGGTTCACAAATACCGAAAACAAAAGCACGCCATTTACAGAAGCGTGCCAAGTTCCCGCGGTAATCGACCATACACGACATCTTGCCGAGGCAGTTTCCTTTTCCGGGCTGCACTTATATTCTTTCCCGAAAGCACACAATTCGACTGAGAAGGAAGATTTCTGTGCGTGTGATCTGGGCGTGACCAAGAGTACAGGAGCGCACTCTGGGTCTACGACCATTTTTCAGGCGACGACAGTGGTAACGAGCGATGCGCGCGACGAGTGACTAGCGCACTCTTTATACTCTTTATCCTATTACCCGTAGCACTACATAAACGTACATAGAAAATGTTCTGCAGTCGTAGGAAGTAACTTACTGCGCACGCGTTCGTAAATGTCCTTTTTTTTCCCTTCTTTTTCAGAAGTCGTCTATTCTTCGGGTTCTCAACAGCTGTAGGCGGTCTCACGATCCCGTCAAAAGCTAAAGAAGCGTCCTCTTAGCATTCTGCAGGGATGACGTCGGAGACCAGTGTTTCAAGGTGATTCGCTATTGACCGCGAGATTCGCTGTTGACAGTGGAGTCGCCGCCTGGCGGGCACTGGCTGAACCACGATAGTGTGGACATGGTCTTCGAGATTTTGTGCGCTGGCAGGTTTTGCACCGGTCGTGCCATTCGGCGCGCTCCCCAGCAAAAAAGTGCGATGCGGCACGCGCACCCGTTTGCCCCGAGGTGGCACTGTCAGCCGAGGGCTCTTGGGTTGTGGATAAACGAAGACACTAGATATACGAAAACACAGGAAAAAACCAACGATAGCGAAGGTAAAGAGAAATGCGGTCATAATGAAACACAGAGCGCTATGGGGATACGATAGGTACGAGGTGCTCGGAGGTATTGGAAAGGTGTAATGGTTCCAAGACTTACATTTGGAAATGCGATGGTTTGCTTGAAGTGAGGGGGTACAATCAAGACTCGATGGCAACTAAAGGTCAGTGGGACGCCTCGCATTTGGCACTCACGGGAAGACTACAAATGAAGCCGTGCAGGGTGATATGGGCTGGACTATAGTTTTGAAATGAGGGAAGCTCGCAGTAAAATTGAGTATGAAGAACGACTGAGGAATATGGAAGAAAGTGAATCGGCTAGGAGAGTGTTGAGGTATCTGTAGAGGAAAAACATTGACTCACAGTAGAAGAAAAGAACTAGGAAGCTTACCAGCAAGTATGCGACCGGTAGAGTAAGAAACATGGCAACAAAGAAGGTTAAACGCAGAGTCAGAGAGGCGCAGACAATCTCCTGGATGACAACAATGGAAAGGAAGCCGGCTATGAGTAACTACCGAAGAGGTGAGAAGGAAATCATCAAAGAAATAATGATAACTCAAAGGGAAGCTCTTTACTTCTCGAGGCGAAATCACAACGCCTTAGAACGAACGAAGAAGAACCATGTGCTTCCTGCTGTAAAGCTAGGGAAACGATGGAACATGTTTTATTAGAATGGAAATATATATACGCAGCTGTCGGTCTAAGCTTCGCTGGCCTCCTTGAAGCCCTTCAGTTCAGGGATAACAGGGGGAAAGTAAACACGTCCCCCGTAGAGATTAGTAAAAGGCGATTGGAAGCTTGGCGGCATGAAAGTATGGAGACCGCAGACAGCGGAGGCGCACAAAAACTAATTTCCCAACAATGGTTAAGGAACTTTGATGCTGGAAATCGTTTGTCTGTTAAAAAAAAAGACAAGATAGGTAAGACATTAGGCAAAATAAGAAAAAAGAAAAGCTAGGTGGAGCAACCCTCTACTCCGTTTCAAAGGGAACGCTCGTAGCACCCATTCATTCATCAATCTGGCGCCCGTGGAGGCGGCTAACGCGGCTGTGGAAGGCAGACCGCGCGAGACCTCAACGTGTGCATTGCCTCTCTTTTCGCGTGTTGCGGGATATTTTTACAAGATGTATCCCAGGCAATTTTTAAGCTCTATACCTCGTGCTCTGCCTCGAAAGTTTTGCCGTCTCAACCGTTTAATTCTTTTGTACCTTATTTTTGCCTGTATCTTTCTATACCCTTAGTAATTGATATTGTAGTATATATATTCTGTACTTATGCTATGTTTATTACTTTATTTTTCTAAACAAATCATGTGTGGGTTCATACGTCATTCATTGTCTGAACCCGTAGCTTATCGTAGATGGTAGAGTTTGCCTAGTTTTTCTTTATATTTTCTTTTTTTTTTCACTTGGCGTCGCGATGATTCAGCAATCGATATCGTAATTTTTGCGTTTGTACGACTACTCAGTAGTGCAATTATGTTCATGTAATATTTACTAGTATCTTGCCGTGGGTATTTTCTCCTTTTTTTATTTTCAAGTTGTGTGCTATTGCATTGTGCGAATAATGCCTTTGTTTCTTGATGCTTTCTTTTTTTTATGCTTGCTAAATAACGCTTATTTTACTTTGAGGGGACCGTACTTCCCCTTTACCCAGTGGCTTCCTATATTAAAGTGTAAAATGTGAATATTAAAGATATAAAAATGTCCTAAGCAGGCATGCGCTAAAGCGGCTAGTATTTTTGTGTCCGATGTAATTAAGATTTTAATCATTACTGTTTTTAGTTATGATAATGCCTGATTTGGGTGACAACTACATGCACTAATAACGGACTAAGTAATTGCATAGTTGGTGCAGGATTTCTGCCTTCATCTAGCCTTTTGACTGCGGCACACAGCAGGTAATGGCACACAAACTCACGCCGCAGAACAAATTTTCTTTAAGCCGCAAAAATCTTAATGCTTGCTGTGCCTGAGCTGAAAGCTTCTTTGTGCGTTTGCACATTTCAGTGACACTTCACTTTGAATATTCGCCTTTGGACTGACATACTGAATAAGTAAATAAATAAAAAGAAAACATAAAGAATTCTAAAAAAAAATAAATGAATAAATTCTGGGGCGTACGTGCCAAAAACACGGCGTAATTATGAGGCACGCCGTAGTGGGGGGGGTGGGGGTGGGGGCTCCGGATTAATTTAAACCATGTGGGGTTCTCTAACGTACGCCCAAATCTAAGTATAACATCTAGCACGCCCTGCTATATGCTATGTTCGTTTGTATGCGGACAGTTTGGGAGCGCTGCAATCACGGCGCGCGTAAGCGGGTATATCGCGTGGTATTTTTTTGTATTTCGCGGGCATCCGCAGTAAGCTGAAAAACACTAATACGTAATAGACAGAAAGTTAGAAACTGTCTAATCGGACGTTTTGTAAAGCGCTCTACAACTTTCTGATTGGATTTTTTTGCCTAACTTCCTTGCTTCAAAAGTTGGTTAATTAATCTTGACTAATTATCTAACTAAGCAAAATACAAAAATTGCGTGTCACACTACATACAAAAGTGAGCAACATGCATTTGGTCTCGTCGTCTTAGAGTGCATCTGCATATTTTTAAACTCTGGCTAAAATTAGCTGAAACACCTTGTATATATAGAGAGAAATGGGTTGGAAAGGCAGGGAGGTTAACCTGAAGAGATTCTGGTTTGCTACCCTGCATTGGGGGGAGGGTAAGGGAAAATTAAAGACAGAACGAATACAGGAGAGGTAAAGCAAAGACACGGAAAAAAAAGGAGAGGAGGTGAGGAACGTCCCTGAGAACTACATGGTCTCTCTGATAGGCCATTCGAACGTAAAAACTTCAAGAGAGCCTTGAGCGACTTGTGGTGTGACGACAGTATAGGCCGGGGTTTCAGTACTGTCTGCTCCGAAAGCGGCCAGTCTCCCGAGATGGGCCAGCGCGGTCGCGAGGGACTGCCTCTGTGCGCTGTATCGGGGACAACGGCAAAGAATGTGTTCAATAGTTCCTTCGCGGTCGCAGTGGTCAGACGCAGAACTATCTTCTCTTTCGATCCGGAAAGCAAAGGATTTTGTAAAAGCGACGCCATGCCACAGTCCGCAAAGTGCTGTTGTTACGGGTCGGGATAGTCCAGTTGCAGGACAATGTCGAACACAGGCGTCCAGTCGATGCAGACGTGTGTGCTGGAAACTAGATGGCTTCCACAACGATTGTGTGGGATCATTCGCAAGCACTCGAACTTTCGCTGCTGCATTTGTTCTTGACAGCGGGATTGGTTCCTGCATGTCGTCTTCATGAGCAGATCGAGCAACTTCACCGGCATCTTCGTTGCCCATTACGCCACAGGGGCTAGGAAGCGACTGATATGTGACGTCTTGTCCTTGCTCGACGAAGCGATAAAGGAGCTCTCGGCTTTCTAGAACTAGTTGTTCGTGGGGCCCACAGCGTAAGGCGGTAAGCAAGCAATGTAGAGCTGCCTTGGAATCGCTGAAAACACTCCATTTTCGAGGTGGTTCCTCACGAATTATGCGAAGAGCGCTACGAAGAGCAGGATGCTTCGTGGCGGTTGATGTCGCCTTCTGATATGTCTTGAACTTTACGGTGATGACTTTAGCAGGAAAACTCACTGATCCTGTGATGGTTAATTAGTGTCATGCAGTTATCTATAGCTTTGTCTTTGTATGTTTTTATGCATTTCAGAGTTTTATTTTGCTCTTTGCTGTGACGGGCCACATGCGTGTTCCTTTTGTGTTGTCGCGGTTGTTTATTTTCCGGGTGTTGGGGCCAGTCAAGCTGTGAAGTGCAGCTTTTTTTCCCATCGCACCTAACCACGTCTATGTGTACTCTTATGTGCCTGCCATGTGGTTGAATAGACTCAAACTCAATCCTGCAGCCCCTTCCATGGTGCTTGAAGCATGAGTGTACTGTGTAGATGAGTATATATGATCATTGTATTTGTCGTACAGCAAGAGCAGTGAAAGTTGCTTGAACGCTGGTTATGAGAGTCGTGCCTTCGTTCGAATTCCTGGTACTGTCAGTCGAACTTGCGGCTGAGCCATGCACCAAGGGGGAAACGAAAATCTTGCTGCAGCTGTGTAGGCTGATGGAAGGTATGCACAATGAGGACAATATCGGCTGATAAAAAAATGTGCGTGGTTGGTCTTCTGGGAGTGAAGCTAGATAGTGGAAAAGGGCGCGAGCAACGTGCCTGACGTGGACTCTGAGCGCTTCCATAACAGTGTGAATCTGGCTGGGTCATCATCATCATCATCATCATCATCATAATCATCCTGGTTACGCCCACTGCAGGGCAAAGGCCTCTCCCATACGTCTCCAACAACCCCGGTCATGTACTAATTGTGGCTATGTTGTCCCTGCAAACGTCTTAATGTCATCCGCCCACCTAACTTTCTGCCGCCCCCTGCTACGCTTCCCTTCCCTTGGAATCCAGTCCGTAACCCTTAATGACAATCGGTTATCTTCCCTCCTCATTACATTTCCGGCCCGTGCCCATTTCTTTTTCTTGATTTCAACTAAGATGTCATTTACCCGCATTTGTTCCCTCACCCAATCTGCTCTTTTCTTATCCCTTGACGTTACACCCATCATTCTTCTTTCCATAGCACGTTGCGTCGTCCTCAATTTAAGTAGAACCCTTTTCGTAAGCCTCCAGGTTTCTGCCCCGTACGTGAGTACTGGTAAGACACAGCTGTTATACACTTTTCTCTTGAGGGATAGTGGCAACCTGCTGTTCATGATTTGAGAATGCCTGCCAAACGCACCCCAGCCCATTCTTATTCTTCTGGTTATTTCAGTCTCGTGATCCGGATACGTGGTCACTACCTGCCCTAAGTAGATATATTCCCTTATCACTTCCAGTGCCTCGCTACCTATCGTAAACTGCTGTTCTCTTCCGAGACTGTTAAACATTACTTTACTTTTCTGCAGATTAATTTTCAGACCCACCCTTCTGCTTTACCTCTACAGGTCAGTGAGCATGCATTGCAATTGGTCTCCTGAGTTACTAAGCAAGGCAATGTCATCAGCGAATCGCAAGTTGCCAAGGTATTCTCCACCGACATTTATCCCCAATTCTTCCCACTCCATGTCTCTGAATACCTCCTGTAAACATGCTGTGAATAGCATTGGAGAGATCGTAGCTTTCTGTCTGACGCCTTTCTTTATTGGGATTATGTTGCTTTCTTTATGGAGGACTACGGTGGCTGTGGAGCCTCTATAGATATCTTCCAGTAATTTTACATATGGCTCATCTACACCCTGATTCCGTAATGCCTCCATGACTGCTGAGGTTTCGACTGAATCAAACGCTTTTTCGTAATCAATGAAAGCTATATATAAGGGTTGGTTATATTCCGCACATTTCTCTATCACCTGATTGATAGTGTGAATATGGTCTATTGTTGAGTAGCCTTGACGGAATCCTGCCTGGTCCTTTGGTTGACAGAAGTCTAAGGTGTTCCTGATTCTATTTGCGATTACCTCAGTAAATACTTTGTAGGCAACGGACAGTAAGCTGATCGGTCTATAATTTTTCAAGTCTTTGGCGTCCCCTTTCTTATGGATTAGGATTATGTTAGCGTTCTTCCAAGATTCTGGTACGCTCGAGGTCATGAGGCGTTGTGTATATAGGGTGGCCAGTCTTTCTAGGACAATGTTCCCACCATCCTTCAACAAATCTACTGTTACCTGATCCTCCCCAGCTGCCTTCCCCCTTTGCATAGCTCCCAAGGCGTTCTTTACTTCTTCCGGCGTTACTTGTGGGATTACAAGTTCCTCTAGACTATTCTCTCTCACATTATCGTCGTGGGTGCTACTGGTACTGTATAAATCTCTATGGAACTCCTCAGCCACTTGAACTATCTCATCCATATTGGTAATGATATTGCCGGCTTTGTCTCTTAACGCATACATCTGATTCTTGCCTATTCCTACTTTCTTCTTCACTGCTTTTAGGCTTCCTCCGTTCCTGAGAGCATGTTCAATTCTATCCATATTATAGTTCCGTATGTCAGCTGTCTTACGCTTGTTGATTAATTTAGAAAGTTCTGCCAGTTCTATTCTAGCTGTAGGGTTAGAGGCTTTCATACATTGGCGTTTCTTGATCAGATCTTTCGTCTCCTGCGATAGCTTACTGGTCTCCTGTCTAACGGAGTTACCACCGACTTCTATTGCGCACTTCTTAATGATGCCCATAAGATTGTCGTTCATTGCTTCAACACTAAGGTCCTCTTCCTGAGTTAAAGCCGAATACCTGTTCTGTAGCTTGATCCGGAATTCCTCTAGTTTCCCTCTTACCGCTAACTCATTTATTGGCTTCTTATGTACCAGTTTCTTCGTTCCCTCCTCAAGTCTAGGCTAATTCGAGTTCTTACCATCCTATGGTCACTGTAGCGCACCTTGCCGAGCACGTCTATATGTTGTATGATGCCAGGGTTTGCGCAGCGTATGAAGTCGATTTCATTTCTAGTCTCACCATTTGGGCTCCTCCACGTCCACTTTCGGCTAACCCGCTTGCAGAAAAAGGTATTCGTTATCCGCATATTATTCTGTTCTGCAAACTCTACTAATAGCTCTCCCCTGCTATTCCTAGAGCCTATGCCATATTCCCCTACTGACTTGTCTCCAGCCCGCTTCTTGCCTACCCTGGCATAGAAGTCGCCCATCAGTATAGTGTATTTTGTTTTGACTTTACCTATCGCCGATTAACCCTCGACTACCGGCTGGGTAGTCATGCGCAATTGCAATGGTTTCTGCTGTTGATGTACATCGTGGCAACCCTAGACAAACTCTAAGCATCTGGGCCTGAGCATTTTCGATTGTGCGGATGTTAGTTCTGCAGATATCGGTCAGCACTAGGAAGCTGTATCTCAGATACCGGAGAAAGAGCGTCCTGTGCAGTTGCATCATCACGTGTGCTAAATTATTCCAGGTTTTTCCTCAAAGAAACTTGAACAGATGAGAGATGACTGTCATGCGCTTTTTTACGTAGGCCACGTGGGTACTCCAACAGAGGTCATGGTCTATGATTACCGCTAAGGATCTGTGCTTGCTGACCTAAGAGATATTTTGTCCATCGATGGATGTGGCGTACAAAGTCATTGGTTTCCGGCTAAACGCGACCGATGTACGTTTTTCTGAGGAAATCTTGAGGCCTCGTTTGCTAACACATGCTGATATTATCGTCGCAGGTTTTTGGAACTTTGAACGCACCTGAGGACGTGTTACGCCAGATGCCCAGACGCAGATGTCATCGGCATAGATTGACAACTTTACCGTATTTGGTAGACATTCTATGAGACCAATAAGCACAAGATTGAAGAATGTTGGGCTCAACACATCACTTTGTGGTACTCCATGGTGTGTATAATGTTGAGAAGTTGGGCCGTCTTCGGTATTCAGGAAGATAGACCGCATGTGTAAATAACTGCGTGTCAGTCGATAGAGTAGACCACCGAGGCCAACCATTTCCACTGCAGAGCTTAAATATAGCTTCATGAAGAATATTGTCATATGCTACTTTTATATCGAGGAACTTGGCGAGAGATAATCGCCTACACGCCTTCTGATGTTGAATATATTTAACCAGATCGATGAAGTAATCAATGGGATATCGGTGACGTGGAAAGCCAGCCATGGCATCTGGGTAAACTTCATAGCGTTCCTGGCACCATTCAAGTCTGGCAAGAATCATTAGTTTCACCACCTTCCCAATACAACTTGCCAGAGTGATTGGGTGTTATGAAGTAAACTCTATAGGAGACTTGCCAGCTTTGAGGAGTGGTACCAGGCAGCTGATCTTCCGTCATTGAGGAACGTTTAAATCCTGCCAGGACTCATTGAAGATGCGCAGCAGTGCACTTCGCGCCTGTTCACATAGGTGGCACGATATACGGTAGGATATACCACCTGGGCCGGGTGATGACTGTTTACACAAGGCGAGTGCCGCATTGAGCTGTCTAGTGGTGAACGGCAGATCCATGCGTGAATCGCGTGTGTCCGGAACGTCGTTAATTGTAAGTGAATTTGCGCCCGTTGACTGGCCTACAATCATATGTGTCATTGAAGAACCATATAACAACAGTTTACTGTAGCCAGCGCGTTTCATTACCAAACAGTCGGCCCAAATCGTTCACAGCGAAGCACCCCCGTGTGCATTTCAGTGCCCTCCGCCGACGGCCCATCCGCCTAACGCGGCGACGGTGATGCCACCGCGGTGATGTCCGACGGTGATGTTCGATCTCGCGGCCAATATTCGTACAGTTTGACGTCAAATTAAGTGAAAGTCGGTTTATTGCAGGCGTCATTCACACGGCACGGTCAGCACTTCTTGATGTAAGATGAATGGACATTCATTACAGGGGTCCAAAGACTAAATGAAGCCCAAGCTTAAATACCAAACAAGCCAGTCCTATACTGTGGGCGGATGTTTAGTAGGCATAAAAGGGTGCATAATCAGGTGGCGGCACAACTGTGAAATTCCCCGTACCAGCTACCCGCGAAAACATAAATTTTGACAACGCTTGCTCAAAGCTGGCCAATTGTCCTTCGATAAAAATTATTGAATTGCTTTCGAAAGTAAAGTAAGACTCAGATTAGGAGCCTTCGAGAACCTTTCTGTTCAGGAACGACGCAAATATGTGAAGATGCCTGGAAATCTGTGACTTTACATCGGCGTCGCAGGCGTTACGGCTGTAGTGTGGAATTCAAGAATCCAAGTCTGGCCTTCATTTTCTCCGCTAATAATCGACCATTTTACACGTCAAGAAAGGGCAGATAGGAGGAGGAGGAGGAAAGAAAAGGAAAAGGCAAGGATGTTAACCAGAAACTCGTCTGATTGGCTACACTACGCTGGGAGAAAGGAAATGGGTATAGAAAAAAAAGAGAGAATGCGCATAGAAGATGCTAATTTCTTTATTTGTCTAATCGAGTTTGATCAACAGTGGTCGTACACGGAATGTCGCTGCAGCCAACGTTTCGACAACGGTGCCTGTCTTCATCAGGGCTCCAGCAATGTTGGAAAGTATGGTTCACTTCAAGCCACCATCTTCCTGTCAACTTCTGCCTTGTGAGAATCTTGGAGTGTTTTTGCACAAAACAACAGCGGAAGCTGTTACAGAAGTGACAGCTTAGCTGTAACTAAGCTAAGCATGAGTACATCCTCAAAACGATAGAAGACATTGGACTGGGATTGAGCATGTTTAAATACATCAAATCCTTTCTCGAAGCACGCACTGCGAAGATAAAGGTCGGCGACACAAACTCGGAAGTTATTCAGCTCGGAGATCGAGGAACCCCCCAAGGATCGGTGATCTCTCCCGTCCTTTTCAACCTGTACATGATTGGTCTGTCCAGAAAGCTGGACAGACCAGGTATGGCATTGACCATACCGTATATGCTGATGATCTCACTGTATGGTGTGCTGGTGGCAGTGAAGGGCAGATACAGGACGCACTGACTGAAGCGATCAAGACGGTGGAGGAATACCTGAGAGCTACTGGACTCAGGTGCTCCCCACATAAATCGGAGTTGCTACTTTATAGACGTGAAAAAGGGGGCAGGCCTAAGGGCTGGAAACCTCTATCGGAAAGCAATATACACCTACACACAGAAAGTGGTGTCAATATACCCAGAGTCAACGTGATCAGGGTACTAGGCTTTTTCATTGATGCCAACGGTGGAAACCATACGGAAGTCAAGAAAATCACCCTTAAAACGGATAACGCGTGCAGGATGATTAGACGCCTGGCAGGAAGACACAAGGGCATGAAAGAAGATAACCTCATCAGGTTAATCAACTCTTTCGTACACTGTCATATCTCATACGCCGCTGCCATGTACAACTGGACGCAGGTTCAACTCAAGAAGCTTGACGCAGCGATCAAGAAGGTTGTTAAAAGCGCATTGGGGCTCCCAATTCGAACCAGCACTGAAAAATTGCTCAAGTTAGGAATACACAACACGACCATGGAGATCGCGGAGTCTCAAGAAACATCACAAATAGCGAGGCTATCTACGACCAGCACGGGAAGATCAATCCTGGACAAGATCATGATCAACCCCATTACAGATCCAGCAAATTACATTAGAGTTCATCAAGATTTCGCAGACAACATAATTGTCGCACCGCTACCCAGGAATATGCACCCAAAACATAACATCAACACGAGAGTTGCACGAGCCAGGGCGTTAATCAAGAAAATGGATAAAGGGGGCAGAGGAGCCTGCTTTGTTAATTCGGCTGCCTACAAGGATCGAACTAAGTTCGCGGCGGCGGTGGTGGATCATCAGGGCAAATGCACCAACTGCGCCACGGTCGATACTAGCAAACCTGAAGTCGCTGAACAAGTTGCCATTGCATTGGCACTAACAGACGATAGATTCACAGAAATATACAGTGACTCGAAAACAGCTATTAGAGCTTTCAATAGGGGAAATATTGCCCCACAGGCTTCTAGAATAATTAACCAAATGCAAACAAATGTTGCACGTTACATTTATTGGTTCCCGGCACACCTTGGTTCACTTGAGGACATTTCTGTCAATCCAAATGAATCGACCAACAGCGTCGCCCGCTACCTTACAGACCGGGCCGCTTTTACATATGGTTTTGATTCTGCTGGATTGGAGAACCTACACAGAGAGGCGCTAATTACATACAATGAAATTACAAAACATTACTACATGGAAAGGAGGGAGTTTCCACCCCCTCACTACAGGCTAAACAGAGCACAAGCAGTTACACTTAGGCAATTACAAACACAGTCTTATTATTCACCTGCACAAATAAAGGAATGGTATGACATTACAGACATGAATATTATATGCAAAGCATGCGAAAAGAGATATGCACGCTTGAACATCTGCACTGGGAGTGTGGGTCGCTCGGTCCTGGCATTTCCCGGAATCGGTTTTTAGGAATGATCAGATCCTCAGATCATATCCCTCAAGTCCTGGCTATCCAGTACGCCCGTGATAGGGCTAGGAGGCTTGACCTCCCAGTCCCGACATGGGACTAGCCAGGCAGGTGGCAACACCTTGTACAGGACCAGAATAAAGTTTTTTTCTTACTCCTCCTCACAGCTAAGCTAAGCAACGTTTTCGCCAAGGAGACTCCGTCAGAGTCACATTGTCTTCGATCTGAGGCTTCCACTGTTTGCCCACTGTTCATCAGTGCTAATTTCAGTCTAGTTTATTTGGTTTCTAATGCACTTTAATGTTGCTCGATCAATGCGTACATTTTAAAGTGACACTGAGACATAGACGACGCAGTAAGGCTTCTTAGCTACAGTAGTGTTAGAGTGGCAGTCGAAGTAGTCACAATCGTTCTGACAAAGTGGCGATGAATTGCTCTATTTCAAATGTACTCGTGGGAACTGACGTTTAGGTGACTGCAGAGTATATTCAAGCAGCACAGAAGCGGGGACGTGCTAGCTTGGCTATAGACTGCTAGAATATATGCGGTTTTCACAATCTCCCTGCATTTTCTCGGTGGAAAAATACAACATTGCAGCGGAGAAAATGAAAGGCAAAATTTCTCTTTTGAATTTCGCTCCCAAACCGCAAAGGTCGACGCCACCACTGTAACGTTGTTGATGTCGCTGCGTTTTCGGGTATAATGCTCTCTTTGTGCGCAGGAAGATATGCAAACTTTTCCACGCCATGTCTTAGTTCATTTTCGGACTTAATACTTTTTCATTGAATAACGAGTTGACTGTGTGTGTACTCTGGGCCCATTGTCCAGATTGATGACGTCACGGAAAGCTGGCGCAGGAATCTCGAGGCAACGTCGCCAACCGCACGTTGCTATTATGTCATTTTCCGAGGTTCCAAGCCGCCGCTATTGGTAAAAGTTTCATAGAAAATGTGTTATCCACTACTGCGGCTTACATGAATGTTTTCGTTTTAAGCGGCTCTTGATAGCGACCAGGGCATCACGTAAGCGCAAATTCTGAGCGTGGTTTTAGAGCCTGTTGTGAACATGCTACAGGGTCTTCAAAGTGAAGCTATCGGTAATTATAATCAACAAATCCTGCTTGCACAGGTTGTTTATCTGATTTGTCGGACACAATTTTCACGAAAAAGTAAACTCGGCAAGTAAATAATTAAGAAAAATATGGTTAGCTAACTTTCTCAGAAAGAAACGAGTAACAGCGCAAAGAATGGGACGTGCCGACTGAGACAGGCGAAGCGATGTTACCTACCGATATTTTATTGCGCACACAGCAATACATTAATGCACAAGCTTGAATATAGGCAGGAAAGAGAGGAGAACATATCAAAGTAGGGATACATCGTCAGGAAGATAGCCACAATGATGCACAACACAACTAAATGGTCACCAACCTCCACCTGCAAGACACGCGAATTCCTTGGTGATGAGCGATATCGAAGGCACACTCACGCTCATATCGCCTTTTTTGCCAATGTAAAGGCCTCGTACATCTCACGGGCACGCTGGTCACCGTATTGGTCAACGCTGGTCACCAGAGCACCTCGTCTGTGTCAGTCTGCACGTCCAGTTCGTTGCGCTGTTACTCGTTATTTTCTTTTTTCCAGACATGTACCAGTACCGACTTTTTAAATTTCGCCATTATCTCCTAAGCTTATATTACACACCCGAAGACAATCGTATTCGAGGACTACTACACGCTATTTGTTACTTCTAAAGCGTATGTATGTGTTCCAATTTCATCATCAAATTTGACACTTAATAAACTAATTTCGCATTCAGAGGCGGTAGTCTCGGTACAAAAGGGATCCCCCCCCCCCCCCCCCCCTCCAGCCCCTCAATGTGACGTAGCTCATTTTGTGTAATGCCAGTCCAGAAGCCAGGTGGAGCTGATACCAGATGCTCTCCTCCCCTCGACGGGTAAAACACGAAGGCCTTTCCCCCACAATCCGCTGCGTCACATGAGGGCTTCGCCTTTGTGTCGAAGTTGCGGCCTCTAAATGCGAAATTAGTGTTCTGAGTCTTAAATTTGATTATCGCTATCTTGGAACACAAAGCCTTTAGAAATCTCAAATGAAAGGTTAATTATGCACTTGCCGCTTCTACTTGTTCGTGAGAACTGCGTCCGCTAAAGCGCATAAATCACCTGTGCAAGCAGCATTTGTGTATACAACATAGCCTCTCTATTAAAATGACTAATAGTTTACTTTAGAGGACCCTATAAAGGCTAATGATATTCAGATGATCAGTGTGAGCCTGTCCAGGATGGTCGCAATGACGCACTTTCTGCATTTGTTCAAACAAATTATGATTCACGCAAGAAAAGCCGGCATTTGCTTCAGTGCTAGCGATGACAGATCGGCGTCTATGGGTCACGGATGTTTTAACGTGCAACATCCATGAAAAAAAAAACATTTTTCAGCAACAACACCTGATCTGAAGTTCACATACGGGTCCTGCACAGCTCTGAAAATAAAAAAAAAATCGGTAGAAACCATATTAAGATGTCTGTCAATGGTAATGCGTCAGCACTGAATCAATGTGGCGGCACGATAAATTGCCACCGTCAAAACGAATTATGTATGAAGCGTGTACTGAAGCGGGATTCCTCTTTCACGCTTCCCTAAAAGCACACGGCGCCATCTGGCACCACCGCCGCGAAGCTTGTGCCATGGCCTCCGAAATCCATGACGGGCCGGTGCGAGCGAACACCGAGAAACGCGTCATGGGGCACCCGGGCTCCTTTCTCGCGCCTTTGATGCGTTTGCATTCTTTGGGTACTTCACGCACTTTCCGGGGGCTATCTATCTATGTATCTATGCTTGTATCTAATCATTTTCCCGCCTGCCTGGGTCACTGGGTGGTCAGTGGTCGAATGGTTAGCGCATCTGCTGTACTTAGGTGACAGGGTTAGAAGCGGACCATCGAATTTGGGTCACTGAGTATGCGCCAATGTGTACATACGTGCCTCTCTTCAATGAAGCTCTCTCACACAGACATGGGCCACTGTGAATGCGGAACTGGATAAGTGCTGCTGCCCAGTGCAACTCTTTGACGCCGACTTGGAGCACTGGGTATGTGCCAGTATATGTGTGTGCCGCCATTCTATAAACGTCTTCGACTTCGACTAGGGTAATTATATATGTGCTACTGAGAATATGCCGCTCTACAGTGACGAAACAGATCCCTCGGTTGTGCGGCAAGTGAGGGAACATTTCTGAGCGTGCGCACGCATCGGCGCGCCACGCTTCTCGTCTCGGAGCCAACGTGCGGACTTCTCGGTCGCTGAAAATTGTTCCCTTGTTTGCTGTGCACTCAGTGACACATGCTCAGTGACCCAAGTATATATAGGCGAAAGGCACATTGAGAAGTGGCACATATACAGTGCATTCATGGCGCAGCTCGCGAAAGCGTTGACGGGAAATGCGCTCATTGAAAAGCGGCACGCACACAGTGCATTTGTGGCTCAGTCTGCTAATGCATCGGGTTGGCCTCTTTCAGAAAACCTTGTGACGTGAGTTCGATTCGTCCGCGCAGGAGTACAGAGTGACATTGGCCGGTTTTTCTGCACACTCTTGTTTCGCCGGATAATCTAGGGCGCACGAAACAAGAACAAAGTACCGGAGACACAACCGGCTCGATGGCAGCTCAGCGTAAATATATAGAGGCGATGTTATAAGAGAACTATAAATATGTAATACATCGGTGCGGCAAGTTCAGTCTGTCAATTACCGACGCGAGGAAAACCACTAGGCATCTGGCAAACGGATCGAACAAGGTCCCAAGATTATAAGCTTGCGCGCGGGCTTGCGGTGGCTACGTGTGGCAATTAAAGGGTACAATATAAATAGCGATGTTATAATTGCTGCGAAAACTGCGAGCGGCAGCGAAAGATTACGCTGCGTGCATTGGGCTTTTTTTTGTGCATGACTGCGAGCGAGGCATCCAAACACGCACGCTCACTTAGCACATTTGTTGCCGCGTACTGTCTGCTTCAAGAGGAGTGAATGGTGGCTGTAACAGGTGCCAACTTTTCTTATTATGCGGGTACCTTAGAACGAAGAGAATGTTTGTAGCATGCATGAGGAGAACATTATGTTGTGAAAGCTGCCATTTTTCTTTTTCGTAACATTGGAAGTTAGCAGTCAGCCTCGTAAGCAGGCATATGATACACTTAAAAGGTTGGCATTTACTTTCTCTGCAACATTCCTGACGTTTTTACCCACCGATAAGCCGTATACGAAGAGTGAAGACACTGTACAGAAATAAAACAATGGCGTGTTCCTACGTTCTGAGCGTATTACAGTCATTATAATCGTTGACTTACATGGTGCCACGCTTGCTTAACATACTCGTGAAGATAATGCAGAGCTCTCTTCTAGAACAAACGCTGCCATTAAAGTTTTATTGCGATAACAATTATATATGGACACTCCAGGCGCATTTCGGCCGGCGTCGTGATATTCGATCCGTATAAAGTCCTAGGGCGATAACATCGTAGCCGCGTGCCGCATGCTGTATGTGCGAGTGAAAGCATGCTAGGGTGAGCCGATGATGGCGGCTCAATCTCGCGCGCGCTAGGGAGGAAAGCAGGGAGGAAGCGCGCCGTCTTCTGTCGCGTGTAAGGCAGATGGGGGAGGGAAGCGAGGAGGGGGGTTCCACGCCGGCGGCGACTGCGTATATCGCGGCCGCGCTGGCCCTATCTTGAAAGCGATCTGCGATGGAACTGAGTCTAAGTGCGACGAGGGATGATAGCTCCGTGTGCGCTGTGTTGTCCCCGCTTTGTTCGCATTTAACCGAGAGGCAGCACGAAGTCGCTCGCTGCTGCTGTCATGCTTGTTCACTCCAGCGTTTTGACAGCCAGTTTCCGTGGTCGTCGATCGAGTGAAATGTGTTCATGTTGGCTTGTGCGCGCGTGACACCATGCTTTCTAATTTTGTTTGTAGGTGAATGTTTACAAATTTATGCGGCTGATAAATCTACTACCCTTGCTTCGTACAGCTGTCTACTAATTTGCTATCGCAATCGGTGCTTCGCCTTCCGGGCGAAACTGCAGATGCGACTTTTTTTTTTTTTGTCAAAGCATCAGTGCACCAGAACAAAATTACTTGTATGTTTATTATGGCTCTTTCTGGCTCAGTGATAACAAGCCGGCTCCAAACAGTTTAAAAAAGCTACTACGTAATATTTACTGCTAAGAACAAGCGCCTCGAACAAAAACAGTAACTATATCGATGAACAAAACCCTGCTCTCGGGGGGGGGGGGGTGAGGGGGGGTTTAGAACGGCGGCCATATTGAAAGATTTATACTGGCTTATTTCCGTGTGTGAACCAAGCACATCGCTTACATATAATAACTAGAGGCTACTTTTAAATTCATCATCATCAGCCTATTTTATCTCCACTGCAGGACGAAGGCCTCTCCCTGCGATCTCCAATTACTCTTGTCCTGCGCCAACCGATTCCAATTAGCGCCTACGAATTTCCTAATGTCATCCTGCCACCTAGTCTTCTGCCGTCCTCGGCTGCGCTTCCCTTCTCTTGGTACCCGTTCTGTAACCCTAATGGTCCACCGATTATATAGCCTACGCATTACATAACCTGCCCAGCTGCATTTTCCCCTCTTAATGTTAATTAGAATATCGGCTATCCCCGTTTGTTCTCTGATCCACACCGCTCTCTTCCTGTCTATTAACGTTACGCCTAACATTCTTCGTTCATGAGGGTGGGTTGTTGGGCTAGTCGGTACATGGTTATGCTAGGCGAATGCCAGCAAAATTGAAAAAAGGTAAATTTTTAAAAAATATTTCCAAGTTTACAGGCATTCTCCTAGCATATTCTTCGTTCCATCGCTCTTTGCGCGGTCCTTAACTTGTTCTCAAGGTTCTTCGTCAGTCTCCAAGTTTCTGCCCCGTATGTTAGCACCGGTAAAATGCACTGATTGTACACCTTTCTTTTCATTGGTAATGGTAAGCTTCCAGTCAGGGGCTGACAATGACTTGCGTATGTGCCCCAGCCCATTTTTATTCTTCTGTAACTTTTCTTCTCACGATCAGGATTTACTGTGAGTAATTGACCTAAGTAAACGCACTCTTCTACAGACTGCAGAGACTGACTGGTGAACCTGAACTCTTGTTCCCTTGCCCGGCTATTGATCATTATCTTTGTCTTCTGCATATTAATATTCAACCCCACTGTTACGCTCTCTCTGTTAAGGTTCTCTATCGTTTGTTGCAACTCGTCTGCATTGTTGTTAAATAGAACAATGTCATCGGCAAATCGAAGGTTGCTAGTTATACCTGAAGAAAAAAAAAAAGGTGTGTTAAATTGAAATTCTGGTTAAGGCAAGGAATAAATGTTTGGCTCCGTTCGCACTGTCATGAAGTAAGACGCAAATTTCGTTTGCTTTGTTGTTGCAGCGTGTCTTTTCATTCTGCTACCAAAATTCTGTACACGTAAACGGAAGTGGCCAGCGACTCCAAAGACACGTTTGCAACTGCCTGGCGAAAACGTCCGACGAATGCAGAGAATGAACGCGTAGAGAATCTACCTAAAGCCTCTGAAACTTAATAAAGTTGCGACACGTTGCGAAGAATGCTGCCTCCTCCTCGCACGCCCTCGCCGAGGCTCACGCCGCGTCGCTGTTGGCCTGCTGGCGTCACGTGGGACCTCGCGTCGGCTTCGCGACGCCAACAGGCTTGAATTCGCAGAAACCCGAGGCTGCGTACGAAAACTTCATTGCGAAACTTTTGGATTCAGCACAGTCCTTATGACAAAATTTGAGGCTTGAGCGTGAAAACTAATCTTAGGAATGCAACGCTCTACTTTTCGTGGTTATTTGCTAGCAGGGTCCTTCCCTGTTGCTAGCCTTCTTAGAGCGAATAGCTTTGTTTGCTTCTTTCATTCGTGTTTGTCGTTAGCGGTCGGCCGATGGACTTGCGACACAAAGGCACCGATGAAAAGAGTTTGTACTCTCACGAAAGCGAGTTACGGGGCGCGTTCTTAGCCGGATGACGGCGTCATAGGTCTTTGAGACGTACGTGCTAATTCGCGTGAGCTTTAAACTGTGCGAAGGTTTAGATGCGGCAGATAGTGAAGGCTGGAGCACTCGCAAAGAAAACGTGCGGTCGCCCGCTTGTTCGCTGGCTCGTTTCTTCGTCACTTGTATAGTCGTTCGCTCGGTCATAACTTCACTATAGTCATATCTTGCAAATGTTATTTCGGATTGATTGCAACCATCCTCAATGCATGCACCTTTAAATTACTATTGGTGCAACTCGGTTCGCGACGACAAGTGGTCGTGAACAGACCAGCTGACGCGTGATGAAATGGTGCTCGTGATCGGTCACTAACCTGAAATACTAAAAAAAAAAACCGACGATTACGATACTTCCTAATGCGACATTTGAGCGCAGCTGTATACGTGTTTTCATTTCGCGATATATTGGCTGGCGCGGACAATCTGTGTCGTGCGGCACGTTGTAAACGGAATGAAGTGTGGCGCGACTGCATCGCTAATCGTGACGCGTGGGCGCGGTTCACAGCAGCCGCCGCAGACAGACCTCCGCTCATGCAACGCTTTGTTTCCATACAGACGACGCGCGCTACTCATGCGCCGTCATGTAGCCATCGTTGCTGCAAAACCCGTCGTGCGCGGCACTACGCTTTTCGTCTCACGCTTTGGCCATACCCTCCTCCGCCGCTTTTTTCCTCCCGCTCTCTTCGCTATCGCCGTCTTTCATCTGCGCTGCGTGTTCGCTCGTTCATCCTTTTGCTGCGCTCGGTCGCTCGGTTATCACAGTGCCGTGAGACGACGCCGACGCAGGAGCGGGCGCCTAAGAGCTACGCTCTAAAATAAGTTATTCAACCTAAGCAAAATATGCTGTTGTTTGAGCATGAGTGAAGCGCTGTTACCGCGTTCCGGCTTTGCGAACGACGGATAAAAAACTGATTTCATTTGCTATGTATGCAGAGTCCCGTCTCGATGATCGACCGCGCGTATTTCTGTCGACTTTGAGGCACGAGATACATAATAGCACCAGTGCACATCTGCGAGCTTTTGTGCGCGCTTAGAAGGTTGGCAAGCACGCACAAGGCTAGATCGTAGGCGGCACTGCAGCTTGTAATACTTTATCGAACCTTCAGAGCAGCGATCGTTCGTGCCCTCTGCCAGCCTTTGTTCGTTATAGCTGATAGGCGCCGCAAATTCACCTGGTAAGGACGGCGCGGATTATTTAGCTTACTGAGGGCTGGCTGGAGGCCAGGAGTTTAGCGTTCGAGCGTAAACGTGGTATTTACAACCACTCGCAACAAGATCTTGCGACCGACAAGGCGGACGGGCGGGAGAGGGAGCGCCGAGGTGGTCTGGTAAAAGAGGCTTGAGCAAAGGTAGAAGAGGGAAGTAATATGAAAGTTTGAAAGTTTGAAAGTTTATTTAACATAATGAACGTATACATTTGCAAAGTACACACTTTTGGGACCCAACAAATTTGTTAAAGGGTCCCTAAGAAAGTTACAGTGTATGAAAAATGTTGCCACCTAGTGGTCGTTTCGTGCCAACTAGTTTGAGGACGAAAAGATTTTTTTTTGGGGGGGTCAGTACCACCCCCCCCCCTAGTTACGAATCTGCCAGCGAGTACATCACACAAAATGTCTTTGAAAGAGCCGTAGTGGTGTAGAGGCTATGGCGTTGCACTACTAAGCCCAAGGGCGCGGGATGGAATCCCTGCCTCGGCAGCCGCATTTTGATGGGGATTAAACGCAAAAACGTCCGTGTACCGCGCATTCGGTGCGCGTTAGACTGGGGATCAAAATAAATCCGGATTCCCTCACTACGGCGTGTTGAATAATAATATTGTGGTTTTGGCACATAAGACCCCAAAATTTAATTAGATGTCTTCGCATCATACTTGACAGTCGCCTCACTGGGCGTCTCCATACGCAGCAGGTATGCTAAAAATATATAGTAATACACCAATCCTTTACAAACTGCGATACTACCTTCCCCTAAAGACACTACTGACACTCATTCCTTCGTACATAGCCATAAAAGCTACGCAATCTCAGAGTAAGGTCTGATTAATCAAACAACATTAACGCCTGTTGTTGCGTATCGGTACGGCGATGAGCATTGCTTAGACGTTTCATCAGCGCCTATCCAGGAGTCGACGCAGCCCCGACAGACTGTGACGCGCAAACAAACGAGCTCACTTCGATGTGACAACTACAGGGATCACTCTACCTGAACCTGACCCTCGCAAGCTGAATTGATCAAAGGGGCCAGCGTCAAAGCCTATATCGTGGGAACAGTGTTGACCTCGGATTGCCAGATTGCTACGCGCTTGCACCATATTTGGGGGCGAAGGGGCAACATAGGAGGCGCAACGATGCAACGTCCTGGGAGGGATATTGCGAACGGTTCGACAATTATGATTGGTCGAGATACGCTCATCAGATTCCCTAGTCCAATTTCCGAGGAAAGACGGCTTTATTAAAAACGAAAACCTTTGGTGTAGAGATAAAGGGCGGCTGACGTGTCCCGATGTGAACTCAGTCGTTTAATGTCCTCGTACATGGAGGGAGGAACGCCAGAGGGGGCCAGACGGAGCAGACGTGCCTCACATCGGCTCCACCGAAACCCGATTTACGCCCGTTCGAATCACCATAGGACAACAGCCAAGATATCGATTCGACTATACTCGACGAGATCTACACCCGGACATATGTTTCAAACCGGTAGGCGAATTTTTTACCTCAATATCGAAGTTTGAAGATCCGAAGCGGGCGCAGCTGCGTCGGGTAACAAACGCGGCAAGAACGCTCACAGAAACGCACGGCGTTCGCTACGCCAAGGCGTGGTCTATGAGACCGCAGCCGCCTCAATGATGGAGGAAATGTCTGAGAAGGCCTTTCAAGAGCCAACGACGGCTACCGGCACAACACCGGCACCAATGCGCTCCACCTCAGTGCACACACTGAACGATTATAACAAACAATCTTCATCCACCGAGATGGAACACGAGTTCGACAAGGACCTCATCGAAACCGACCCGACAAAGGCCGACCGCACTGGCGGTAGTTGGCACATTGTTGAATAACAAAGAGCTAAGAAACAACGTAAGAAGGACGAAAAAGGCAAGGAAGCCCAATCTCCGAAGCAACGCGGCTCACCTAGTCAGGCAAGCTTCGCGAGAGGGGAACGCGACGACCATCCGTATGGTGTGGCTGACAACCAAGAAAATCGCTTCTATCATCCAAAGCGCAAACCTCTGCCAGCACTACCAAAGGATGATGTAAAAATCATCATGCGTCCCACAAAGGGATTAACAATCAAAGACATACTAATACCAACCTTGGCGAGTGCCATTCTGAAGGCAAGTTAACCAATCCAAGACCATCTCAGTCGAACTCAAGATGGACCCGTGAAGCGAGAGAAAATCACAGTCATGGATTTCATCATCCGCACTCACCCCGGATCGAACATTATAATTCTATTGGTGAGCAGCACGGAAGTGGCCAACGTACTCAGCCGCATCACGCAACTCGAATTGAACGGACGCGTGCACCAATTCAACACATACGTAGCTGACCCCGACAACTGCTATCGAGGTGTGGTTCACGGCATTCCAGCGGACACACCCATGGAACATTTAGTAGCCAACATGCGAGTACAGACACACGGAGTTCAAATCGAACGAGCTTGGATGCTAGGTAAGTCATCCACGGCGCTCATCACGTTCACCGGTGGTTCCCTTCCCAAATGTATTTATTACATGGGAGGAGAGATGCCACTCCATCCATAAAAGCCCACTGTTCAAATATGCACGGAATGTTCCCAACCGACCAGACACCGACCGGATGTGTGCCACCACCCGATCAACATCTGCAAAAAATGCGGCCTGAAGGATCCCCGCGCCCTTGGACACGAGTGTGATCAAATGCGCCGTGTGCGGGGCAGCAGGCCACGAGATTGGCAGCAACCAATGTCCACAGAAACTAAAGAACATTCGTTCCAAGAACACCAATCGTCAGTCCCGCTCACGAGAGCGAGTGGACCAGAAGAAACTGCGATGGTTCAGCTCAGAGGATGAGGAAGAGAGCCATCGCCACAAATCCACATCTCCTAATGGCAAAAGAAGTATAGAGCCCATCCAGGGAGCCGTCCAGGGCCGCACAAGCGCCAGTGCCCCCGCAGCACCAGCAGTCACAAAAGCCTCAGGTGAGCTGGGCGACGGCTGTATCTCCCAATGCTCCGCAACACACACTAAACACACAGCGAGACCCCGGTTATGAAATACTTAAACAGGAAAACGCGTAGCTACGCGCACAACTTCGAGACGAGGAACGCAAACGACAGCGATCCGACGAGAAAACTAAGGAGCTAGAGGAACGCCTCACACGAAAAATGCAACAGCTAGCATCAGATCGTAGACAATCGGCCACATAACCGACACAAATCACCTCAAATACGAACACTGTCACACGTAGTGAACCAAAATCACCAACACCAACACCACAAACACCAAATACCGAAGCGCCACCCGCAATGGCCCAAATCCAGCTATTTTTGGCAGAAACACCTAAATCACTAATGCACGAGATGATAACCTTCGTGAATCAGAAACTCCTCGATTTCCAATCACAAATGCTGGTAGAATTCGAGAAGCACAAACAACAAATGACGGAGCAGCTAAAGACCGCAGCCAAAACCGCAACGACTAAGACACGCGCCATAGCAGTCAGCGCCGGATCGGCCAAGACCAAGACGGCCCACCGCATAATTGATACGGACGGCTCGGACACCGAGATGTCAAAAGCATAAATAACGAGTGGGAATCATGGCTACTACACTTAAAGAGAAAACGAAACCAAACAACCCGGAACAATTAGAGATCTGGCAATGGAACTGCCGATCCTTCGCTAGAAAGGCGGCAGCCCTCCAGCAATTCATTAAAAGCTCTCAGGTAGCTCCGGACATAATATACCTTCAGGAGGTTGGGCCCAAACCAGCCCGACTACAGGGCTATTTTTGTTCTGAGCGACCCCCAAAATCCTAAATTTGCCACGCTGGTGAGCAAGACAATCACGGCACAAATGATATTCCTCCCCCAACGTACCGGGGAAACCAATTCCGTAACGATCAGCGTGCTACCGCGGAAAAGAGGCAAAGCACACAGCATCATAACAAACATTTATAGCCCTCCCAAAAGCAAAGGTCTGGACCTACCCCAAATTTTATCGGACACTAAGACCATAGCGGGCACCAAAGACCGGATGGTGATATTGGGCGATTTCAACGCGGCACATATAATGTGGGGCTACGCGTCCACATCCCCTAAAAGAGCCCTACTTGAGCAATCGGTTGAGAACCTCGGCATGCAGACAGCAAACCACATAGGCACGTCCGCACGCACAGGTAACAGCGTGAGCAGGGACACAACACCCGATCGCGCGTACACGCTAAACATCAAAGACGCACAGTGGGCATCGCTAAACGAAAACTTGGGGAGTGATCATGACCTCATTCGTATTTCACTCTCGACCCCCAAATTACGTAGAACGATTGGCACAACGAAATTAACCGACTGGTCAAATTACAGGGAGCTCCAACGGAACCTCGACACAGCAAAGACTCCCGACAATTTACAAGAATGGACAAAACTCATCCAGACAACACACAAGGACACTACCAAAACAATAGAGCGCACGTCGGATGCCCCCGTGGTAGATTGCCGCCTAGTAAACTTGTGGAACGAAAGACACAGATTAGTTAAGCGTTGAAAAAAGCAACGCCTCAACAAACAGCTACGTGCCCGCATAACACTTCTGGCGGAGGAAGCGCAACGACACGCTGACGAATTAGGGAAAAACGAGTGGGCTACGTTCTGCGGGTCCCTCTCGGGGACCTTGGGAACGGCTGGCAAATGGCGCATCCTTCGTGGAATGCTTGACCCGGATAGCACACGCACGGAAAAGAACAAACGACTCCAAATCATATCGGACAGTTTCCCAAGCACAGACGCGGAACTACTAGAGAAACTGAAAGAACAATACATAGGACCACAACTAAACACAGACGCCGCAAACGAGACGCGACCATACCTTGGAAAGGCGAATTCCGAATTAGATGAACCTTTCACATATGAAGAAGTCCTTGGGGCAGCTCAAGCAGCCGCCAAAAACTCGGCTCCTGGCCCTGATGCCATCACGAACGCGATGCTTCGGAACCTGGACGCCAGAATCCTGACTAAAATCACAGAACTGTTCAATGGTGAGAGCTGGCTCAAAAGCCAATTGCCTCCGGAATGGAAACACGTTAAAATTACCATGATCCCCAAACCTAAAAAGACCCCCTCAATAGGCGCCCTGAGGCCCATTTCTCTCACGTTCTGCCTGGGTAAACTGTACGAACGAGTACTACAAATAAGACTGCAGCGGTACCTTGAAGAAATAAGATGGTTTCCAAACACCATGATAGGGTTCCGTACGGGGCTATCCTGTCAAGACGCATTCTTACTGATCAGAGAAGAAGTTATAGCTAACATCACCCACGGAGAGGATAGTCTAGTGCTCGCACTAGACCTCAAGGGAGCAGGTGATAACGTTTCGCGCAAAACAATATTGGAGGAACTCGAATTGACGGGATGCGGAGAGCGAACGTACAACTACGTGCGGGCTTTTCTCGCCACCCGCACCTCCACAATGGGAATCGGTCAAATCGCTTCCCAAAAGTTCAATATGCCCAGTAGAGGAACACCACAAAGGGCAATAATGTCACCTTTGGTGTTCAATATAGCGATGTGTCGCCTGGCGCGACAGCTGGACTAAATCCCCGATTTGGGTTACACACTGTAGGCGGACGACATAACGCTGTGGGCAGCAAGGGGCTCTCTGGGACACAAAGAACAAGTACTACAACAAGCAGCCGAGGAAGTAGACAAATTTTCGAGGAGCAGTGGCCTCAAATGTGCCCCCGAAAAATAGCAGGTCATTCGGGTACACTCGAGGGGCTACATATCCAACGGACCTGTCAACATCGTTGTGGAAGGACTCACGGTCCAAGAAGTTAAGGCGTTGCGGATCATGGGTTTCTGGTTCCAAAGTAGCGGGAACGCATCCCACACCATCAAAACATTGAAAACCACCGCAAATAACATTGCGCAGATGATCCGTCGCGTAACTTATAGGAACGTGGTCATGCAAGAACACGACACGCTGAGGCTCGTCCAAGCACTAGTGATAAGCCGAGTCACGTACGTCCTGCCCTACCACTTCCTTAGTCGCGAGGAGGAAAGGCAGGTCGACATCATAATAAGATCAGCATACAAAGCGGCCCTCGGACTACCCAAGGAGACGTCCACAGATCGCCTGCTAGCCTTAGGAGTACACAACACATTCGAAGAACTAAAGGAAGCCACACTAATCTCCCAGAGGGAACGCTTGAGCTACACTCACGCAGGACGGGCCCTACTGACAAGGGCACGTATTTCCCCACACTCACAATTTATCAGCGAACACGTATTACCACTACCAACCTCAGCACGAGCTCGAATAACAGTGGCCCCCATACCCAAAAACACGCGGCCTGAATACAATAAAGCAAGGCGAAAAGCACGCGCACAACATATTAGAACAATGTATGGAAATAATCCCACGTACAACACAATACACACGGACGCAGCCACGTATTCGAACGTACACTCGAACGCCAGTGATGCCCAAAAGAACATCAGGACGTACGCAGTGGCAATCGTCGACACGAAAGCACAGCAACAATTTACGGCATTCGTCAAGGCAGGTACTCCGGCGGCTGCCGAAACTTTCGCCGTGGCAATGGCCCTCGCTCACGCGGAACGCACGCAAAAGAGCGTCACCATAACACTCACAAGAAGCATGTCGCCTTTTTCTCAGGGGCCAGGTGACTAAAACATGTCACTCAATAATACCGACGAAATTCGCCCATCATCACCGGATCCTATGGTGTCCAGGTCATACAGGCCTTGAGGGGAACGAACTGGCCGATTCGCTAGCCCGAGGTATTATTAACCGGGCCGACTCGACTGGGACGGTCCCAGGTAGTCACTGTAATGACCCCAATCCAACGAATGCTCGGGAGATTCTCGCTCATCACCATGCAACCAGAAAAAAATACCCTCCCCCTCACCCACAACTCAGTGGAGAGGAAGCCGCCAGCTGGCGCAAAATTCAGACTGGGGTATTCCCCCACCTTAAATTACAGAATGCCATGTTCCCCACTCGCTACAGGCCCGACTGCCCGTGGTGCGGAGGCATACCAACACTACAACACATTACTTGGGATTGTGAATCACACCCGTTTGATAAAACACACCACACAAAGGAGCAATGGGAGGCACAGCTAACCAGCTCAGACCTGGCGGGACAACAGTCCTTCATAAGACAAGTCAAACGGGCGGCCGAGGCCAGCGGGGCCTTGGACTAAAGGGTCTCCTAGCACTGCACGTAAATCGTTTAAGTCAATAAAAGTTTCTCTCTCTCTCCCTCTCCTACAAGGAGTGGGCATCCGTATCTAGAGCCAGTGTAAATAATGTAAAATAAACCATTTTTCCTTCATTCCTACTACGGGACGTACTCCTAATGGGCTTGGGGGATTCCTGGCCTTGCAGGTCGCGCAGAACACGGCTCTTCGTATTGTTTTTACGACAGCATGCTTCTGTGCAATTTGCTTATCCTTTCCTAAACATATTACCAATAAAAATATGTCGAACTACGCATGCTTTCTTTCACATTAGAGTTTTTGCTATTAGAGTTTTCGGACGATCCCACCGCTGTCATCCAGATGTAGGAGTCGTCGGACGATCTCGCCGCTGCCACCATTTGAAGGAGTTGACGGTCGTAGAGAGGAACTCGGTGAACAGGATTTATTTACATTATTTACATCTTAGACAAGACATACATCGACAGACTAGCGTGACTCCCAAATGGAGCCCTCAAGACGAGCATACAGCAAACAGCTTACGAGCACACAGCTCACGAGTACATTTCGAGCACGACAACGAGCACGCAGCTCACGAGTACATTTCTAGCACGACAACGAGCACGCAGCTCACTAGTACATCTCGAGCACGACAACAAGCACACAACGAGCAATCAGCTCACGACGACGAGCACACACTAGCAGCCGGCAATCGCTGCTTATAAGCACTTGGTCCCCCCCTTGATTCCAAGCGGACGGAAAAGTTCGTCCAGTCATCGTTCCACGTCACCGTAGACCAGCCCTTTTGGAGGAGGATGAGGGCTGTCGACTTGGAGGAGGATGAGGGCTTACCTACACGTGCCGCACACACACACAGGTGCAAAGGTCTGGAGCCGACGTCAGAGGGGCTTCGTAGAACTCCTTCACTCGCAACGGCGACGAGGCTAGAGGTTGGCGGCGGCATTCCAAGATGAGGTTACCACCGCTGACGTAACTGGCTGGCAAACTTGCACTGCAGCTGGCCGTTTTTAACAGCGCCTCCATGGCCCGGAAAATCTCGACTGTCCAGTGCTGGCAACCGCTGGGCAGGAAGAGAATGGCTGGCGAGCAAGACGATGGCTTTGCTCTCTGCAACCCCTGCGCACTTGGAATGCCTTCAACCATCTCACAACAACTGGCACAGAAGAGTCGACCCGGCAACACAATACCACTCAGCGTGCAAACGCCCGGAATCAGCTGTTAACCCACCAGGCCTCCTATCAAAATTTCAGTGCAAGTCACTCAACTGGGAATCCCCAAATTTTGCCCCAAAATTTCATGCCGCCAAAGCGAGCGTTCACGTTCCTCTTGAGTTCGACCAAACCCGACAGTCGCGCTGCGCAAGAGTAAAGGTTTACGCAGAATTAAACCGAAGGCTCTCAAACATCAATACCTAAACATAACTTAAGCAGCCTAACTTCGCGAACAGCCTGTTCTTATCCTATCACAGTGGCGTACTTATCTCATGTACTGCTGCCACTGAACCGTCTGGCCAACTCCACAGGTACGTAAATACAAACGCGCTAGCTTTGTGGTCTCTATTCAGAACGCGTACTTGCGTCATACACAAAGTTTTTATCACGCTTACTCACATTTGTTCCTTTAGTCCACACCGGACACGTTCCTTAACCGATCAACCAAACTTGCATAACTTACGCAACACAGAGGAACCTTCGAACAAATGTGTCTTCTAATAACTAGCTCTACGCACGCGTGCTAGAGAAGTCAGAATACGGCTGCCCTCAACACACACGAGCAACCCAGTCATAAACCTTCTGCTTCCTTCCGTCCGCACAGGACACGCGCTAATGGACCTAAGAGCTCTTCTCAGTGCAAATGATGCACTAACTGAAAATCTACGCGCTTAACCTTAGAAAATAAAAAAAGACACATAAAAAAGGAAGGTTAACTAAAACACACGCGCGTTACCATAGGCCTCTCAACGATAACCTTGTCCTTCAGGTTACTCACTCACAAAAAAAGAAAGCCTATCTACTTATTAATGAACACCTCGCGATACTACATGTTTACAAAAAAACGCGTCTTTCAAATCTCGAGCTTCTCAAACAAAACATAAACAGAGCTCATACCTTACATATTGAAAGAAATCCTAGTCTCAAATCACGAAAATTTGCAATTGTTCAAAAATAAAACAAAACAGCACGTTTTCCTTCTACGGAAGCTCTCTTGGCGTCTCTTTTCAAACGTTTACAACTGACTCATACTATTTGAGCCGTACTCGAGGTGGTCGTGGTCCGAAAGCTACTCTGGCTACCGAGGAACAACAAAAAGGCTGACTCACTATCAGCTCCCCCAAGACGTTACAGTCCCCTGCCAATTTGCGTCCTGGCGCCCCGCTTTCATCACGACCTCGATTGACCGCGTCGCTACTGCCCACCTGGTCTCGTCTTGCCACCTTGCGCTTCTTTGTACTACACGCTGAGCTTCGAAAAGAACGACGGAACGACGAGGAATTTAACTGCCCCGTGCCTTTTGTCCGCGTCCGTGCAGAACATGCTTCTCGGTCTCTTTTTGACCGGTGACTCGAACGTGTTGGGTGCGTCAACACCGTCAATGACGACCGCATCTTTCTTTTTTCCGCGCCCTGCCTTTTCGCGCCTGTCGCCGTCCTTGGCTGCGCTACATTAGCCACCGCATTCCGATCTTTACGGCGCTTCTTCCTGCGGCGTTTCCTCTTTGAATTCTCTTTCATGTCGCCTTCTGGCGCCTCGTGCTGGCCGTTACACATCTCATCGGCCTGGATCGGTCTCTTACCCGCACAGTCTGATTGATTTTCATTTAAATCAACACTCTCTCTGCCTCGACTGGCGGACAGCTCAACCGACTCTTGAACAATGCAGCAGGCTTTACCCGAGTTATGCAACTCGCACTCTTGCGGACTGCCCTCTACTGCATTGCCCAGCTCAAGCTGTGCATCGGCACACAGCCCGTCGGTATCGATCGCTGTCTCACGCGCACAGTCCGAATGATTACTAACTGAATCATCCCTATCTAGGCTACCTAGACTGGCGGAGAGCTGCACCAATCCCTGAACAATGCAGTTGTATTCTCTTGAGCTACGCAGCTCGCAATCCTGAGAATTACCCTCAACTGCATCGTCCAGCTGGCACTTCACTTCGGCACGCAGATCTGACTCGACATAGGTGCTCGTATCTATCGGGTCAGCAGTACTCTTTACTTCGCTAGCAACCTCGCTAACATTACAAGTGACGCACACGCGCGGTAACTGTGCCAATTTGTTCGCAGCTGGCCTAGCTGTCTCTACAGTCCTCTGTTGGCACAGCACCTCGTCGCTCTCACTCTGGCCTTTAACGGCCTCTGCTGCCACTAAGGCATTGTTAGCTGCTAGCACTTCGAGTTCACTTATGAACGTGCTGCTCATCTCGCAGGTGCTGCTACTTCTCTCGGCTTTTGAGCAAAACCTGCTATCTACTTCCTCTCACTTTCGCTGCGTCCAGCCTACAGATTTCTCAAGCCGCTGTTGAATTTGCTCGATTAACTGCTCAAAACCTTCAATCTCTATGTTCAGTGCATCAATGTACTGCCTCGTAACTTCTGTTAGGCTTTCTTCCTGCGAAATCCTTTTTAGTTTCTGCCTAGCTTCTTCCTGTTTTTGCCTAAATTCATCCTGTTCTTGCCTAATTGCTTCCTGTTCCCGTTTCTTACTTAGAATTCGTTTGCCCATTTGTTCTATGAATTTCAAGTCATTCTCACTTTCGAGAATTGTCTTACGAATTTCTGTTTCCGTCAAGTCCTCCTCTACGTCCACCTCGATCTCCTCACACAACCACAACAGATCAGCCCTCGTCAAACACATTAGGACCATGGTCGCTACTTTAAGCTTTGGCTCTGCTGTCACACAATACTTGTTGCGATACCCACGCAAATCAAAATACAAGTAAAAGATCCCCAGCGAATCAAATCCAAAAACAGAGAAATTGAAGCCTGGTAAATCTTACAGCCAAAACCAAACGCTTATCCACTGAAGTAGCACCATATCACCAGTCCTTCCAGTCAGTTGCAAGAGGTGGTCAATCCCAAGTCGCCTCCAACTTGATCAGGATACCGGTCGGTCACCATGTGCCAACGTCCGTCAGCTGCCGTTGCTGTCTCCGAGTCGTAGGCCGATTTAGGAGCCGTAGGCCGATTCCACCGCTGCCATCAGTTGTAAGATTTGGCAGTCGTAGCAGTAGGAAGGAGCTTGACTCTTCGTCGGGACTTAGGCGAGCAGGATTTATTTACATTATTTACATCTTAGACAAGACATACATCGACAGTCTAGCGTGACTCCCAAATGGAGCCCGCAAGACGAGCATACAGCAAACAGCTTACGAGCACACAGCTCACGAGTACATTTCTAGCACGACAACGAGCACGCAGCTCACTAGTACATCTCGAGCACGACAACGAGCACACAACGAGCAATCAGCTCACGACGACGAGCACACACTAGCAGCCGGCAATCGCTGCTTATAAGCACTTGGTCCCCCCCTTGATTCCAAGCGGACGGAAACGTTCGTCCAGTCATCGTTCGACGTCACCGTAGACCAGCCCTTTTGGAGGAGGATGAGGGCTTACCTACACGTGCCGCACACACACACAGGTGCAAAGGTCCGGAGCCGACGTCAGAGGGGCTTCTTCACTCGCAACGGCGACGAGGCTAGAGGTTGGTGGTGGCATTTCAAGATGAGGTAACCACCGCTGGCGTAACTGGCTGGCAAACTTGCACTGCAGCTGGCCGTTCTTAACAGCGCGCGACTCTGGCACCATCTTGTAGCCATCGTCGCCGAAAAGCCCGTCGTGCGCGACACTACGCTTTTCTTCTCACGCTTTCGCCATACCCTCTTCCTCCTCTTTCCGCCTCATGGTTTCGCTGCACCCTCCTCCTCCTCCTCCACCTTCCTCCTCGCGCTCTCTTCGCTATGGCCGTCTTTCATCCGCGTTCACTCTTTCATCCTTCACTGTGCTTGTTCGCTATGTTACGAGGATGCCGATGCTAGCCGCAGGAACGAACGCCTAAAAGCTGCGCTCTAAAAGCACGATACGCCGTCCAGGCATTAGGTTTGAATACTGCAATATTTCGCTTACGATCAGCTCAGCATCCGTCCAACCATAGAGGTTCGTATAATAATTACTAACGGGAACTATAGCGCTGCGATCGTTCAGCCAGCATGGGATTAATGGTTGATACAGGCATTTTTCTCATCTTCTTGCTTGTCGTTTGAGACATTCTTGTGGCTTTGTTTATTTCGCGTTATCTGCCTTCATTGTCCTAAATTTCAAAGCAAGCTGTACTTGTGGAAATGTAGAAGACCCTAGAACACGCATAATCGCTACTCATTGCAGTGGTTCAGCCTGTAGAGGTGGGCAGTTCGAAACGAGCCAAGCACGTCAGTGCGCACGCTTTCCCGTGAGAAATTCATGATGGTGTTCTATGGCGCTTGTCCATGGATGTATCCGTGGTGTAATGCTTTCCATATCGGGCTTCTGTACTAGACGTGCTGTATTTTAGGCAGTCGAACAATTTTAATGATGTTTATTTAATGATTTTTAAGAGTACTTCGTTTAAAATGATGTACAAAGTCACATAGCCGTCTGAAGCCAGAAGAACGAAATTTAGGCAAAGCCTTGTACTACTCGCATCGTGGTTCATTTTTTTGAGCTTTCTGATTTTGGGTAACATTGTTAAAAAGTGTGAACTCCTACATAAAACTTCTGCTTCCTTAAGTTGCTAGAGTTTAAAGTTCTCGCTCAAAAGGAATAAATGTTATACAAATAAGTGCAGCATTTGTCTCATCAAATCATTTCTGCGTTTTACAGACGCACTTTGCATGAATAGGGAAATTTCAGTTGGCCTCAATAGCTAAAATTGAAGCCTGCTCTAAAGAGAGCAGTTTCTGAGTGGAGCTCGGCTGCCACTGCATCGTTTAACTACAAAACAGTCTGTGTAAATACACACACACTGTACAATCGAGTGTCACTTTTTATGTTGTTGCTTGGTTCAAGCATTAGCTCGATCAGTGCGAGGAGTGCGCAGTCCGCACGCGCTATAGTTACTATTGATTCTGGGACGTTATTGCAATAAACGTACAATTATTGCTCTGAAGTTAGTGCTATGGCTGTAAGAAGCCTGCTTCGTACTTCATCACTGCCAGGTAAGAGCGGCCTGTTTATGAGATTGTACGCCCGACGTGAACAGTCCACTGTCAAATCTACGCGAGCGATAACCGTCGACGACCGTCTTTGATAATATCGTTTTAGCTCGTGTGTCGCTATCGTTTTCGGGCACACATCGCAGAGTAGACGGTTCGATTCTTTTCACTCATTATAGGGCGCCTTTGCACCCCGTCATAGTATACGCTGTAGATCATACGAAACATGTCGAGCGTCGTTCATTGAATGCTGGGCAGAGGTCATTTATTTTGTGACCTGCTCGGCAACTTTGATTTCGTATGCAAACGGCTAATATTATATGTCCACACGACAACGGTGTCGTTTCATCTTAATGCCAAACCAGTTATCGGCGTTTTCAAGAGCAGTCGAATAGCCGTTCATTGCTGTAACCGAAAACCACGATTGTGAACGGCTATCACTCGATGTGCCCATTCTCTAGCACGTGCTTTATTTTTTGAGCACTATCTCGGCGCACCATTGACCAGGACAACGTATATAAATGTTCTGCGTGAGCAAGTTGTCATTTGATGAAGTTGTGGCTCTAGATCTTAACGGCTTGAGCCACTTAATATTTTCTTTCTACATTGAGAACTACTTTTATTTTTGTTTACGTCACCTCAAAAAGGAAACAATACCTCCACACCGTTTATACTGGTCCTTCCCAATTGCTGCAGTTACAGCACATGCAACTCATCCTACGGATACATTTATTTACAGCGCTAGAAGACACATGCCGCATCGGATGAGCGTGGCATACTTTTGTGTGTATTCATTCTGGCTGTGCGTGTTGTTTTTCATTTGCAAGAATAGCCGCATAGAACGCTGAAATAAATGTGCTATATTATTACCCGGGTACCAAGGAAATGTCAGCATTTGAGAAAAAGCGGTTCGCTGGGACGAACATATGTGTCAATTTAATGAAAGTCTGCCTGAACTGCCGACTGGTCTTGCTTGAAAAAGGGAGAAGTGGTTCTACCTCACATGAGTGCGGCCGATACACGAGGGAAGGACGTCCATGTGATACGGGAAGCAGGCAGAGAATGGGTACGAGGACAGAAGGCGGCGGGTTTAGATCCACGATGGCAACTGTAGAGGGGAGGACCGTAAACGCCTTGCAGTGCAGAAATAAAGAAACGCAGAAAAAAAAAAAAGCAAAATGAGAAACAAGACCAGGCGCGACGGCCACCAAAGAATACGATCGGCCCCGATACGCTTTGCTCGCTGCCGCTTTTGACTTTCCACTTCTCTTAGAAGGTCGCCAAGGATAGGAGCAGTACATGACCCAACGCAAATTCCGCGTTTTTGCGGGTAAATATCTTTGACCCAAGTGGCAAAGGTAGATCTCAGATACACCTCAAGAAATTAAAAAAAAACGCCAACAGGTACTCCACAACTGTTATGAAAGAAAGCGGCACCTAACCTGTTAATGGCCTGTTCAACACACAGTAGTAGTCGATCTTGCTGCAAAGAGTAAAAAAGGTATTTTATATCGACCAGCGAAACTTTCAAGCAAAACTTACACATCATCGTACAAGGCGATGCGTGCATGAGTTCGAAAAAAACGGGATTGTTCCTCGATACAAGGATCAGTGCGTCAGAGAGATTATCGAGGCGGTCAAGATGGCTCGTGTAGGAGAGGGGTGTGTAAGCGTGCCATCACTTACATCGACCAAAAAGGAGCTAAGGCTTTTAGATGGTTGGTGATTAGGAGCTTGGTGCTATCATCACCTTGGGCCACTCATGCTGACTGTTCTTTTCCTTTCTTCTCTTTTCCCTTTCCTGCAGGCGCTTCGTATGTATATACACATGCATAGCATCGACAGTAGAATAAACAGTTGGAAGTCAGTGCTCTTTTTCCTCGGTCTCTATCCTCGTCCCTTCCTTATGTTTCGCGCTGTTACATAAGTTGAATGGACCGTTTGCGGATGAGAGGGGGTAACTCCTGTTCTTTCCGCCACCGCCGACAGGCATTGTGCATGTTCCAAAGTTTTCACGCTCGGCGCTGCCTTGAAACGAAGCACTTACTTGTAGTTCACTTTTAGCCTGTGCTCGCTGCTGCTGAAAACGCTGCGGTGAAACAGTCAGAGCATCTTTCTCTGCGATAGACAACATTATGGAACTAGAAAAGTGCAGCAAGATATGTCCGCCTGACAGTCGCGTGCTGGCATCCGTCGACTATATTGCAAGATCAGCTTGGAAGGAGTGGGACATGGCATTCACAGAGGCAAGCACAGTTGTGTTGTGTTTTTGATTCTAGGATTCCGCTTTTCGTACATTGAAATAGTGCAAATAAAGTGTTGTAGAAAGCCCCAGATAAGATATGTCATTTTTATACACCATTGTGTTTCGGGCAGGTGAATTTCGCCACACAAATGCCCTGAAAGATATTCAGCTCGTCAAGCTCTTCTCTTTGTTCCGTGAAATTGTAGAGAGTGAGTGAGGCCTGTCGCATTTCGTTTACAAACGGCATTGTTTTATGTGTAAGCGCTTAACAAATTTTACTGTACCTTGTGAGTACGTTAGCACACAGCGTGACATCTCTCACCGATGTATTAATTAATGGGCTGCTTCGCTATGAAGCTTCCAAAGCATATTCTCCTATCAGCGTGGCATAGAATGTGGTATTTTAAATCAGTTTAAGAAAATTTGAAATCGAGCCGTTATCAGTGCTTCCTTGTGTGGGTTTTTTCATTTTTTTTCTTAAAGTTATGCGCTTTGTAAACATTGTAGAGCATGTAATTGAAATGGCGTGCGTTCACTCCAAGTTATCAAACCGAGAACGCCGAATAAATCAATGTGAGGATCTATGGGAATTATTATATCCTCGGCGAGCGCATTGAAAGCTGAAAATGAATTTTTTTCAGTACGTTCTGTTAACGTTAACTGATAAAAACCTATGATTTTAAAACAAAGTCGTGGTCTTGTGGATTTTTTTCAGTTTTGAAATGGGTATGGTACTCGAGGTGCGAGGGGCGGTAAGTTATTTTAACCGTCATAAATTTGACTTGCGCAGTGTTTTCTGCATCGAAAACAGCACCACTCCATTGTGACATAATTGTGAACCTGTTGCAGGTGTCCCCGCAAGCATAGATGCATGGCTCCAAAATCTCTATTCAGAGGTGTCTCCAAGGATTCAAGAGGACCTGTGAAGCAGCCAGAAACTCACCACCTCGACTACTTTTTCTTAAGATCAAACTTTAGCTCGGGCCCAACTCCGATGCGGCCTATTCAAGTACATGTAAAACGCAAAAACACTTTTCTGAGATAACCCCTGGAGAGATTTCAATGAAATTTGTTGCATTTGAGAGAGAAAGTTAAATTCTAGTAACTGTTGGAAGAAGAATTTTGATTTACGGCCTGTATTTTGTTAAAAGAATTTTAAAAATTCGCATGTTCGAAAAGATAGACGCGCGAAGTTCATGAATTAATAGCTCTGTATCAAGAGCAGATATCGCGGTTTTGTACACAGCATTCATTAGATCATTCCAGGCGGACAAATTCGATATGTGAATTCATATCTTACGTGAATTTATTACGTTGTATGCAAGGGTTCTGCAAAAACTGTATTTCCATATTACTGAAACATTTTTTTTTGGATTTTTAGCCTCGCACATTTACTCGCACCTAGAAAATAAAAAAAACTTTTTCTTTCAGAAACAGCATGGCTTCTGAAAAGGTCTATCTCCTGAAACACAGCTACTGGAGTTCACCACCGATCTACACAGCAGTATGAACAACAGTTCAACAACTAGACGCCATTTTCCTGGACTTCTCAAAAGCATTCGATGCGTTGCCCATTGCCGGTTCATTTCTAAAATATCTCATCTAGGTATCGACTCACTAACCCTTTCTTGGCTTAGAAACTTCTTATCGCTTCGTCGCCAATTTACCGTTGTTAACGATTGTACTTCTCCTATCACTGAGGTCACGTCTGGTATACCACATGGGAGTGTCTTGGGGCCTCTGCTTTTCCTAATATTTAAGAACGACCTATACCTTCAAACATTTTCTTTTGCATACGACTGTTTGCCCACGAAGGCGTTGTTTACCAACCGATTAATTCTATTAACGATCATACCGCCTTGCAGCATGATCTTCACATTATTACCGACTGGTGTAACATATGGAAAATGTCTCTTAACCCTTCCAAATGTAGTTATATATAGTTCTCACGCAAGTGCACTAGCTCCATATTCACATACACCATAAATAACACGAACCTGTCACGTACCACTACTTACAAATACCTTGGTGTAAACCTCACAAGTAACCTTTCTTGGTCTTCGCATATCTCTACAATTTGTGCAACTGCATCTAAAACGATTGGCTTTCTGAGGCGCAACTTGCAAAATGCATCTGCTGACGTGCGTAAATTAGCATACCTGACGTTAGTACGCCCGCAATTACAATTTGCATCCGCTCTATGGTCACCACACCAAGAATATTTAATAACCATGCTGGAACGCATCCAGAACAGAGCTGCCCGATATATAACTCGGAATTTCGATCGGAAGTCCAGTACAACGGAGATCAAGCTCGATATTTCTTTACAGCCCCTAGACATCCGACGCAAGGTTGCTTTGCTCTGTTTATTTCACAAATATGTTCATTCCGATAAGCCATGTATATTACCCCTCAAAACACCCACCCGTACGTCCTCAAGATTACATAATCATTTTAGCTTCAAGCGCATTTTCGGTAAAACCACTGCTTTCAATTTATCCGCTGTACCTCGTGCCATATCCCACTGGAATGGCCTTCCCAATGATATCGTCTCGATAACTGATCGTAAAATATTTCGTGAACGCCTGTGCGCGCTTTTTACATAATCTCCTTCCTCTTATTTTCCTGTTATGCTTGAGCATGCTGAGCTTTGTTTTGTTTTTTAGTTCAGCCACTGTACAGTTGTCTTCGATTTATTCTTGAGTTGTTTGCATTGTACTTAACAGCTCTTTGTTACATTGCCCCCCTGACTCAATGCCCGACAGGGCCTGTAAGGTGTTTTCTAAATAAAATAAAAAATAAAAATAAAGAATTCATTTGTAAAATATCAATTTTGTCCGCTTTAGATGTACTATCAGGTGCAATTCACATGATTGTGATATCATTTTTTGTTGCTGAGTTACAGAGTTGTAAACTTGATAGTTTCGTTTACGAAAAATTTTTGAGTTTTCCCAATTTTGAATAAAAATTGGCGATATATATAAAGAATTCGAAACCAACAGTCACTAGATTATAAGTCTTTTTAAATATGCAACAAAGGTAGTCAAATTCGGTGCAGTGGTTGCCGGGAAAAACGAATTCTCCTTTTACATGTATTTAGATAGGAGCACCCGAGCTAAAGGTTCCTTTTAATTCCAATTCCATTCTTGTTCCTAAGTGTTCATCTCTGATATTTTACTTTTCAGTTAGTGGCTTGTTCACATGTTTGAAACTGCATTGATCTATGGATACATAGTATTACTGGTGATGTAATTAACTCGTAGTAACATTTAGCACCACGTTTAAACAATGCGGGAGCTCTCGGAAGATAGACCCTCCGTCTGGTGTGTTTGTGTTTACTGCACACATAAATAGGATGCTTACCTATGCAGAACTTATAAGTGGCTGATCAAGCAATTTGTTCATGAATAATTACCTCAACGCAGTGGAATGCCATTAGAATTTGGCAGCGTGTTCTGCGGCTTTGTTAACAAGGAAGTTCACAATATCGCAAAAGCATTGAATCTGATCAAATGTGCCTTTTACCAATGAGGTTGTTTGCGATTTTCTTTTGAACACGAATGCAAGAGTTGATAATTTTTGTGGACAGGAAGTAGACAGTAAGTGGAGGGCAAGTAAAAATTTGGCAACACTCCTGGGTGTCAGTAAAGTGACAATTCAAATGACTGCCAACAAGATATCTTTTTCGGATTTTTGCCTTATTCGAGGTTCATAACTTTGAAGTGTGGTGTCATAACATTAGTATCATTTCTATGCAGTTGTCATCTGCGACCAAGCGGGGAATAGAAGAAAGCGCTAGATTCGTTTCGAAGCTGGAATATATGTATATATTGTAATGAGGAACAGAAACATTATTTGGTGGACGCTGAAGACAAACGAGCAGCTCGGCGCTAAGCTCGGCGGGCACGACACATTAGCTGACGTTCTTGGGCTTGCACTGTTTTTGTGGCCTTACAACATCTTGTAAATAAATGTCATTATATTAGCTGTATACATAGATGTACAGGGTGGCCCACATAATTGAGCCAAGACTTAAATAATGAAATGTGCGTCGGAAGCGAATTGAACCGAACACATACTATTCGCAATAGCCTATAGTAACTCAGACAATTTTTTAGGTTTCCCCCTAACTCGCTAATTAATTCAGTTTAATTACCAAACTTTTTAATTATTGGCTGAGGACTCCAAGTATGATACGCAGATTTGTAGAGCACCTTGAAAAACCACCGATCGAGTTGTTTCCTTTAGGACACGTCTCACGTAGTCCTTTTTTCCGGGGTTGCAAAGAAAGCCCGCGCAATATGAAAAAAGCCACGTGACGGAGCGCTTGCGCAGTGGTATCGTGCTGCTCTCAAGCATGCGTTCGGTGAATGCACGCTTCTTTTAACAATTATTTTAAGAAAATTCAGGCCCCAAATCAAGATTCCGCTTCCAACAGTCACTAGAATTTACCTTTCTCTCTCAAAAACAACAAATTTTATTAAAATCGGTCCAGCGGTTATCTCAGAAAAGCGTTTTTGCGTTTTACATCTATCTGAATATAGGCCGCGTCGGAGTTGAGCCCGAGCTAAAACTTCCTCTTAACGGAATCACTGCTAAAAAAAAAAGAATAACAAAAAAAGCGCCCCAGCCGTCAGTATCGCCGCCCCAGATTTCGCAACGATGGCACCGTCACCATCGGCACGACTCCGTGAGTAGTTACCAAGCTGTTCACTTTCGTTATCTTCCTTCCCTCGGCGGCAGTGCATTGTCTTGATGCCAGCGACGCGCTAAATCGTTGCGTCATGCATAGCTTCTGCTAACAAGCAAGCTTTCGGTGGCACATGTTCGCTGCTATATTGACACTAAAACTTGGAACTGCTTGCCTTCGAAAACAGCGTGAATAAAATTCGAAAGCGGACTGTCCACAAGGAACATGCTCACGGGGCCATACTATTGATGACAGCATCCCAAAAGGCTAGGTGCGGTCAGGTTGATTTTACAGGTTTGCAAGGGTTGACTGACCGGCTAGTTGGTTCATTATCACAGAAAGGACAGCGCTTCAAGTTGTTAGCGTAGCGTGTGTGGGATTCCCGCTTTGTGTGCCGTCTTGAAGCGTTCTTTCTGTGAATTTACACATGTTCTTTTTCTGCATCAGTTACGCTTTCTAAGAGCGTTTACTTGGAAAATTTTTGTTCCCATGGGTCTTACAGAAGAAGCATGTTCAATCAAAATTTCTTCGCTCGGCTGGAAAATCTTGAGGACGGGCTCCAAACTGCTCATTTTCTTTAGCCACGTAAGATTAATTACTGAAACGTTAATGAACATAGCTTTGTTAATTACGCACAACTTCTCAACTTACTCCGCATCCAGAGGTTACCAATCTGAACACTCGAATGATAAAATGATGTCACCAATACTTGTATTGGTTTAATAGTTTGGTGCAGTTAAAAGCAGCCCGCATATTGATGGTGTTGTAGGCTTCTTATAAAGCAGGTGTGAAAGATTGGAAAGATTTTCATGGCGCAAAATTCAAATCAATTTCATGAGCTTAAGCACATGGCCCAACCTTGCACGTCTGTCTTTACAGCCGATTCTCCTACATTATACAAGAAGCACCTCAGCGCTACGGTACATAACACAAAGTGTGTGAGAACATTGTGCGCGCTTCTGATTAGATTTCTGAGCGTTGGTGGCATCAGGCTTGGTTTCCTGGCATCATCAGGAATAAAAACAGCTGCCTGGGGGAAAGCATTGAATACATTTTCAGTATTTTATAACATAGGGATCAGCGCGGATATGCACGTTAGAACAAAAAGTACTGAAATATTAAGATGAGGGTTTTGCGACATATATTTTGACAGTTTAATGTTGAGATCTAAAGAAAACATACTGTGATTTTGTGACAACTAAGGCTGACGTGAAATATGAGCTCCGACTTTGAATTTTCAGTATTTCGGCGCCGTTGTGCAGTCTTGGGGGCCCTTTTTACCACGAGCACTATGTTTCAGCTAATATTCAAAACAAATGTACACTATTCTTATGGAGGGGGGGGTGAGTTTTTTTAGCGTCTAACCACTGTTACAAAGTTATCAGTTAGCTCAAGACGCGCGTGCATGTGTTTCTAATATACAGTATATTGTCATGGATTGAATAGCGAAAGAGCGTCATATTATCAGATTGCGCGCGTGCAGCGAATACTGGCGTACATTCTCCATCACATTTGAGGACCCGAGATTGCGCTGCAATGTACGAGCATTCCAATCTGATGAACCGATGCCTTGATCCCTAGATCAGAATCAAAGGAAGTGTTTTCATTTCCAGCGCAACCTCACCTTTTATAAGTTATATTCGTGACTTACTCTTTTGGAACTGCCTTGTTCTTCAATTCACTACAGCTTGACTGTATAGACGTGCTACATCTTCATTGAGTGAATACTGGGAAATGGACTAGGGCTTTTGTTGGGCGTGTGCGTTCTTTCATAACTTACTTTTTAATTTAGGAGGCTGTAAAAAGCTGCAACCTCATGTTAACAGGAGGTCTTAATAATACAGAAAATTTAAATGCTTATTAGTCGGCTTTCACCTGATTGAGCACGTGCTGGTGGGCGAGTTGGTTATACATGATTACAACGAAGGCGCCAAATAAAATAACGAACGAAGGAAGGCGCCACGGGACAACCACGTAGGCGCACTAACAACTGAGCGTTTTGTGCTTTACGCAGGGATAAATAGCTGCTGCCAAGGGTCAAAACAACAAGAAGAAACAGTGCCGTCATCTGCATCGCACAACGAAAACACGATTAAAAAATTATGGGGTTTTACGTGCCAAAACCACTTTATGATTATGAGGCACGCCGTAGTGGAGGACTCCGGAAATTTCGACCACCTGGGGTTCTTTAACGTGCACCTAAATCTAAGCACACGGGTGTTTTCGCATTTCGCCCCCATCGAAATGCGGCCGCCGTGGCCGGGATTCGATCCCGCGACCTCGTGCTCAGCAGCCCAACACGATAGCCACTGAGCAACCACGGCGGGTGACGAAAACACGATACAGAACAAGCTTCTAAGTGCCGCTCCCAAGATACGCCACTTCCTTTGTGAATAGAGAAAACCGAGGGTTCACTGATACAAGCATCACCACGCTTCTTGATCTCAAGCGCTTCCAATATCTCCCTTGTCAGTTGATCGCCAACTCTGTTGAAAACACAGGTTCTATTAAAATCTGGAATGCACTTGTGTGCCTTACAATGAACATTAATGTGACCGGAGAGCTGGTTTTTCATCTTATATCGATGCTCATACAATCTGTTATTCAGACATCTGCCCGTTTGGCCTGCATATGATGAACCACACGACAAGGGAATCGAATAAACTACTTTCTTTACACATCCGACATGCTTCTGGCCATGCTTTTTTGCGCATACTTGATTATTTTCCCGATGTCCTGCATTCACCTTGGCACACATAAAACCAAGACGTTTCGGAACGGAAAATAAAACCCGAACACCAGCTCGTTTGCCTACTTTTTTCAGATTGTGAGATAAGCCGTGAACATATGGGATGATAGCAATCTAGTTGTTAGTGCGCCTACGTGGTTGTCCTCTGTCGCCTTCCTGCGTCCGTTGTTTTATTTGGCGCCTTTTTTGTAATTCACCTCATGGTAAGGAATTTCAATAACGATATCCTTATGATAATTAAAAGCCTATCCGCTTGACAACGTTTCATCTGAGTTCCCGCTTTGCAAGCTGATACCGACTTGATGGTGGTTCGCATCGTGGGCCCTTGACATATGTCCACCTGCCAAACAAAGGGTCATTCCGAATGTTTCATTTGAGGAAGGCGTGTTACCCTCCTGCCTTTCACTTCCGTTCGCAAACACGCATAAGACGAAAGTGCTGCGGGAAGAGCGTCGTTAGTCAAAACCCTCGAGCTACCGTAACTCACCTCGCCTATATCGCTGTCATTTAGGCTTAGATAAGAAATGTATGTTTTAAATCGATGCATCACGAATCCAAAAAGAGCTGCCCGCAACCAGCCCCTGCAGCTAAGTTTCTTTCATTTCGTAGACAATATGGTAGACAAGATAGATTTCATGGTAGACAACATGGAGAACAGACAAATCCCGCATATATTACTGCACAATAATTTTAAACATCGGTCTTCCTTTACGCACATGGATAACCCTGACAGGAGGCTACGTTGGGAACTAACTGTAAGTACTATATATGTCATACCCAAAGGTATACCTGGCCCGGTGGACAGTAAATGTCCCGTAATATTGCGAGCAGCTTCGGCCATAGCATGCTAACGGACGACGACACATGTAGAGGCAGTTAGCTTAATTCTTGTGTCGTGCCTTTTGCGTCAAGGTGCAAAACCAACATATCCATGTATATGGCTTAATACTTAAGCAGATTTCGATTTGGAGCTGCTGTGGTAGCCCATGAGTGCGGATAGCAAAGCCTCTAGGGAAATAATTGGGGGCACCTTAACGAAATTGATAGGTCAAAATCAAAAGCCGTCCACGACGGCGTCTCTCATAGACGCTGTGCGATGTTTGGACGTTAAGAACGTGTGTTGACTGAAGAAAGGCTACCACAGAGTGTTTCTGACGGTTACCCTAGCTTGTTTACTCCGTAGCATAAAAAAAAATCTGTTTCAGAAGCTGAGAATCAATCATCGCTCGTCGCGACTAAACGCTCTTAGGATGACAAGTCATTTCCCGGCAACGAGTGGCTACGCTTATCAAGAACACTGATAACGCCGGCGGGACAAGTATTGTGGCGATGTGCAATGCGCAGGGATAGCTCTTAATAATTTTATTTTTGTTTTGTTGACGTCATCACGCACCACCACGGGAAGTTTGAAAAGTTTAAGGTCAGTACGCAACGTGGTGGCACTCACGCGAACTAAACACTCGTGTCCAGAAAAGTTGGATACGGGACGTAATAAATGGCACAGGCAATGAAAAGGTTGGAAATAATGGTGCAGTTATGCGAAAGGTGGGCAAGAAATAAGGAATAGGCCACTGTAGTTGCCTGCATGCCAGTATTGGGGATACACGTGATAACCGACAATGGCTGAAACAGCGCTGCCAGTGAATATCACCCGATGGCGCAGCCAACGTCGAGCCACAGATGGCCCGACATAGAATGCCAACATTGGCCCAGTGCAGTCTCATGGTAGCGCTACCGTGGGAGGGCCACCATTTTCTGGTAGGTTTTGCTGGCGTTAAGCCACGGTTGGTCCAGTGGCGGTGTGCTGCCTGGGCATTAGTGCCAGAGTTCCTAATTATTGACGCGAAAGCATCAAGTGGCCCATTATGCGAAAAGCCGGCCTCTATAGCAGCGAAACAGCACCTAAATTCCCATTTGCTGCGAAGCCCCGTTATGTGCGCACCTGGACGGAGCAGAGCGGGTGAAAGGGCACTGCTGCGCTGGCGCGCCATGTTTGCGTGAGGGGAGAGGGCATCGCCGCGACGCCACGTCACCCTCGCCTGGGTTAAGCCCGCGAGACAGGGAACGGAAAACCGGCGTCCGAGCAATGAAATTGGCCCGGAGACGAACACTCGCCCCTCGGCGTCCAAAAATTTGACTCTCGCCAGCTACCCGGTTCGATCGGAAAAACTCCGCCCGGCGAAAATCGCCATCGGAAGTGGCGGTAGCGCCTCGCGTGCTCACCAGACATTGCGACGATTGATCTCCCTCCGACTTCCGGCAGGTGGTTGGTTTTCTTGTGCTTTTCCTTTTCCATCGGGGCATCCGTCACGCGGCCGCGCTGAAGCGACGGAATGCGGGCGTTTGGGCTAGTTTGGCCGCGCACTTTCCGGCTCTCTGCGCGTGAAAGGGACACCGTTGATTATTACAGCCGAATATTGAATGTCTGAAGGCATCAAAAGAATTGTACATATTTGTGTAAACTTATTTTGCGTCTACAAACTTGTGCGAGGTGCTTACGAAAAAGATAATAATTATAAGTGCGGTGCAATTTTCTTACCAGCCCGATGGAAGGTTCCATGGCGCGAAATAGTGTGTGCATTGTACTGCTTTTCTTATTATTCCCTTTTTTGTGTGTGGTGGCGCCCATATCGGTTCGCGTATGGGCGACGAAACGGTTTCTCGTTCGCGGGGCCCGAAGCTGTTTCTTTCTTTCTTTTTCTTTTTTTTTTCGCTGTTGACACGCGTGCTCGTAAAGTTCAGTTTTGTGCTTCTTCGGTCAGAAATCACCCCTGCTCTACAACAACCATAAGTCCCTTCTTCTCGAGTCTCTTGAGGGAAAGAGCGACGACAGATTATAGTTAAAAGCAGACCATGCCTGGTCTTCTGGCTGTTTGCATCTGTGTGGGCCCAGGCGGCGCACGTATTGCCTAGGGCATCAGGAAGGAGAGCCGCTGACAGGCCCATTTTACGCCGAATATCGATTATTCTATCATCTGCGGCTGCACTACTAAACTCCTGTTGTTGGAGGAGGCTTTAAAACAGGAACTGAAACTGAAGTAAACATGAATGACCACAATGTGTTTTTACACAAAGAAAACTAACTTCGCTGTTGGAGAACCACAAAACCTTCTGAAATGCCTGCGCTCCGTGGTGCCACCGCTCAACGTAGCCAGACGGCGCAAAGCCCGCCCGCTGCAATGCTTACAGCTCAATGAAATGTGCAGAAATGGTTTGTAAGCGCCTCTGTAAAACTTTTTTGCTAGTTGTCTAGGCATTAACAACAAACAATGCAATAAAACGCCTATTCACTACTTTCTTATCTAAAAACATTTTCCTAGAGTCTGGCAACACTGACAAATACGCTGCGAGCGCACGGCAGCGTCCGCCTGTTTTTGCTGAACGTAAGCGATGCCAGCGAACCATCGGCGTCGTCCCGCCGCTTCTATGCGTGCCGGGCGAAGTTCGCCGTGAAAGTTCGCTCCATGTATTCCGGGCTTTATGTGCCATAGCGGTACGTGCTGCCCGAGCCAGCAAGCAGCAGCAGCCTGCGGTATCAACGCCGCATGCCACCGACGTCCTGCGCGACGTGAGACCGCGGAAGCAGTCGCGGCCACCAAGGCCGGCAGGCGCACCTGCAGCAGTGGGGATCAGAGAGACGCACCGCGCGCCGGCTTATTCCAAGAGCGAGACGGCGGCACCCGCACGCGCGCGTCACGCGACAGTCTCGCTGACGACAACCCGTCTCGCCTCGCGTCGCCGTGTCCGCTCCGTCGAGGTGCGCTGGTGACGTGGCGTCGTCGCGACGGTGCCCTCTCCGCTCACGCAACACCGTTGCGCCCGCTCTGCTTCGCGGAGGCACGCTCGTGACGTGGCGTCGCAGCCAATGGGAATTCGGGTGCCGTTTCGCTGCTACAGACGCTCTGTAGCGGGTTTCTAAGCACGACCTTGCTTCACGCGCATGTTCTGGCGCTTGAATTAAGCCACTAATTACAAATTCACGTAACCTGGAAACACAACCAGGCATCCTTGTCATTTTCGACTTGTTCGCGCTTGAGTGTTCGCTCGCCGCTTCGAAAACTTTCTGTAAATAACGCTGCGCAAAGCGATGCGAGTCCTCGCGCGTGTAATGTGCGACTGGATGTGGCCGTTGTTGTGGATTTCATACGGAAACATGCGTATGTGGTGACGATATTATTGAGCGCTCATTCACACCAGCCCCTAACAATGCCACGACGTGCACCAAAAGGAGCGGCACATCACTGGAGATCACATGTTGCACAGGAAAGAGCTTGTAACGAGTTCACTTCTGCAACGCTTATTGAGGTTACGAATCCTGTGCCACACGGTACAGCGGTGGGTGACACGCCATATGCACGTCACTCGTTCTATAACGTAATCCATTCCCTGAAAGTTTTCGAGGTCCATATATGTCGTCTCTACATCGCAACACCCAGCTGGGTCTTGATGAAATAATGGTCATGTCGTAACTATACTTGCTGTATTGTCGGTGTCGCCAGATGGTGCGCCGTAACAGCTGAACAACATTCAACCAATGCATATTTCGAGTGCTAGTGCGTGGTGTTGTTACCGAAGTCTAAAGAAAGAGAGATGATGCCCCCGGCCTGTTCGCAACAACGTTCGGAACTCCGAAAATGTCAACCTTTGTCGCTTTTAAGGAAATACGATTACTCTAACTGAGAATAAAGGGAACTGAGGGGCCCGATGTGTATTAATCATATAGCGTTGGGCTGCTAAGCACAAGGTCGTGGGATCGAATCCCGGCGACGGCGGTCGCATTTCGATAGGAGCGAAATGCGAAAACACCCGTGTACTTAAGATTTTGGTGGACGTTAAAGAACCCCAGGTAGCACAAATTTCGGGAGTCTCCCACTACGACGTGCCTCATAATCAGGTTCTGGTTCTGGCACGTAAAAACCCATAATTAAATTTTTTTATTAACCATATCATAAGAAGCTAACAAACAAAGGCAACAAGGACAACATAGGGAAAATTACTTGTACTTACTAACTGAATTTAAGAAATGATAACTAAATGGAAATGAAAACCGATGAAAAAGCAACTGGCCGCAGGTGGGAAACAATTCCGCGTCTTCGTATTACCAGTCCGTGGAATTGTCATGTCGCGAGGGATCGTTGCCCACCTGCGGCCAGTTGTTTTTTCATCCGTTTTCATTTCTGTTAATAACTGACGATTTAAACCGGCGATGGTTCGAATTCCGATAGCTGCCAGGTTGTTGCTTGAGTGGGAAATAGTTCTCACTAACGAAACAGCGATCTTGGTTAAATGCTTCCGTCAATATGTTCATTTGAGCGTCACGCTGAACTACTCCTAAACTTTACAGCTGCAGGAAGTATTGTTGCGGCATATGTGAAACGGCGGTTTCACTCCCTTTGTCTTCTTGTCATGTGGAAGGGACAGCAACGGGATCTCTCACGCTTTCCCCCCAGTGGGCCCCGGTGAAGCAGGTTTATGTCCCCCGCATGATCTGTGGGGACGCAGGCGAACCACGATACGTTTCACAGATGAGCTGTTACGGCTAGTCGATCCAGATACCGTGTAGTGGACCAGTATAGTGAACGAGCGCCCACGTCTGCAACAGGAAACTCCTTGGCTTGTCCGTGCTGCCGCTTTACGGTCCATGTTCGGATCTTCCTTTCCCTTCGCCTAAACCGGCGAATATACTCCCCTTTTCGAAACAAACAGCAACAACCACTTTGAAGCTATGTGGATGTCTCTAACATTGCGAAATTATAACAACATGCGTTGGGAGCCTTAATATGCGCTTGAGTTGGGTATCCGCATCGAAAGTTCGACGTAAGCCATGTTCTTCAAGTATAAGGGTGTGCCTCCGATAAACCTCGTTCAGTAGCAGATGATCTGGGACGAATCCATATAGATTTTTCGATCATAAAGGCTATTTCCCGTTGGCCGGCGGCCGCCTTTGCTAATAATACAGCCTACATCCCGATTGGCTGGCACCTGTTCTTACAAACACTTCTTGTGTAAGAAAATTTCGCGAACACGGGTCCTCAGCATTGCGCTCAGTGTCTCTCGGCTGACATTATTGCAGTTTCTTCCTTTCGTCGACAATGCTCGCAGCGTGCTCCTTTTGATCCTATGCCTGCCGCAGAAACCTTTGAGTTGTGCTTTCGGTTCTTGCCCCGCGCTCGTCTTGGAGCTTGACGTTGTTTCCAAAGACTGCCAAGCTATTGAACCTTTCAAAGCTCGGCGCTGCGTGAATCTCGCGGCTATGTTCACACATGTGGGCAATCTCCGTTGTGCAACGTTTACATTCGACGCAATAATACTGCAAATGCGACTGTCGAGTACCTGCGCGTGACATCGAGACGCCGTCCACACTTTTTTCCCATGAAAAATCGTGCCTCGTCTCGGACGCTGTACGTCGCTAGTATCAGCCGATCAGGAGAGCGAGATTATAGTACCACTACGTCGCGTTCCTCCGCATTTCATACAACGTCAAGGCCTCTTCGTCTGCTCTTGAGAAGGAATGAGAAGCAGAGACGGTGAAGGACGTTCTTGGTCAAGTGCCCACATCAAAGCGGCCTTTCGACGGCTGACAAATGCGCAGTAAAACTCGCGGCTGCTCCCTTGCGCGGGCCGGCGATTGCCTCAGCGTTCTTGGTGGCTTCTTCTGCCACGCTACGCAACCTTAGCGAGATAAAATACACTCACATGCATCGACGCGTGATACCTGTCAGGCTAATCCGCATTCTCTGGTGCCGTTACCCAGGAGCGCATCGGCGCTTGAAAACTTCGAGACAGAATCCGCTTCTCTGTTTATGCGGCATTATTCCTTTGACGTCATGGTTCTGCAGTCCATCTTGTTGAGAAATCGTTTGAGTACGTATATAGCACAGCCCGAGGAAAGAGCATGTTCAGGCCGGTCCGCAGTCAGACACTTAAAGGTGCATAAATCCGTTCCGATACCGCTGGCCCGTTTTCGCCCATGACAAAACGCAGCCGTTTAGGCGATTCCACGACCTATTTCTCGATATTGCTGCAGTGTTCCAGTAAAAAGAAAAAAAGAAAATCAATGTTGTCGTTGGAAAGAACGATTGTGGCGCGATTAAGCGGATCACCGTATTTTCAACTTGATACCTAACGGCCGTCAAGACGTGCGAGTAATGTGTTAGGTATTTAGTTGATGCTGTGTTCTCCTGCAGGAAACGTTATGATTTCTCTAACGGGCCAAAGCCATAGTAACGTGCAGACATTATCGCGTGCAAAAGCAAACACTCCCTCCCTTCTCCAGTATTCTTTCGAACCGTGAACGCGCATCACCAAACGGAACAGTTGCAGTTAATTCTTACTTAACGCGTAGTCGCACACCTGATGGATCTCAAGTAGGAACAATTGCTACATGTACGTTAGCTGGTGCAAAAATTGAGGTTTGAACCGGGGGGGGGGGGAGTTGCGGAGTGGAGCCCTCTGTTTCATTCCCATTCCATTCCGAAGAGTTGAGATTTCCATATTTCAACTCCTTTTAACTCATCGGAATGCTGAGAATTGGACCTTTCCCACTGCTGGAGTGGCTGAGCACAAATCCATTCCATTCTTACAATTCCACTAAATGAAACGATTTACCTATAATTATTTGCTATACTTGTGTCCTTGCGTGCTTAGTGACTAAAAATACATTTTCAATGTCTAACAACGTTACAATAACGTTACGCACAATTTTTTCGCACGAGGAGGAACACGCTTTGTGTCCTTTTATGTTTGCATTGCGTGGTTGCCTGTAAGCTCCCTGTTATCTATTTTTTAACAGTGCATACATGTGCTAGCTGCGCGGGTTGAAATCAGAAGTAAATGACTCGACTGCGAACATATATTCAGTTCTTGGAGCCATAATGCACGTATCTCTAAAGTATGTAGATTTCAGACGAGTATACCACATCACAGGATACTGGCCTGTCATCTATAGTTCTCTTTTCCGAAACTCCTCTCACATGAAAAAAAAAAAGCGAAGACACAGAGCAAAGGCTCAGCCACTCGCTAGGCTTCTGCAAAACAATAATAAAAATGCTTATAGTCACTGAGACTTCGTAAGCGAAATCTCGCCTCGCCCTGTTTACGCGGTTTTTCTTGAATTTAGAATTAAGCCTGCTTTTTCGCAGCCAAACATGAGGCTAATTTCAGACAGCATGGTGCACCGATTCTGCAAATATTAGCTTACAGCTACCCGCTCCTGACCGCTGAAGTTAGCTCGGTGTGTTCAGATATGCACAGACTGAGGGGGGCCCCGACTATCTTTAGTTTTCAGTTAAATTTTTATATGAGGTTGGAAAACGTCTCTGTAGGAAAGAATTAACATTCATTTTGCGAAGCTAGAGCACGGACTTTAAAAAAGATCTTATTTCACTAAAGGTAGAAAAGAGTGTGTTAACTACTTGCAGATTTTACAAATTCTAAGGAATGTCACTCCAAAATGAACGCATTGGAGCCCTCCAAATTTTTTCGGTTAAATCAGCGCCACTAGTACTATTGGCCCATGGAAATTCAAATTTATGTCATGCATGGTATGTTTTTGAAAACGTGCGAAACTTCGGTTTTTGAACAACTGCCTCTGACTGACCCCGAAATGAAGGTTTTGTTTTTTGGGCCATTTTAGCAAAGGTGACGAAGCTGAAAAAATATTTACGAAAAATCTTCAAAAGGTTTCTGGCGAACTTATAAGTATGCAACTACGCCACGTGCTTATTTTGTTATAAAATCCCAAAAATACAAAATTGCAACATTAGCAAGAATTGGAACATTTTAGAGATGTCTTAAAAAAAATAAACAACGCCGATTTTTGGGAAACCTTTCTATAATACCTACCCAGGATTGGCAAATCTAGCGCTGCAAAAACGTGTTGCATTATTTTAAGTCAGAAAACGTAGCCTATTTTAAGACCCATGTATGTTTCTAAGAGCCATGTACGATGTTTCTCGTTCTATAATGAATAAAAATCACACTCATATTGAACTCTGAACTCCTTCTTTTAGAGCGAAGCTCCTAGGCGCCCGTTCCTGCAACGAGCGAACGAGCACAGCGAAAGATGAGCGCAAACGCCCAGTGCGGCGGGGGATGAAAATAGCGGCGAGAACGAAGGCAGCGCGAGGAGGAAAGCGGGGGAGGTGGCCATAGCGAAAGCGTGAGAATATAAGAAGAGTGCTGCGCACGAGGGGGCTTGGCGGCGGCGAAGGCTACGGGATGGCGCCAGAGTAGCGCGCGTCGTCCCTATGGAAACAAAGCGCTGCATGAGCGGAGGTTATCTGCGGCGTCTGCTGGGAATGGCGCCCACGCGTCACCCACGCGCTTCCTCTCACGATCTCCCGATTAGTGAGGCAGTCGTGCCACACTTCGCTCCGTTTGCAACGTATCGCACGAGACGGATTGTCCGCGCCAGCCAATATATCGCGAATTGAAAACACGTATCCAGCTGCGCTCAAATTTCGCATTAGGGGGTATTGTAATCGTCGGTGAATTTTTTTTTCACTCACAGGAAATATTAGGTAAGCCTACGATGCCTTTATCATTCATAAAGGAGTTTCAAAATGTGACTATGAAATGGATCCCTCATGACTACATAAGGCACACGCAAGCAAATGCCATACGCGAAGAAAAGCAGCGTTGGGAAAAGGGTTCCATTGTTTTTCACTTCGACATTGCGAAAAATTGATAAATCATACTCCCGGATGAAGTACAATCATACCATTGGCAAAGCATGCAAATTAGCATATCTACTTGCGTTGTGTCGTCAAGAAAGTCGACACGGAACTACGCTCTGATTAGCAACGACGCCTGCCACGACTCCGCACGTGCTTGCTTGGCTCTGAGAAAAATCAAGGCGCACATTGAGGATTATTTACGCCAAACTAACACACGAGAGCGATAGAGCAGCAGCCCATTTTAAGAATCGCTTCCAATTGCACGAGTTACAGTGCAGTGAGCTTAAGGCGACCTAGAGGCTTTTTATGTCTATAGGGCGCAGCAAAAATGCCTGCGATGGTGTCGGTTGGCTCGTCGAACACCAAGCAACGTTACATAACCTGCGATCCCTAGCCACCGAGGTCATTCAATGCACAAGTGATTGTGTGAACATTGTAGTTGGCAACCTAAAAGCGTTTTCTTGCGGCACATGAAGGATGTGGTAGAAGCCTTCAGAGCATGGAAGAAAGAAGAATATAAAGATGTCAGGCGGGTGCAAGGAATTCAGACAACCCACATGCGGAAGAGCGTAAAATTTGACCGATGAAATTGCTTGTACGTAACGCGGTGCGCAAACACAGAATGGAAGAAGCTGTGAATCTGAAGTTTGCAAAACTTGCTTGCCCGACTGCTTATAACTGGTTGTGGATAAAGCAAACGGTCTGCTGCAGAAATTCTAAACCTAGAGCTGCGGTTCTGGCACTTTCATATGACTTCCTCACGCCCTCCCTTTCAAACCACGTTGAGAATGATAAATTAGTCAAGCTCTATTAGCCTCGCGATATTCTCAAAAACCCCATATTGCGACAATGCTTGGGCTGCGTGTGCATTATTGCTATCAAGTCCAGTCACCGTGAAGTTTTATAAACAAAATGAGGATAAGTACGCCGTTGACCATAATAGCTACATACGCCGTTGAACAGTGAAGCAGATCAATATTTGTAGCATACATCGAATAACTGTGTTATTAATAGACTATAGCAACACATTTTTGCAGGAAGTTCATCAAAAGATGGTTCTTAAGTGAATTTACAGAGTTGTAATTTTTTTCATTTAAAGAAAAAAAAGCATTGGCGCGAACCTTATTTTTCATGCCCCCTTTACCTAATTTGCCATCCGGTTTCAAACATATACAAAAAATTGGTTAACACACTATTTTATAAATTGTGTGTTCAGTCGCCCTTACACATTCTATCGTAGATAAAACCCAACTAGCCCGCCAACGTGTTTTAACTAAACTAACAAGCGCAGTGTCATGGGCACGCAGGTAAACATGACCACGTCGCTTGATGAGCGCGGAAACCCGCTGTCAAAATGCTGGAGTGAGGAATCGTCTGTCTCTGTGTGTTTGTTTCTTTCTACGCCTTCGGTCAGTCGCGCTTACATATTCTATCATTGTTAATTTAGTTAGTAAGCGAGTGTTTACAAGTCTATATAGCCGATAAATCTACTATCCTAATATATATACTTCGTATAGCTAACTACTAATTTGCGTTCGCAATCGGTGCTCCGGCTTTCGGGCGAAACTGCTACCTTTTTTTTTTGTAGCTCACGTCTCTTATGAGGTACAACATTGAACCTTGCAGGCATTGTAGGCAATTAAAGTAGAAAGTCTTTGTAGATTAAATATAGTTTTCTCAATTTTTTCATATTAACGTTTGCTTTACTTTTCAGTAAGTTTTGTTTTTCATAACCTCTGTTACATATTACGCCCTAACGTGTATTCCTGAAACTTGTATCGTGAGACCGCTTATAGTGTCATTGTGTACGCTGTCCCTCCCACACGTACTCAGTACTTACTCTCTCCCTTTCTTCCTCTTTCTATTCCCCTTTCCCCCACCCCTAGTGTACGGTATATAGCAAACCGGATGCTGTTCTGGTTGACCTCCCTGCCTTTCCTACCCTTGCTTTCTCTCTCTCTGTATCGTGAGAAGATAGATATTTACAGCTGTATATCGGTATATAGCGTGTTACTGTAACCATGATGGTATGTGTAAAGCCTTAAACAATAAATTAAAACTATTATTAAAGCCTCAAAAACGGGCAACGTCACCATAGAAAAGAAAATGCTCTTTTGCTTTCACACCGCCGTCATTTCCGTACGCGCCTGTACACAAATGTACGTCGCAGCTTCTCTCGGCATTCTATGCTCTACACTCGGGCAGCACTTTCTCGCGCGATGTGGCGTGAACTTGGCACATCTCGGGCCGTGCGCATTGATCCACGCGTTGGCACAAAACACGTACTCACGTTTCTCGTGTTCGACCGTTCGCGCCGCCGTGTGGTGTACGAGGTTTGTCGAAGTAGGCCGGCGGGGGGGAGCGAGGCGAATAGCTGCGCCGAAAAAGGGCGGAGGTTTGCGTGATTCTCACGCGCGCCACATTGTGCGGCGCAACAGCGTCGCTTTCACCCGACGAAGACGTAACGGGCTCCGTTCTTCCAATCCCCTCCCCCCCCCCCCCCCTCCCCCACCGTATATCGAAACCGATCGCCTCCTGCCTATCGTCGGCTGCCGGCGCGCCTTCTTCGGCGGCGGGCCACATCGATTCGCAGCACAAAAGGGCTGCGCTGCGACGGCGCGCATCTCGCGCGTCATTATTGGGGGACCCAGGTTCAAGTCGCCGAGCCTCTGCGTATCGCGCGAAGCAAGCGAACAAACCACGCCGACTCGCCGGCGGTATACGAGTGGACCCTTTATTTGCCGCGGCCACCGTCTGCCTCCTATTCGGCTGCGGGGCCACCCCGCTAGCTCTTCGCCGATTCCAAAGGGCCACCAATATACTATATTGCTGCTGCCTTTTCTCTCCTGTCTTCTCATTACTCTCATGCGCTAGCTGCTGGCGCCGTTCGCAAGGATATGCTAGAGCGACCGTGACAGGCGCGCGATGGTAGCCTCGGAAGAACGAGACGGCGGCTCCAGCTAATTGCGCGGTGAGCTCTCTGTCGCCCGTATATGCACGCACGTGTGAGGGGGAAAGAAAGATAGAAAAATGAGAAATAATGGAAGCGTTGTTCGTTTCGTCTAGAAAATGATAATTCCGCGTTCGCCCCGCCCCCCCCCCCCCCACCCCTAAAAAAAAAAACAAGAACAAAACAAAAATGCATGAGCCGTTCCGCTTTGTTAAGGTGGATGACCAGCGAAACTGTTTGGCACACGGCACAGAGGTGACACAGATTTTTGAACCAAGGTACGAACACATTTATTTATATACGTATGCGTGGACGACAATATATATATATATATATATATATATATATATTTTAACCCCCCTTTTTTTTAAAAAACACGGGAAAAAAATCTTCTCTATTATGTATGGCCACACATGTGCAGGTCATAAATACCAGGTTCTCTATTTGAGCGCCATCCGTGCGGTATAACCGAGCTCAGATTGGTCCACCTTGACTGATAAAATGAGGCCCCACTGTAGGTTAAATGAGGCATACAACTCCTGCGCGGGCGGTAGAGTATCCATCTCGCGTGCAAGAGGACCGTGGTTCGGACCCCGGTGCCGCGCGATTCTCCACCGGGGAAAAAAAAAAAAAAAAAAAAAAAAAAAAAAAAACGTGTGTTGAGAAAATTGCACAAACAGGCCTGGAGTGCGGCCTGATCCCGGTGACCAGAACCGGTAACGCACTCTCTCACCAGAGCAGGATTGGCCACCCTGGTGCAGTACTTGGCCACAACCTCCTATATGAATACAACAATCAAACCCCGGCCCTCAGTCCCCAGCAGCCGCGAAGCAACTGACCATGGCGGCGGTCAGATCTGTGACGCAGCAGAGGGTGCTAAGAATACCTGGCTCCGGACAGGCCGCCATTGGAATCTCAACCTGGCAACGTTTAACGTTAGAACGTTATCTAGGGAGGCGAGTCTAGCAGTGTTATTGGAGGAATTAGAGGGTAGTAAATGGAATATAATAAGGCTCAGTGAGGTTAGGAGGACAAAACAAGCATATACAGTACTAAAAAGCGGGCACGTACTGTGCTACCGGGGCTTAGCGGAGAGACGAGAACTAGGAGTCGGATTCCTGATTAATAAGGATATAGCTGGTAACATACAGGAATTCTATAGCATTAACGAGAGGGTGGCAAGTCTTGTTGTAAAACTTAATAAGAGGTACAAAATGAAGGTCGTACAAGTCTACGCCCCTACATCCAGTCATGATGACCAAGAAAGAAGTCGAAAGCTTTTATGAAGACGTGGAATCGGCGTTGGGTAAAGTCAAAACAAAATACACTATACTGATGGGCGACTTCAATGCCAGGGTAGGCAAGAAGCAGGCTGAAGACAAGTCAGTGGGGGAATATGGCATATGCTCTAGGAATAGCAGGGGAGAGTTATTAGTAGAGCTTGCAGAACAGAATAATATGCGGATAATGAATACCCTTTTCCGCAAGCGGGTTAGCCGAAAGTGGACGTGGAGGAGCCCGAATGGTGAGACTAGAAATGAAATCGACTTCATACTCTGCGCGAACCCTGGCATCATACAAGATGTAGACGTGCTCGGCAAAGTGCGCTGCAGTGACCATAGGATGGTAAGAACTCGAATTAGCCTAGACTTGAGGAGGGAACGCAAGAAACTGGTACATAAGAAGCCAATAAATGAGTTAGCGGTAAGAGGGAAACTAGAAGAATTCCGGATCAAGCTACAGAACAGGTATTCGGCTTTAACTCAGGAAGAGGACCTCAGTGTTGAAGCAATGAACGACAATCTTATGGGCATCATTAAGGAGGGCGCAATAGAAGTCGGTGGTAACTCCGTTAGACAGGAGACCAGTAAGCTATCGCAGAAGACGAAATAAGATCTGATCAAGAAACGCCAACGTATGAAAGCCTCTAACCCTACAGCTAGAATAGAACTGGCAGAACTTTCGAAGTTAATCAACAAGCGTAAGACAGCTGACATAAGGAACTATAATATGGATAGAATTGAACAGGCTCTCAGGAACGGAGGAAGCCTAAAAGCAGTGAAGAAGAAACTAGGAATAGGCAAGAATCAGATGTATGCGTTAAGAGACAAAGCCGGCAATATCGTTACTAATATGGATGAGATAGTTAAAGTGGCTGAGGAGTTCTATAGAGATTTATACAGTACCAGTAACACCGAGAGAGAGAGAGAATAGTCTAGAGGAACTTGAAATCCCCCAAGTAACGCCGGAAGAAGTAAAGAACGCCTTCGGAGCTATGCAAAGGGGGAAGGCAGCTGGGGAGGGACAGGTAACAGCAGATTTGTTGAAGGATGGTGGGAACATTGTTCTAGAAAGACTGGCCACCCTATATACACAATGCCTCATGACCTCGAACGTACCGGAATCTTGGAAGAACGCTAACATAATCCTAATCAATAAGAAAGGGGACGCCAAAGACTTGAAAAATTATAGACCGATCAGCATACTGTCCGTTGCCTACAAAATTATTTACTAAGGTAATCGCAAATAGAATCAGGAACACCTTAGACTTCTGTCAACCAAAGGACCAGGCAGGATTCCGTAAAGGCTACTCAACAATAGACCATATTCACACTATCAATCAGGTGATAGAGAAATGTGCGGAATATAGCCAACCCTTATATATAGCTTTCATTCATTACGAAAAAGCGTTTGATTAAGTCGAAACCTCAGCAGTCATGGAGGCATTACGGAATCAGGGTGTAGATGAGCCATATGTAAAAATACTGGAAGATATCTATAGCGGCTCCACAGCCACCGTAGTCCTCCATAAAGAAAGCAACAAAATCCCAATAAAGAAAGGCGTCAGACAGGGAGATACGATCTCTCCAATGCTATTCACAGCGTGTTTACAGGAGGTATTCAGAGACCTGGAGTGGGAAGAATTGGGGATAAAAGTTCATGGAGAATACTTTAGCAACTTGCGATTCGCTGATGATATTGCCTTACTTAGTAACTCAGGAGACCAATTGCAATGCATGCCCACTGACCTGGAGAGGTAAAGCAGAAGGGTGGGTCTGAAAATTAATCTGCAGAAAAGTAAAGTAATGTTTAACAGTCTCGGAAGAGAACAGCAGTTTACGATAGGTAGCGAGGCACTGGAAGTGATAAGGGAATACATCTACTTAGGGCAGGTAGTGACCACGTATCCGGATCATGAGACTGGAATAACCAGAAGAATAAGAATGGGCTGGGGTGCGTTTGGCAGGCATTCTCAAATCATGAACAGCAGCTTGCCACTATCCCTCAAGAGAAAAGTGTATAACAGCTCTGTCTTACCAGTACTCACGTATGGGGCAGACACCTGGAGGCTTACGACGGCTGAAATTGAGGACGACGTAACGAGCTATGGAAAGAAGAATTATGGGTGTAACGTTAAGCGATAAGAAAATAGCAGATTGGGTGAGGGAACAAACGCTGGTAAATGACATCTTAGTTGAAATCAAGAAAAAGAAATGGGCATGGGCCGGACATGTAATGAGGAGGGAAGATAATCGATGGTCATTAAGGGTTACGGACTGGATTCCAAGGGAAGGGAAGCGTAGCAGGGGGCGGCAGAAAGTTAGGTGGGCGGATGAGATGAAGAAGTTTGCAGGGACAACATGGCCACAATTAGTACATGACCGGGGTAGTTGGAGAAGTATGGGAGAGGCCTTTGCCCTGCAGTGGGCGTAACCAGGCTGATGATATATATATATATATATATATATATATATACGAAGCATCATGCCCAAGCGCGAATTAGTTTGCTCTCTGCTTGACGATAATGAATCTAATATCCTTGTTCTTAGCGAAACTTGGCTAAATCCTGACATTACAGACGACGAAATTCTTCCTGATAACCATTCTTATAATATTTACCGCAAAGATCGAACTAGCAAGAGTGGCGGTGGTGTTCTTCTCGGTTTTAAAAAATCATTATCTTCACTTATTATCGACTCGAACTCATCTCTTGAAATTGTGTGGGTTGAAGTAATCATAAATACGACCAAACTACTGGTAGGTGCCTGTTACCGTCGACCTGACTACAGCACTTCTTTCGTTACAGAACTACGCAATAGCATAACCACGGCCCTCTAGCTCTGTCCAGCGCATTCTGTTTACTTATTCGGGGATTTTAACTTTCCGCTCATAAATTGGCGTAATCTATCATCATCTTGTCGAACATCAGTGGATTTTCTTAACTTTAGATCTTAACCTATTCCAGGTCGTTAACAAACCCACCCGTGGTACTAACATTCTAGACCTTATACTCACCAACACTCCCGAAACGATTGAATCCGTAATTCATCTAAACGGCTTTAGTGACTTCATGTAACAATCAGTGTTCCACTACCCTTTTCAGGGATCACAAAAAAAATAATACGTGATTATAACAAAGCAAACTACTCTAAAATAAACGATGAACTTGAAGTATTTTTCAACCGCACGCTACTTCCTTCTTTTTATAATCGCTTGGTGGAAGATAACTGGGTATGTTTGAAGAATAAAATGTCTGCTCTAATTAACAAATATATCCCGTTGATCTCGATAACAAATGACAAAACAAATCCTTGGTTTAATAATGCCCTACGTAAGCTCAGGAATAAAAAGAAACGTCTGTACAATACTGCTAAACGCGTCAATAATGCTCCTTCGTGGGAAAGGTACAGGCTTTGCTTAAAAACGTACTGTTCTGCCTTAGCTGCAGCTAAAGATAAATATTTCTCCACAGATTTACCTTCTCTCTTACATTCGAATCCGAAAAAGTTTTGGCGAGTTATATCACCTGACCGTGACTCAAACCGGATAGCCTTACATAGCGATACAAATACTCCTCTCCCTAACAATGAATGCCCCTCTGCGTTTAATACGTTTTTTTTTCATCGATTTTCTACCGCGAGGATCATACCATTGTACCTGATGTTGCTGATTATGACTGGCAATTCATGGAAAAGTATTGAAATCTCGGTGGAGGGAATTGCATGTCTTATTAATAATTTGAAGTTATCTACTTCATCTGGTATTGATAATATTAGTTCCAAGATATTAAAAAATACCATTTCTACATCCAGTAACATTCTGTACCATATATTCAAGCAGTCTTTGTCATCGGGACAGCTGCCCAATGACTGGAAAATGGCCAAACTTATACCCATATTTAAAACTGGGAATAAAAACTCGCCGGAAAATTACCGTCCAATTTAATTGACCTGCATTTGCTGCAAGATGCTCGAACATATAATTGCTTCTCATATTTATAATCACCTAGAGTCCAATAATTTCTTTTTTCGCCATCAACATGGTTTCAGGAAAGGATTATCATGTCAGACACAGTTACTCGAATTCACGACTGACCTGCACCTTAAAATGAACAATAACCACCAGACCGATTGCATATTCCTTGACTTTTCCAAAGCATTTGATCGTGTAGCTCATTGTCGCCTTATTGCAAAATAACTGCACTTCGCATTGACTCCTTCACTCTAACATGGCTTCGTAATTTTCTTTCGAATCGTCAACAGTTCACAGTAATTAATAATATCGCTTCGTCTCCTACTTACGTTACTTCTGGTGTGCCTCAGGGCAGCGTTTCGGGCCCTTTACTCTTCCTAATTTACACAAATGATTTGCCACTTAATGTTTCTTCTCGCTTACGTATTTTCGCTGACGACTGCATTATTTACAGATCAATTAACAGTACTGACGACCACCTGGCCCTTCAAAATGACCTTAGCCTAATTCATAATTGGTGTAACACCTGGTTAATGGCTTTAAATGTATCAAAATGTCAGGTCATTTCTTTTAGTCGCAAGCGTGACAACTCACATTTTTTTCTACAACTTCAATAATAAAGAATTGTTACATACAGTATCGTATAAATATTTGGGTGTTCACCTAACCGAAAACCTCTCCTGGACAGACCACATTGCAGCCGTTTGCGCAAAAGCTTCAAGGACATTAGGTTACCTACGTCGTAATCTGGGTAATTCACCTTCCAACATCCGCAAATTGGCCTATCAGACATTTGTTCGTCCACAGCTCGAGTATGCATCATCCATTTGGTCCCCGCATCCTACATACTTAATCGACATGCTAGAATCAGTCCAAAACCGAGCTGCCCGTTTCATTTCACGTAATTACAGCCATCACTCCAGCGTAACGCTAATGAAACTCGATCATTCCATACAGCCTTTAGTTCTTCGCCGTAATATCGCTCTGTTATCCTTGTTTCACAAATATGTTTATAATGCCACACAATCCACACTACATATCCAGATCGCCTCGAACACGTCTCGCCGATTAAATAGCCACTTCAGTTTTGCGCGCATGTACGGTACGACACATGCTGTTAACTTTTCCGCGCTCCCTACGGCCATTCGCTTGTGGAACAATCTGCGTGATCACATTGCTTCCGAGTCAGATGAAGAAAAAGTTCGTCATCTCCTACACGAGCATTTTTTATAATAGCACTTACAAATCACTTTATCTTGTTTCTTACACTTGGCAATGTGCTTCGAACTTGTGATTTTTTGTCTATTGATGCATTGCTATCTCGCTCCTATGAATTGCTATTTATGCTGCGTCACGTGTTCACTTGTATGCCTTGTATATATTATGGCTTTTTGCGTCTGTTTCCCTAAATATCCCTTCAAGAATTGTACTCCCTGATATGTTCATTTTTCGTGTATTTTACTTTCTAGTATTAGTACCTTACGTTGAGTTTTACTCGTGTTATTTCCTTAAGTGTACCTTGGTGGCCTTTCATTACTTCAGCTGTTCCTCTTACATGTTTTTCGTAGCAGTGTTGATGAGCCCTACATTGAGGCGTATCTTTTGTATTACACTTTAGAAGGCTGTTTACTCTTTTTTCCCCCTTGATTTTGTAACCGCCCTTACACAATGCCCCCATAGGGCCTGTAAGGTATTTTAAGTAAATAAATAAATAAATAAATAAATATATATATATATATATATATATATATATATATATATATATATATGTATATATATATAGCCTCTGCATTACGAGAGGGATAAGCCAGTGCTGATGATGATACTTTTTATTGACACAGAGCAAAAATGCACGTAAGCCTAGCCATAAACAGCTTCGCTGTAATAGAATACATCATCAGCGACAATAACAAGAGGCTCTACAATATTTAGCCTGAAATTCCATGTATGTATGGTAAAAAAAAAATACATTCACACGGCTACACCCCTCAGTGGCTGATCATCAGGTTTTACCAGGCTGTTTGCTTTCTTATCATTTTTACCATTGTGCTGCAGGGGAGGCTGACATTTTTGGGCAGGTTAGTTTCGGAGCTGCTGCTTCTGTCTTCTTAAATTTTAGATTTGTCATAGACATGTTTCTTCTCGTAATTTATTTCCATGTGATTCACGTGATGGTACGTCGGAGAGTAATCGGTGATAAATCACTACTATGAGATAACTGATTTTTCACAGCCAAACGTATGCGGAATGTCGATTATTTAATAGCGGAAAGGTGATGCGAAAGTTTACGCTTGTTAGCGCTTCACTTAGAATCCCCCATTCAGTAAAACTAAAAAAAAAGACGTAGCCCTGACTAAGGCGTCTCTCATAGCCCAGGAAACACATTTACAGGATTATTAAGTAAAAAAAGTTAGGGTAGAAATTCCTCCCTAGGGAATTATCATATCGGGCATAGCATTCTTTGTAATCGTTACTTATGAAGCTTATAGTCTAGCCTTGAAACCAAGACTGCCGTATTTTAAAAGATAAGCAACTCCAACGAATACCACGCACACTATGACGGTCTCCCCAGTAAACTCGTTTTTACCCCCAATCTTGTGTTCGGTAAATAAAAAAGGTGTTATTCTGGTGTATTTTTTCTTGCCTCATAATTTTCCCGGTGAAACGCTCGCCAGCGTTCCAACGTGTTCTCTTCAGAAGCTTTTTTCCCTGTTGTTCCAGAAGCAATTCTCTCGGTGCTTGCGTTTTCCGCGCAGGCTCTCACCTGCGTTCTGACTGCGCCTCGGTAAGGCCGAATCAAAAAGCGCCAAGCCTCTCAACGCGCTCGCTTGCCCGCGAGAAATTCTTGAGCGTGTTTTATGCGCGTGCTGACGCATGCGTCCGTGACGTAGTGGTTTCTGTATGGGGCGTCTGTGCTAGAAGTCGTGTATTCTAATCTTGTCGTCGGACAATTTTAATGGTGTTTATTTAATTATTTATAAAACAGCATTTGGTTTAAAATGAATACTTTACAAGGTCGCAAAGCCGCTTGAAGCCATAACAGCGAAGTGTAGGCAAACATATATGTGCTCGCCATCACTTCCATGCTCACTGACAAAATGTCGCGTCGGAGGCTCGTGCGCCTACAACTAGGTAAGCGCGTGCTTCTGTAAGCGTGCAGAAGTTTGTGTGTTCGCGTAAATTCACCTATTCTAGCTTAGATGGCGCTGCAGGTTTTCCGGGACACGAAACGAAGGACGAACGAGACGGAGCCGAAAATGACCCCCGGCCTCCTAGCCAGAAATGCTACGCATTAATAAATAAATCACTAAAACGTGCTCTCTCCAGCAGTAGCGCTGATTTCTTTAGCGGTATCTTATTAGCGCAAATAACGACAATCTGACTTTTGAAGTGGAAGCGCTTTGCCTTTTGCCAGAAGAAATGTGGGTGAAGCTGCAGCTGTCGGAGAAAATGCAGCGCGTGCAACCGTCGCGTCTAACTCACTGCGTCGCAAAAGCAAACGAAATAACGGCGCTCCATGGGTCGAGTGCTCGCGGTGGCATGGTGGGAGCATGGACGCATGTCATGGTGAGGGCAACCGCGATGTTCGCGCTGCACGCGGAGTTGCGAGTCATGCAATGCTTGTGCTATATATAAAGGTTCCAGCCGTTACTATCAGCATCACGAAAGGTTGATCGAATTTCGTGCTAGGCTCGTTCTCATGTTTCATTTCTACCCTCATCTGTCTGCATTCGTTCTGTATTGAAGAGGCGTTGGTAGCTTCAGGGACATATCGCGCGCTGTTACGGTTGGCGTCTAGCACCCCGTGCAGAAAGGACTCTCGCCCACCATGCCTCATCGAAACGAAGTGTGACTTCCTAATTCGCCATGGTTGTGTCGAGTGCATGCCGGCCTGGCGGAAGCCCCGCAGTGTTTACAGGCCCTTTTGTGTGTGTGCGACTTTAGAGGGACCCTTTCCTCGAACTGTCAAACTCTAGAGGGGAACTTCCGCGAACCAGCAACGTGCAAAAGAGAAGGACCAGCGTCTACAATTCCCGGACCTGAGGCTTGGTATAACGGGAGCCGGGACGCCATTTTCCTTGCAGTAGGCTTGGTATAACCTGAGGCGGGACGCCCAACGACAAACCATACTCTGTGCCTGTCACGCGACGTCAACGGGAGCAAGATCCCTCCCACGACTGTAGAGAGCCTATTTAAGGGGCTCCGAAATGTACTTTTCATCACTTCATTCTCTTCTCGTCAGCTTTCACCAACCTTTGAATAAACCGTACAAGTTTCGTACTAGAAATCGTCTCGTCCTTGCCCGGTCGCCATGGTCTACCGGATGCCTGCAACCCGCCGACAACGCCACGCTACCGAATAGTAAGTAACGTCGGTCGAGCTTCGATAAACAGGCGCCGCTACAACTCGGCAGCAGTACGATACGCTACCCCGGAGTACGCAACAGCGCCGCAGTCGGACTTCACGGAAGTAAACAACATTTGTAGTGCGCTGCTTCAACGCAGACAAACTAGAGCGGGCCTGCTTTGTTACGCGCCTTATTTTGCGTGAACGATAAGTTTCCTGTAAGGTTGTGTGTGTACGACATTACTGTATTAAGGGAACAAAAAACAAAACACACACATGCATGAGCCACCCATTCGCCGGCAGGCGTACGATCGCGTAAACGTGTGCCGGAAGCAATATGCGGCAAACTATCGTTTAGAAGGAAACCGATCTGGGGACGCGGATATCGCGGACGAGGCAACAAAAAGACGCAGGACACTCGCTTCTCGGCACTTCCTTCACCTTCTTCCTTCTCGGCACTTTTCTTCACCAAGCGGGAACACGCGAAGGCGCGTGCGTGTGATTGCAAGTCCACCCTTTCAGTAATCGTTTCTTAAGCCATACGCCAGCCCACCGTGCGGGAAGGCAGAGTTGCGCTTTTATCTGAAAGTGGAACTCGACGCAGGACTTTATCCAGCAAACATTAGGCTGTCTTCTATCGTCCTTTCTTGCGAACCACCAAACTAAATAGCAGCTATAATGTTTACTGCCGTCAGACAGTTTCACGACTCACGAAGACGTTGTAGCAGCGTGGCCATGGCAAATTTGTGGCAAACCATTGTTGTCCATTGCTGCTTAAGCGAAGAACTCCTTTATTTAGGTACAAGAGGCCCGGTATAGTGGTCTCTCTGACGCGTATACCGTTTTGTGGAAAGGTAAATAGAGTATGGAGCGATGGCTGCTGAGAGAGACTAGAAATGGCGTAGTGCCATACAAACAGGCGGTACGCTGTCACTGTCTTTTACTTATAAGATCGCCATGCTTTACGCGCTATACTCAAGGGAGATATTGCCTCGCTGTGTTTGGCGGCAGCGGCGCCGTCTGTCTTCCAAAGGTATGCCCACACTAGCGGCAGGAATGCGCGGGGCATACCACAGGTGGCAGAGAGCGCATGTCGCTAAAACTGGTGAGTGACAACCTTCCGAGCGGCGAATGGGTCATGGGAGCCATTTATATGAGCCACCTGCAAGCGTGGCCATGCCAATCCTGGCGCGTTCTGCCGTCGTGTGTATGTACCCTCACAAGCACAAAGAAAGCGCCGTGCGTTAAACACAGGATTTGACTAGTAAATAGGCAACATGAAATGGCTGTAAATTGTAAACTACGTTTAGTTGCGTATGGGTGCTTTGCTGCTTAGACGCAGCGAACCGCGTATGAACGCTGTGATAAGAAGTTGAAAGGAACCTTATCTAAGCTCTCGGCAAGAAAACAAACAAACAAGAAGCAAAAAAACGAACAAAGAGAAGAAGAAACAGGGGATGAAAGACGAGCAGCTAGCACACCGCTTCCGTGCATCACGCATTATGCAAACCAGAGAACCGTCAGACCAATATGCCAGCCAGCCCCTGACAGAAACTGCGGGAAGCAAAGGAGCAGCGAAAGCAAAGGGGAACGTAGCACACGTGCGCGCCTTCCTCCCCCACCGTCGTTGGCAGCGCGAACTAGGGCAGCAGAGGAAGCAGCAGAAGCGCCGCAGGAGCGAATGCCGCACACCGTCCTGTACCGTCGAAGAAACATCACAAAGCCGTCTCTTGCCCGGAGCCGCCCCGTTCAGAAACACGGCCCCGCGGTGCTTTCCAGTTCCCAGCGGCTTCCACGGGCCGCTGGCCATAGTATTGCGCCGCCCGAGCGGCTCCGCTTTCTCTGGCTTCGCGAGTGCACCATAGATATGAAGAACGCCCTCTCGGTCTCGGGTCGCGAACTCTTCTGTGGCCGCGATACGTCGTCCAATTATTTGATCTCGTGCTTGCGGTAATAATAAGAGTCCAGAAAAGGAAATGAATGCCTCAGTAAGAAACCACGCTCGGGCTCCTAAACAAGCTCTCTCATTAAAGGCACTTCACCCGAGACGGAAAGGGGACGACGGAAGAAAGGAACAAATAAGTAAATAAACGAGAGAAAGAAAGAAAGAAAGAAAGAAAGAAAGAAAGGAAGAAAGAAAGAAAGAAAGAAAGAAAGAAAGAGAAAAGGCACGACAGAAGAAAAGACCATATCCAGTCATCGCCGACAGAAGCGCGTGGGTATCCACGCCTTTAGTATATATATAGAACATGCCCATAGTACTGACGTATCGACGACGTGTTTTAACGTGTGATTAGCTTGCGGCCCTTTATGCACAATGTCTCACGACTTCAAGTGTTTCAGAGAACTGGTAGAATGCCAACATTAGACTAATCCACAAGAAGGGAGACCTTAAAGAATTGAAAAATTACAGGCCCATTAGCTTACATTCAGTTTTGTATAAAATATTCACAAAGATAATTTCCAATTGAATAAGGGCAACACTTGGCTTCAGTCAACCAAGAGAACAGGCTGGCTCAAGGAAGGGATACTCTGCAATGGATCACATCCACATCATCAATCATGTAATCGAGAAATCTACAGAGCACATTCAATCTCTATATATGGCTTTCATAGATTATGAAAAGGCATTTGATTCAGTTGGTATACCAGCAGTCACAGAGGCATTACGTAATGAAGGAGTACAGGATGCTTACGTGAATATCTTGGAAATTATCTACACTGATTCAACACCTACCACGATTCTCCACAACAAAAATAGAAAGACACCTATAAAAAAAGGGCGTCATGCCAGGAGACACTATCTCTCCAATCTATTCACTCTATGCTTGGAAGAAGTACTCTGGCTATTAATTTGGGAAAGTTTAGGATTGAGGATCAATGGCGAATATCTCAGCAACCTTCGATTTGGACATGTCATTGTCCTGTTCAGCAACACTGGAGACGAATTACAACAAATCATTGAAGACCTTAACAGAGAATGTGTAAGAGTGCGGTTGAAGATTAATATGCAGAAGACAAATATAATGATAAATAGCCTGGCAAGGGAACAAGAGTTCAGGATCGCCAGTCAGCCTCTAGAGTTTGTGAAGGAGTGCTTTTATTTAGATCAATAACTCACAGGGTCCCCTGATCAAGAGAAGGAAATTTACAGAGAATAAAAATGGGTGGGAGTGCATACGGCAGGCATTGCCAGATCCTGACTGAGAGCTTACCACTGTCATCGAAAAGAAAGGTGTAAAATCATTGCATTCTACCGGTGCTGACATATGGAGCCGAAACTTGGAGACTGACAAAGAAGCTTGACATCAAGTTAAGGACCGTGCAAAGAGCGATAGAACGAGAAATGTTAGGCGTAACGTTAAGAGACAGGAAGAGAGCGGTATGGATCAGAGACCAAACGAGGATAGCCAATATTCTAATTGACAGTAAGAGAAAGAAATGGAGCTAGGCAGGTCGTGTAATGCGTAGGGTAGATAACCAGTGGACCATTAGAGTTACAGAATGGGTGCCAAGAAAAGGGAAGCGTGGTCAAGGACGGCAGAGAACTGGGCGGGCTGATGAAATAAGGAAAGCCGCAGGCGCAAGTTGGAATCAGTTGGCGCAGGACAGGGGTAATTGGAGATGACAGGGATAGGCCTTCGTCCTGCAGTGGACATAAAAATACACTGATGATGATGATGATGATGATTAGTAATGACTCAACACCGAGAAGACCGACTTTTAAACAATTGTGATTGATAGCAACATATCCTCACCTGCAGGTTTACGCTTTGCTGCCGTCGTCTTCACCTGAATTAATCATAATATCGAAGAGTATTGACGCAACACTGAAGAAGGGAACAGCCTTCCTTGCGTCGATGGAATTAAGAAAATGAGCGACTTTTATTGTGAAGTACTTTACGACAGGATTATCATACCGAGCACACAGGGTCAATCCCCGTTCCCAATTACTAGGGATTCAATGAATCAACAAAAATGTTAACAAAGCAATAGCTCGTGGAAACAAAATAATATTCGAAATGGTCGAGCCGTCTTTGCTCATCTGCATCACCTGCGACAGCAGTTAGGAGTTCCGAGCAGAGAACCCCAACTGAGCACAATTCCTTTTTTCCTCAGACAAGCCACATCGAAGAGAAAGTGCACCTTACTTTTTTTTTTGCTAGGATGATAACCAATGCCTTAAATGAAGAATTGTAAGGAAGAGAGATAGAGAGAAACCCGCCTAGTCGCAGCCCTCGCGCGATAATTCCTGTTGGCACACGAGGCTGTCTTGTGCCGAAACCGCGAACCGTTAATAGCCACATTTTCACTTATCGCAGCCCGAACGGGGCCAAACACAGACGGCACAAACCGGCGCGCGGCGCTCACTGGAAGCGGTCCCAAGGACTTTGGGACCGGTTGCAGCCGTCTTCGCCGCCGCCTATAGCTAGCTCACCATTGTCTGGGAACGGTGACGCGCCGCCGTAGGCCATCTCCGTTGGGAGGAAGGAGAATTAAGAGGCTGGCGAAGGAACTGGTAGAGCCCGCCCCAGATCTGTCTTTCGCAGACGTATACGACCGTGAATTGTGTCCCCCTCCCCCACCTCCCTTACCTCCCTCCACTCTGCGAACATCTTCGTTCGCTGCGCAGCCGCCAACGTCCCAGCGGGTGGCAAGCGAATAAGATGTCAATAAAGGAGGCAGCACGCGCCTTTCCCCGCTGCAGCGATACTGTTGGTGGTGCGCTGCGCTCTGTCCTGGCCAGCGATCTGGTCCGAGTGACGCTAATGCGACCCAAGCGAACTCTAGTCAGTGCAGGCACTCCGAAAGCCGTGCATGCTTCTTCGTGCCTCTTTGTCTGTCTGTCTCGGTGAGTGCCCGTTCGTGTGTGCGCGTGCGCGCTCGCGTGTGTTTTATGGCTCTAAACGGCGACAGTAAAAAGGTCCCTCGCGCGCTCACTCGCTGTCCCGACAACGAAGCCGGCGAAATGATTAAGCGGGTTACGAGTGATTGTAAACGTTGATCGGATTTCTCTCTTCTCTCTGCGCTCGCTTCCGCGACAAACTGTCGCCTCCTGACGGGCTCCGTACTTCTGCGCTAGATGTGCGATTTGAGAGTGGAATGTGCAGGAGCCGGGATTTTTCGGCCACTTCGTTTTTGGTAGTGTTTCGACCCCTGTAATTACACATGCGTGTAGGAAAGAAATGTTTTCACACTTTATGTACTGCTTTGCAGAAAAAGAAAAGAGAAAGATACAAAAAGAAGAAAAGGAATGAATGAACCAAATGCAAAGAGTTCCTCGTGATTTAGTTGGTAACGTACGTCGTCTCTCGCAGCTTAAAAAAAATCGCTTTGACTAACCTTTGCACATCCAACGTCTATCAGCGGGTGTCGTATCATCCGTACAATTTTTATTGAAGTCCGGCGCTTTACGGAGGCCTTTACATCATAGCACAAAATTATTCCGGGTGCCTGAAAAGTTCGGAGGGTAGTTCAGCGTTCATCTTCCAGAACGAAAATTACGGGAAATTGCGGTCGTTACAAACTACAGTGATTTATTTACTGATGCGTTGGTTGAGCGGAACTCGCTCGCTGGTGGCGCACGCTCACCATTTTCAGGATCGTGTCTTTAATTGCCGTGAACAGCACGCGACCATAACTTCGCGCTTATCATAACTTGGGGCGTATGTCATTGCTTTTCTCGCTCTTCTCACTGAAGTTGGACAGTCGCGTAATATTGCTGCTTAACGAGAAGGCAACATTAAGGCAAAAAAAAAAAAAAAGGCAAGTGAGAAATAAGTCGCAAATCGGGGATCTCTTGCATCGTCTGCGGGCAATGAAAGCTCCATTTTCGTTCCTCAAAAGCGAGTCTAAGGCTCGTGCTCTTATTACTTAAATGAAGCACAATGGAGTGAAGATAATTAAATCTGAGTTCAAGGTTGACGCCTCGCATTCTTTTGTTGAATTATTAGCGCATTAGAAAATTGTATCTATTGTGTAACTAAATTTTCATTGCTTGTTCCTTCCAGAAAACTCAGTCCTACGCTGATGTCCCGCGTTTGCAAACTGATTTTTCTTTTGAATTTTTTTATCTTTTCTAGAATCAGGCTCATTTCAGGTTCAATCAGGGTTTCAGTTTGTTGGGGCTGAAAGCAATACTTTGTTTAGAAGGTAGCGGTTCACATTTGATCTTATTTCGCATGAATAGAAAGATAGGGCTCGTTTTGTGCTGATATAGTGTTCCGCAATCAATAAATGTCCCTCGTAGAGGCAAATGCTTCACGCTTATTTCACTGTTGTAATTAGAGAAGCTGAAATACAGCTCACTGCCGCAGTTTAAAGTTGACGGCACATCCACGCAATTGATCTAGCGAACGCTTCCTGTGTGTCTGTATAGGCTCTATGCAAAAGCCATGGGAGTCATTTTGTGTCCAGTTGCACAACATTCGTCGCAACTTTATGAGGAAACTCTAAATCAAGTCATTCGCCGCGGTGGCCCTGCGGCTGACGTCATTTTGCCTTAGCGCGAGCTCGTGGGAGCGAATACCAATCGTGGTGGTCGCATTCCGATGGAGCGGGCGGTGGGTGCATGCGAAGGACAGCTCTGGCACGTTTAAATTTGCATGCCTGGTTGAGAACCCGAAGCAGTCGAAATTACTCTGAAATCTCCCAGTACGCCTTTCGTCGTAACTGAAAGCGCACACTTGGGAAGTTGAACCCAACGAATGAGTAATGAAACCAGGGGCGCTATAGCGTAAACCTATTCCAAACTTTTCTATTCCAATTCCGCTATCAGACCTCCACGATTGGTCAAAAACTTTTTTCGACCACCCCCACTTCACCTGTCCGTCACGGGACGTCACGAAAACCGCGATACCTCCCCATCTGATATGATGTGTACACACTGATTATGCATGATTTGACAGAAAAAGAAAAACAGTTATTTCTGATTCGACCCCTTTTCGCCATTAGCCCTCGGCTATTGGTAAAAAGCTTTCGGGCTGCACCCACTTCACCTGTTTGTCACGCGACGTCACAAAACTGCAAGAACTCACCGCGTCAAAGTGACGTGTACGCGATAAAGATGCATTAATATGCCGAACAAAACTGAAGTTTCTTCGGAATAGCCGCAGGCTGCCCCGTTCCGAAAGGAATAAAAAATGGCTGCCGCCGATCGCTCAGACGCTGGCTACTCGCACCTGCCGGAGAGCATGGGTGTATTTGCGTATAATAAAACTTGCGTGGCCGTGTAACATTTTCGAGCACTTTCGGCACGTTTACACCCTCATTCTGCCAACTCTTCTTTGCTGAGGGTCCGTTTTAGCGTCATTCTTGAGCTTCCGTTGCATGCCGCCGTGATTTTCGACCAGCCACCGCAAGCTAAGTAAGGGAAAGCCGACCAATCGTAGACGCCGGCACCACCCTCTTCATCCGGTTATCGACTTTCAGTGCAGTGGCTCGGCCCCATCGAATCCCTCTCCACTTGAGCGTTCTCCTCGCTTCTTGTCAGCCAATTAGATACGACAAGCCGCTCAGTGTAGGCAATGTTATTCGTTGTTCAAGCAAACAAAAGTGAACTCCTATGAACGAGGAGAGCGTTTGATTGGTCTGTTCAGACAACCCTGCGGGTGACCGCCCGGTGCTTGCGTTGGTGGTTACGCAAATTTGACGTCAGGAGATTGGAATAGAAACATATTGGAATAGTTTTACGTTATAGGGCCCCTGGCCACACCGCCTTCTTATAACTTTCAGAAATAACGACAGTGAGGCAGAAAAGTTAGACCCTTTAGCATTTTGTCGTCTTAACAAACATTTTAAGACGAAAAGCTGCTTTTTACGATTTTTTCGGAGGAACATTCATGCATTTTGCCAGGTGTTTGCTGGTGAGCTCACCTACAACCCACATCAAAATAAATAAATAAATAAATAAATAAATAAATAAATAAATAAATAAATTATGGGTCGTGACAAAGACGGGGGTCGCTTACGCTAGGTAGGAATCTGATTATATTTTTTTGTGTTGAATAATAAATCCGGGACTACTAAGCTTACTTGGTGCGCTTTGTAGAACTATTCCAATTCGTCTTTTTTTTCAATTTCCCGACGTCAAACTTAACCACCGGCACAAGCATCGGGTGGTAACTCGCATCGCTGTTTGAACCGCCCAAACATACGTTCTCTTCTTTTATAGGAGGTCACTTTTGTTTGCTTTCAAAGCGAATAGCAACACCTACCTCGACAGGTTTTTCTTATCTGATTGGCTGCCAAGAGAAGAGGAGCGCGCCGAAGGGGAGAGGATATTTGGTGGGTCCTAGCTAGCGCTGCGTAAGTGGGCAAATGGAGGAGGAGTGTGGTGCCGGCGTCTGTGATTGGCCCGCTTATCCTTGCTCAGCTTGCGGTAGCAGGTCCAAAATCACGGCGGCGTGAAACGGAAGGTTAAAAGCGCCGGCAAAATGGACACTTGGCGAAGAAGAGATGGCAGAGCTATGTCGTGAACGTGCCGAAAGGGCTCGAACGTGTTACGTCGCCATGCAAAAGTTATTATTATGCGCAAATCATTCTCCTGGGCAGCTCTGAGTAGCCAGTGCCAACGGGATCGGTGGGCAGACTTCCTCTATTTTTTTCAGAACGGGGCAGTCTCCGGTTATAAAGAAAAAAAAAATGTTTTGTTCGACACATTAATGCATCTTTAGTGCGTTCACGTCACTTTGACGTGCTCAGTTTTCGCGGTTTTGTGACGTCGCGTGACAGACTGGCCCAGTGGGCCCAGCCCGAGAACTTTTGACCAATCAGCGGAGGGCTATGGCAAAAAAAAAAAGGTATATATAGAATAGGAAATAATTATTTTTATTTTGTTTGCTCTAATCATGCATAATCAGGTGTATATGTTATATTAGATGGGGAGTTTCGGCTGATTTCGTGACATCGCGGGACAGAAAGGCGAAGTGGGGGCGGCCCGAAAAATATTGGAGCGAACTGGGTGGGCTGATTGCATAATGGAATGGAAACAGTTGGGAATAACTACATTATAACGCCTTTGCACGCATGCACTCATTTAGGAGTATCTGAGTTGTACTTTCCTTTAAAGACACTCTTCATAAACATACGCATTAACATTTGCTTTCTACTAACGTTACTTTTACTTTCAATGATCATTTTCTTGAGTCCCCGCCTTTCGAGTAAGGCCCGCATGCAAAGAGAGCGTCGAAGATAAACCTAAATTTAGTGAAGCAACCATTCGGGTAGCATTTTATTGCAGCTAGCCATATGTACAGCGCACAAATTAGCTCACCAATTATATCTAGCAGTCAGGCACGTACCCAAGGGAGGCCCGCCCCCCCCCCCCCCCCCCGAAATTAAGACGCATTCCTCCCCCCCCCCCTTCCCCGCCCCCGACACCACTTCTCACACACATTCCTAAAGGATCACCATATCAATGTTGAGACTTGACAGCTATTCGGCGGTCAACATTTTGCTGCATTTTTCACTCCTCTTGGATGGCGGTAGTTATCGGCCTCTCCTGGGATGTGAAGGCCAGTTTCCTCATCAATTCGGTGCCCCCGCGATTAACTCGAGATGCATTCAGTTGTCACTGTCTATTCAACCGTCACACGCATCGTTGTTGCTTCGTTAGTTCAACCTTCTTCATTTAGACTGATCCAGGGACAAGGAAAGGTATTCAGTTCGTCGTCAGCTAGTCTGTATGCACGTGGAACGAGTTTCGGCCAGAGAAAGTGTCAATTGGGTTTAAGTTTTCTTTTTGTTTCATTATTTCCTCGAGTGACGGCTCGCCGCGACGCTGACAGATCCTCGAAACCATATTCCCGCGATATGGGTTAGGTAAGGTGGAAAATAAAATAATGCGAGACAGCGTCCATCATCAAACCCTGCAATAACCCTTAAACTCATAGGCAATATGACTCGCCCGTTAACTCGTCTGGTTTTTCCTTAATTGTACAGCTCTTCTCGTGCAAAATTGCCAACTGGAAACACGAGTCGCAAGGATTTGAGAAATTAGGCGATCTACTAAGGGAGAGAGCCAAGGCAACAGCCAAACGGGAAGGAAAAGCGAAAATTAACAAATTTAACCGTTGTTTATGAAAATGTTTATGGATTAACATCTTTTTATTTAAAAAGGAAGTAGAGAAAACGCCGCCGGAAGTGAAGGAAAATTCCGTGTGTTCTGAATGACGCTTCTACAGTTATCATTCGAGCTGCCTAAAGTAGCCACTTCTCTGCTGTGCTTATGTAGGTGTTTTTCTAACCTTTCGCGGTGGGCGCAATACGCGACTGGCGGCCACGCATCGTTGCGTAACTTCCCAAATAACAATACGAGTCGGTTTTGGCACTTAACTGGTTAGAGCATTCGGCGTTCGTGTTGTCCACTTCTCTACTCTTGGGACCTATCTGCACGCTTCACCTCTTTTTTGCATAATGGTTAAAGCAGTAAACGAGGGATCCAAAAGAATTGTGAATGTTCCGCAAATATATATTTCTGTATAATTCTTCCATAGCTAATTAAAAAAAACGCTACTATAGTCGGATACAACGGAACTGTGCAATGAAGCCCCGCCCACGCCCTCATAACCGCCAGCCACTGTTGCTCCGCAAGGCTGCAAATATTTCGTACTTCAAACTTTTTCTTTCACCCAAATAAGGCGGTAACTACAAAAACAAAATTATTAGCGCGTAATTTTATACCTTTTCCCTCGCCTATTATAGTGGAATGGCGAATGCCTAATTCTTTATTGAACTGAAATAACATGCTTGCTTCGCTACAACTTCACTTCAGTTGGCAGTGAAGTTTCATGAGTAAAATGGGTTCAGCAGTGAAATGAACTGCTCCGCAGACTTTTGAAGAGTGAAATGCTCAGACACCATACATTTTGTCCATGTCTATTGCACACCTCATTGCTTACACCGATGAAAAGTCTGTTCAAGAACAGCAGACGCTCCGGAGGTATCAAGTACGACGCCATTTTGAAAAGGCTGAATGCGACGGTTTTGTTTGCTTCTGTGATTGGCTGGCGGAGTAACACAACTCCGCGTGGTCCGTGGGCCTTTGTTGCCAACTGCTGTTTCTTTAAGTTCTATTCTACTAGAGTAATCTTTATTTTACGCTTTCGCTTCTGTACTTGTTCTTGGCAGTGTTCTTCCTGCGCGAGTCCATTAGACGTGGTTCTTTGTTTGCCAAGTAAAGGAGAGGTGCATCGCGCAGGCGTACCTCTAAAATACACTTTATTTCATTTCTCTTTTGTGGGTCTGCGCGTTTTTATGGCGAATGGTGGGCGTTATTCACATTTGTGCTAGTAAAGGTACCCCCTCCCCCCTCATTTGCATAGAAAAGTTACCTTGGGTCGCCCCCCCCCCCCCCGAAAAAAAATCCTGGGTACGTACCTGCTAGCAGTCAGTCATTAGCTATTTTTTCTTACCATGGTCATTTAGGGTGGGTCATTAGCGACTCACAAGCACAGTACTCGACTACAAGATCCCCGACGATCTTATGGACTTGCTGCGCCCTCTAGAACGCACTGTAAGGAATAGACGTTCGTTTTCGGTGTCGGAGAAGCGCGAACCGGACACGGACAATAAATACGCACGCACGAGCGCACGCACACAAACACAGACACAAGCGCGTTTGGCTCAAGACTTCGTTAACGTTTTTATGTATTACCAATGTGCCCAAACTGTCACTCTGGTGAAATGTTTTCCAGCGTAGTTTATTTATTTAGTTATTTATTTTTGGCGTGTAGAGGCGCCGGAGAGAAGCGCATCTAAGTGATTATAAAGTTGGCAGAGACTACGGTAGCCGAGCTCTCGTGCAAACGACCTGCAAAACCAACCCGGATCATCGTCAGGTGTTTGTGTTGAGGTGTCGCAGATATGTTGGCAGTGTCATATCTCTTACTTCCAGTGCCTCTACAACATATGGCGGAGGTTTGCTACGGCCAGCCCAGCAGAGTGTCACGTTTTGCTCCATATTTGTGGTACTTGCCAGAAAGAGGCTCTTTTGACAAGGCAAAAAAATATTTCTGTAGCTCACGTCTCTTATTAGCTACATCATTGAACCTTGTAGGCACTGTAGGCAATTAAAGTACAAACGTATTGAAAATTAAAGATATTTTTCTATTTTTCTATGTAAGCACTTTCTGTACATTTGAGTAACTGTTGTTTTTCACAACCTATATTACATATTACACTCTAACCTGTGTTCTTGAAACTTATACCTTGAGAAGATAGATTTTTAGAGCTTTTTATTGGTATATAGCGTGCTATTGTAACCATGATGGTATGTGCAAAGCCTTAAACATAAAAAGAAAACTATTACCAAAACCTTAAGCCTGGGGAAAGTTACCATAGGAAGAAAAAAGAAAAATTATATGAAATATTTGTTTTTTTGTATTTCTACACATGGCGGTTCCAAAGCCTAAGGACCGCAGCGGTACCTTTGGTTAGAATGATTACAAAGAGAAAGAACGAGAAAGTTCACATTAAGCTTCCTATTGTTACTTACAGAATATTTTTGAAACGTCAACATTTATCCGCAGTTCTCTTGAAATTTGCAATCATGAGAAATGAGTTATATCTTCTGCTAATTGACTGCGCAGCTGAGTACACTGAATGTTAAGAGTGCGACTAATATTCGCTCTGCTTTGTGAACGTGATCAGGTCTTTGTGGTATGTAGTGTGGGGGAAGAACTAGTTGCTTGAGCAGGTCATGGTAATAATGCAGGCTATGACAAGAGCCCTAGGCAAGAGAGTTTACGGTGATATATTTTCTACCTTTGTTAGGTTGAGGCCTAATTTTATTTGCGCTTTAATAGCGGTACGGTTGTAAGTCGATAATATAAATTAACAAAATTGTTATAAGCCACAAATAGCTGTGAATCGCCGAGTAAAGGAGTGTAGACGTGTTCCTCTTAGTGTTCACCGTTTTCGCAGGTGCTAGTTAGTAGGTTGAACGATTACGTACAGGTTGACTGATTACAAAGACAGGGCCAAAATTAAGCTTCCTGTAGTTAGCTACAGAACATTTTTGAAACGTCGACACTTATCCACAGTTTTATTGAAGTTTAGCAGGGAAGAAGTTTGGGCGTGTTGGTGGGATACATGCAAACTTGGATACATAGCGCAAGAATGACACAGGGACAAGCAGGAACACGGGATGAGCGCTAACTTTCAACAATTGGTTTATTGCAGCTGGTGAGCATATATATACTCACTGGGACGCCACTGCAACAGACACACTGAAGGGAAGGAGGAAAAGCAGTCATTTGACTACTATGCCCAACAAGTTCAAGCTCTTTCTTTGATAAAAGAATAGACGGCGTGCTAGCGCAATCGTCACCTGCTCTGGCTATCTCAGCTGCTTCGACAATTTCCCTCGTAATCTTATTCCTGTGGCGATAGACAACAACAGTTTGTTTTAAGAGAGGGAAGGATGGTGCCTTCGCGTCACATTTTCTACAATGGGCAGCCAGATGCCCATCTATTGCGATGCTCTCCACTTTATTACTATGCTCTGCCAGACGCACGTTTAAACATCTGCCCGTCTGGCCCCCGTAGTACTTGCCACACGAAAGTGGAATTTGATACATCACGTTGCGAGTGCATGTAACAAAAGGATCCTTGTGCGTGGTAGCGCAACCAGGCTTTCGTTTCCTCATGGGACAGCTCAACACACTCAACCTCAAAAGTTTGTTAGGTGCTGTAAAAACAACGTTTACACCAGAACGTTGCCCAACCTTCTTTAGGTTGTGGGAAACATTATGAAAGTAGGGAATTAAAGCCACCTTTCGTTTGTCCCTTTCTTCTTTCCTCACTCTTTCGTCATCCGCTCTCTTCTCATCGCTCATGCGTGAAGTTAGCTTGCTTCGACGATGCAGGCCTTCAGCAACCGAGATAATGATATGTGTCGGATAGTTCGCTGCTTCCAGACGAGCCACCTGCTCACTAAGGCCTTCATCCAGCAAATGAGCACATGACTTAGAGAGAGAACGCATGACAAGAAAGAATGTACGATGCTTCTTTTTATGAGCTTTGAGTGTGCAGAACTGTACCTCAAGGGCGGTTTATTAGCTCTGGGCTTGCCTTCCATAAGGTTTCCCACAACCTAAAGAAGGTTGGGCAACGTTCTGATGTAAACGTTGTTTTTACAGCACCTAATAAAGTCTTGAGGTTGAGTGTGTTGAGCTGTCCCGTGAGGAAACGAAAGCCTGGTTGCGCTACCGCGCACAAGGATCCTTTTGTTACATGCGCTCGCAACATGGTGTATAAGGTTCCACTTTCGTGTGGGAAATACTACGGGGGCCAGATGGGCAGATGTTTAAACGTGCGTCTGGCGGAGCATAGTAATAAAGTGGAGAGCATCGCAATAGATGGGCATCTGGGTGCCCATTGTAGAACATGTGACGCAATTTCACCATGCTTCCCTCTCTTAAAACAATCTGTTGTTGTCTATCACCACAGGAATAAGATTACGAGGGAAATTGTCGAAGCAGCTGAGATAGCCAGAGCAGGTGACGACTGCGTTAGCACGCCGTCTATTCTTTTATGAACGAAAGAGCTTGAATTTTTGGGCATATTAGTCACATGACTGCTTTTCCTCCTTCCCTTCAGTGTGTCTGTTGGAGTGGCGTCCCAGTGAGTATATATATGCTCACCAGCTGCAATAAATCAATTGTTGAAAGTTAGCGCTCGTCCCCTGTTCCTGCTTGTCCCTGTGTCATTCTTGCGCTATGTATCCCAGTTTATTGAAGTTTTCCATCATGAAAACTGAGTTACAGCTTCTGATAATTGACGGCGTAGCTGAGTGCATCGAATGTTGACAGTGCGACTAATATTCACTTCGCTTAGGCGCTTCCAACACTCGCAAGACAGTTGTGTATACGCGCGGAGATGGTAAATTTCAAAGGGCGTGGTTAGAGGTCAATGCATACATCGTACCTCCTAATGAATCCACTTTCTCCTCTTTTTTTTTTTTCCGCGTTTACATTCACAAAACGCTACATTACGTCCCATAAACATGACCATACATCATGCGCCACATTAGATCCCAACTCGAACTGGTATTTTTCTGCTTGTATAGTTCAACGGGAAAAGAATATATTTCTCGGAAATTACTCCCTCTTGCGTGAGCGGAGGTTGTTTGGCACGTAGAATGTGGCGCATACAGCAACGCTCCATTTTAAGCGAGCACCACAAAGAACAACAAACATTCAAGAAGCTTCTGTGAGCTCTACGAGCTTTCTTGCAAAGTTTAGCGTGTTTTCTTTTCACTTCGTATTCTGCATTGACGGTTCTAAAGGGTGGCCTCTTCTGTTCTCAGAACATGTTTAGGGGACCGTCAAGATCTCTCGCTCCTTTTATGTCCTCGCCTTGCTGTTTTGTTATAGCGCACTCAGGAGACGTTAGAGTGCTATAATAGACCTTCCACCCTCATTCTTCTCTGTGGGCCTTGCGCGCTATTTTCCCTCAATTATTTGTCTTGAATGGCCGTGCAGGTTGGTTCTCGAACAAAGGCGCAATCACACTGTTCGTTTAGAAGCTTCTGCGTTTTCGTCGCCTCCTTCAAGCTCCGCCGCTCTGCTCCTGTAAAGCGTGCTTTGTTTGCACGACATACAAGAACAAGGAGAAGCAAAATGAACGACGTAAGGCTAAGGCAGAAGTTCGAACTCATTATTGTATGTAAACGTTCCAACGTAAAAAAATTATAAAAAAAAATAATAAATTTAACGAAATCTAAATCAAGCGTTTGCGAAGGAAGAATGAATGCATGAGAGGTACTGCGATTAGGAAGTTGGTTGCTGCTTTGTTGACGTCGCATGATTATGTTTAGAGGAGCCTGTGCGGAAGTCCAGACAATCCACAAATAAATATACAAACAGAACCAACTGATGTCGCGGTGGTGTCGCCTTTATGTATATATGAAGAGACTTGCGTGGACACCTTCACTGCGTCGACATCTTCACTGCTGTGCTGCACTGTGCTTTCGCTGCTGCTGCCCGTAGATGAGAATCTTTGTGCGCTTGTGTTCGTGTGTGTAGCTTGGTTTGTGTTACCCTTTTCTTTCTTTTCAGTTCTTTAGAGCGCAATTCTTAGTTGCGTTCGTCTTCATCTTTCTCCACAGCTAGCTCCAAAGCCGCTCATCATGCCAGCGTTCCCATACTGCCCTTCCCGTCTGCGAAGGCGCTGACGGCACTGGCCCAATGCCAGTCGGTGTGGGGATTTCAGTTTCAAATTCTTTGCCTCAATATATCACGAAATGAATAAGCGTCTACAGCTGCGCTCAAATTTCGCATTAGGGAGTATCGTGATCGTCGTACACTTTTTATTGTTGCTTGAGTAATGAATTTTGGATTTCAGCATAGCCAGCTCTGACGCCGCCTTCTTTCCCATTTTTATACATATAGAAAGATAAAAAACAAACAGCACAATTGTGTTAAAATGACCGGAAACAAAGAGGAAAAGTAATAGAGAGTAGGCGCAGTGCCAGATGCACTGAGCCATAAAACATTTATGTCGTTAGAGCTTTGACTGCTTTAGCTGACTCTTCATGACATAAACTTGAGACAGGTGAGAAAGAAAGGTGAGGAAGAACAACAACGGCGCCGAAGAAGAAGAAGGAGGAGAAGAAGAAGAAGACAAAAGGATACAAATAACCAAATACACCAGGCGACTTTTCGCCGGTGTTGTAAACACACGCCCGGATTAAGCCTCCCACGAGCCGCGGTCAGGCGATGTACACTAGTAGCACCTATTGATTGGGCACCGATTTTTGGTGACACTCATCCGCGCTTTCCACTCTCTTCAGTCCATAACTGTCAACTTTGCGCCGATTCCGCAATCCTGTTTTCTGAACCAGCCGTCGTGATAGCTCGATGGGACATGGCGTTCTGCGGCCCAGCACGAGGTCACAGGCTCGGTTGTCGGCCGCGGTCGCATTTCGCTAGGGACGGTATGCGAAAACGTTCATGTACCAACTACTGGGTTAAGAACACCGGATGTTTCTGGGGCCCTCCACTATGGCGTCTCAAATGACCGCCACGTTGCCTCGGTACGATAAACCGCAGCAATTCAACAAACAAACAAATATATATATATATATATATATATATATATATATATATATATATATATATATATATATATATATATATATATATATATATATAATATTAATCACTACTTGTGCTCCTTTTGTTTGTTTTGCAACGTTCCCTGTGATTTGCTTAACCACGCGCCGAAGTTTACTGACTCTATTTAGAAATGAGTTATTCCTTAATCCTACTCAGCTGTAGAAAGGAATACATTATAGTCTGTGGGAGACGCCGTGCGTCTCTTGACGGGCTCTGATGGCGAAGACGATCGTGACGTCATCTTAGGTATCGACGGGGTGTGGGATTCGAATAGAGCGCTCACGTGACACCTGTATTGACGTCATCCTCGCGCCCCGTCCGTTGCCGCTGCGCTTGGCGCGCGAGGGGGGGAGGAGCTTCACTGAAAATGTAAACGCCGATTGCAGCGCTGCTACGTGTACAATCGAGGAAATAAGTTCAGGAGT